>NC_138371.1:124443514-124475358 GCF_054177405.1 Leptonychotes weddellii | reverse complement strand
TGGTGGTGGGTGTTGAGGAGGGCACGTTCTGCATGGAGCACTGGGTGTTGTGCACGAACAATGAATCATGGAACACTTCATCTAGAACTAATGATGTAATGTATGGGGATTAACATAAGAATAAAAAAAAATAAATAAAATAAAATAGAATTAAAAGATATCTAAACCAATCACAATATATTGGCTTTAATTGGATCCTGAATCAAAGAAAAAAATTTTTTTTAAGTTATGAAGCAATTACAAATGTAAATATCAAATGGACATTTTATGATATTAAGTATCGTTAATTCTCAGGTACAGTTGTACCATGTTGTTGTTTTTTTTTTTTAAGATCTCTTTCAGAGATGCATCCTGAAATACTTATTGATGAAATGATATGGTGTCTGAGATTTGCTTCAAAATAATATAATAAGATAGAATTGGTTTGGAGATATATGTGAGAAAACATTGGCCATGAGTTGATTAATTTATTTTTTTAAAGATTTATTTATTTATTTATTTATTTTAGAGAGAGAGAGCGCGCAACACAGGAGGAGGAGCAGAGGGAGAGTCTTAAGCAGACTCCATGCTGAGTGCAGAGCCTGATACTTGGCTCGATCTCATGACCCTGAGATCAGAACCTGAGCCAAAACCAAGAGCTGACCCCTTAACCAACTACACCACTCAGGTGCCCCTGGCCATGAACTAATTACTGATGAAGTTGTGTGATGGGCACAAAGGAGTTTACTGTGCAAGGATTTCCATTCATATGTTTGAGCTTTTCCATAATAAGAATTTAATTATATGTATACATAATACAATAAAATAAAATTAAAAAATAATTATATGTATATTTAAACAAAACCATTGTGCCAAGATCCACGATTCTTTGAATAATTCAGCCTGTGCATCCTGTACCCCCAAATAGGGTATGCTTTGTTTTCTTCGCCTTCACCTACCTTTTTCCATGTGAAGTCATAACCATCCACATTAACTACTGGCATCACATAGAAATCCACATGCCTCAGAAGATTGGTGTATGGTGTTTCTTTCCCATATGATTGAGTTACCTACAAATTAAACCAAGTATGTTTAATAATATCTTTTAAGTCCTTCTAAACTTAGTCTGTTTCTTTTATGTGTTTTATTTTTTTAAGAAGTCATTTGGAATGTTTAGATTAGTGTATTTAACTTTCAGGAAGAGTATTAATTCCTTGAAAAGTCTGAACTGAGGGCACTATCCTGTCAAATGGTGGCAAATGCCTTGGACATGAGACAAATGGTCTTCTTATTTAATGAAGGCAGAAAATAGAACCACATATTTTCTAAAATTTTCTTCAAGAAACAAAAAAAATTCTTTACTAAAGCAATACAGCTCACATCAGAGATTTAAAGAAACAAAACCTAGATACAATTCCACTCCTTTTTCAATAACACATATCGATCAGAGTTTAAACTAACCTTGTCTTATGCCCAGATATGACTAGGTAGTTTCTACATTGTCCTTATTACCCAGGGAACTAAATTTTTAATTTTAATTCTTTCAACAAATCTATGAAACATACATTCCAACCCTCACTCATCCCTTCTGTTTGGAGTCCTGCTTTTTGGATAAGAAATTCCAGAGCTAATGTGGATCATCTGTCAGAGCCCAACAAGAATTTTTTGTGGAGCCCAATGTGGGGCTTGAACTCACAACCTTGAGATCAAGACCTGAGCTGATATCAAGAGTCAGACACTTAACTGACTGAGTCACCCAGGTGCCCCTCTTTTCTTTAACAGCTTTATTAAGATACAATTAACATAAAAAGAAATTCACCATTTTGAAATGAATAACTCAGTGATTTTTTTTTAAGTATATTCACAGAGTTGTGCAACCATCACCACTATCTGACTTCAAAACATCTTCATCAGCCCTCCCCCCCACCAAAAAATCCTTACCCATTAGGAGTTATTCCCCTTCTACCTATCTCTACACTCACCCCTGACACTTACCAACTTTCTGTCTCTGTGGATTTACCCATTCTAGATATTTTATTTAAATGGAATCATAATATATATGGCCTTTTATATCTGGCTTCTATCACTTAGCATAATGTTTGCAAGATTCATCCATTTTGTAGCATGAGTCAGTACTTCATTCCTTTTCATTGCTGAATGATATTCAATTATAAGGATATACCACATTATTCTGTCTACTCATAAATTGATGGGCATATTTTTTGACTATTATGAATAACGATGCCATGAACATTTGTAAACAAATGTGTCTACTTTTCTTGGGTGTATACCTAGTAGTGGAATTGCTGAATCATATGGTAATTCTATACTTAACCTTTCAAGGAATTGCCAAACTGTAAAATCATGGCTGAATTATTTTACAATCCCAACAGCAATGGATGAGGGTTCCAATTTTTTCACATCTTTACCAACACTTGTTATTACCTTTTTAAATTTTAGCCACCCTAGTGGATCTGAAGTGGTATCTCATTGTGGTTTTGATTTGCAAATATTTCCCTAATGACTGATGATACTGAACATCTTTTGATGTGCTTATTGGTCATTTGTATATCTTCTCTGGAGACTTGTCTTTTCAGATATTTTGCCCAATTCAAAATTGGATTGTCATTTTATTGTTTATTTGTAGAAGTTCTTTATATATTTTGAATGAAAATCCCTTATCATATAAATTTCCCCCCACTCTGTGGGTTGTCTTTTTACTTTCCTGATGACATCCTTTGAAAAGCACTAAGACTGTTAATTTTGGTAAAGCTCTATTTATCTCTTTTTTCTTTCGTTGCTTGTGCTTGTGGTGTCATATCTAACAAATAATTACCTAAAGTCACAAAGATTTACTACTTCTAAATTTTCTTCTGAGAACTTTATAATTTTAGCTTTTAAATTTAGGCCTCTGACCCATTTTGAGTTAATATTTGTACATGGTATGAGGTAGGGGTCCAAGTTCATTCTTTTGCATGTGGATATCTAGTTATTTCAGCAAAAGATGTCTTTCTTAATCCTTCACAAGGACACCATCTGGACTAGTGGTGGGCTTGTTTGGGTGCATTTAAAGAAGATGAGGGCCCAGAATAAGTGGGAATTGGTGATCTGAAGAGAAATAACAGGATGAAACCAGGACCTCAGTGGTGAGGCTTAGAAAAAGGAAAGACAGGGGAAATTGCGTGTTAAGGGGACTTCTTAATGCCTATCTATAAGAGGAGACATGGACCCAAATGGGAGGGTGACCTGAATGGATCAGCTAGGTAATTTTATAGCATCCTCAGGACTTTGGGTATTTTCCTGATGGGCTAAGGGTAAGATTGGGTACTTGGTAACTGGGCAAACCTGTATTCTTTTCCAGGCATTGTGCTGATTAAGGGCAGAGATATATAGATACAGAGAAATGTAAGAAATGTTCTCAATTAACTTTGTGAATAATGTTATTACTCATTAAAACATTTTCAGATTTGATATTTATCCAGTAATTTGTATTTCAAACGCATACAATCTAGATATATAATCATATCATTGAAGAAATACAACTTCTAAAATTCTATAAGCCTTATAATTCTGACTTGGTATATCACCTGTGTTTTAAAGACATGATTTTTTTAAATAACATTTTCAACCAAACTTGAACATGCTTATGAATCTAATAATTCTTTACCCATTAATTTGTGATTTGTGTATCATGGGGCTCTCCAAGCATGTGTTATCCACTGAGTTTTCATGGTAGTTTGTAAATATGTTTACAGTCATGGTTTTATATCACTCTTAATCAGGTAGGTAGCTGAAGAAATTATGCCTGACACACAAATGACAACAAATAAATATTTGTTGAAGGAATGATTTGCCAACAAGTAACATAGTTGAAATCACTGTCCTAGTAATAAAAACAAGAGAAGAAAGATGAGAATAGAGGGAGGACTGCACAAGAGTGAGAGATTAGGGGGTGGGAAATAATGGTTTGTCTGATTCCTAGCAGCTCGGCCTGTGGCAGATGATTACTCACCAATCTTTTCCTGGGGTACACCAAAGCTTTGTCTTTGGCCCTAAACAATAACAACAATACCTACCAACAAATTAACCAGTAGCCATTTGACAGAATAAATTAGTACAAAAAGGCATATAAGATGCTATGAACAGAAGATTTTAAAATAAACCATTACTCCCGCTACCACTAGAAATACAGCAAAGAGCTGTAAGTCCCAGTTGTTCTACAATGGCAATAAAGCATTTAGCACAATGGTAGGTACTCTCTGGACCCCAGAGTTGTATTTGAGCCTAATTTGAGCATTAATTTAAATTTTAAATATAACAAGAGGATGTTGAATGCTGGTTCTATGAACCAAATAATATACTGAGTTATGGGTAACAACAACAAAAACTGACTTTAGAGATGGTCTTTGTCCCTAACAAACTGATAAAAGTGTCAAGTTGGAAAGGAAAGAACAACAATTCAATGTTACAAGTATGATAATAAAATCAGGATATACAAGGTAGCTTAGAAGGAGGACCGTTAATTCTGTGGGGTGTTTGGGGTTAGAACTCCTGAAGAGCACATCACGGGGACAAGACGTTCAGGATATGGGTGAATGGTTGGTGAACAGGTGTGAGGAATGACAGAAGCAGAAAGAGGAAATTAAGTGGTCAGATTGTTAAGTGGCTCCTCCTATCGTTCCTGGTTACTCTCCTTGGCCATATTCTGGATCTAAAGGTCGGGGAGAGAATTATTTTTGAGATCCAGAGGACAGCCACGGGGGAAATATACTAAAATAGAGTTGAGGTTAGGTTTGATGATGTAGAGTTCAAGTTGCTGAGATGATTCTTTAGATGGACCTCACATATGGGAATTGAATTCACTCAGAATAAGGGCAAGAAGAATTGGAGAGGAATAAAGAACCGTGAGCCAGGTTCCAGGGAATTATCTGGAGATCATTAGATGACAGTAAAAAGAAAAGACAAGGGTGGTTCAACCAGATCAGATCAGGAATTTGGAGAAACGGGCAAACAGCAGTACAGGTTTCCCACGCTATCCGAAAGCAGAGCGTGCCTATGAAAGATTTCCAGAAGCCAAAATGGCATAAAGTGAAAAGCACCCCCACTTCCCAAACACTTTTACATTAGTACCTGTTTTGGCTAACTGAAAGAAATCTGAAGGACATTTTTTTTTTTTTTGCTTTAATAAAGAAAACCATTCCCATACGAATGTAGGTCTTTCATAAAAGTGAAGTGGCATCATGCCAACTTTTGGAAAGTAGGGGATACCTGTATTAGGACAGGAGAACATTGATCCACTACTCTGGTCCCTCAGCATATGGAGATATGGAAGAGCAGCCCCTCTCCTTGATGGAGCTTCTATGAAGCAGTGTTCTTCACAAGTCACGTGTCAGCTAAGGTGAGGGGCAGCAGAAGGAATTCTGTGGAGGCCCTGAGGTTGCAGGGTACCAACTCTGTGTGCAGCTACATGAGAGTTCTCCGGGTCAGAGGTTCAGAGGGAGGTTGGCACTGAGAAAAGCCAGTTGGCAGACAAAGTCCTGAGCTAGGTGTGATGCCCAATCCATGTCCCTTGGGCTGCAGTGATGTGCCATACCCTGTGCTGAGTTTGGTCCTAGTGATGCAGTCATGCACAAGCCAGGCTCAGCCCCTGCCTTTGTACTAGTAGAAGGGATCTAAATTTGGCCTCTACCAGATGAATGAGAGGCATAGAAAGAAATGACTGGCCTCAGGGTCCCCAAAGTGTAGAGCAATGCGTTTCCTTAAGCTGAGACTGCACCATACTGAGTTGGAGAAGAGAGTGAGAACTGTGAGATAGAAATATGTATATATGTTGGTCTCTACCCCACAGCCCCTCTGGTTCCTGGCACAGACCTTGTAATTTCCTAAATGATAAGAGCAATAAGGACCATCTTTTGGTCTAGTATTTGGTCTTTGACCTAGGTTCCTGACACAGGACTTTTAAATCCCTTGGAATCTCCTGGGTGATTGATGTGTCTTTTGTTCTCTCAGGTGACCCTTGGTGGGCTCCTGGAAGAATACTGCTCAACAGAAAGACCAAGCCAGGAACTTGGAACTCCTAGCCCTAACCCTATCCTCCAGGAAGGGGAGAGGGGTTAGAAATTGAGTTAATGATCCATCATGCCTACATGATGAAGGCGCTTTAAAAATCCCAAAGGTATGGGGTTCAGGGAGCTTCTGGGTTAGTGAACATGTGGAGGTGCTGGGAGAGTGGCTCATCTGAAGAGGGTTTGGGGAGCTCCACGCCTCTTCCCACATACCTTGCCTTAGGCATCTCTTCCACTTGAATGTTCAACTCTATCATTTATCATATCCGTTTCATAATAAACTGGTAAATAGTAAGTGAACCGTTTCTCTGAGTTCTGTGAGCTGCTCTAGCAAATTAATCAAACCTAAGGAGGAGGTCCTGGTAACCTTTGATTTGTAGCTGCTTAGTCAGAAGCACAGATAACAGCCTGGACTTTCAACCAGCATCTGAAGCGTGAGGGGGGCAGTCTTGTGGGACTGAGCCCTCACCCAGTGGGATCTGACTCAATCTCCATGTAGATAGTGTCAGAATTGAGTTAAATTGTAGGACACACAACAGGTGTCACAGAATTGCGTGGGGTGGGGAAAGTGCCCATGTATCTGATGTCAGAAGTGTTGTGTGTGTGGTTGTTGTACAAGAGGAAAGGAGAAACACAGGGATGGTGTAGGTTTTCTTTACAGAGACTTAAAAGCTAAGACTGCAATTCATCTTTGGGTTCTTTACTTTTTATTTTTTTTAAAAGATTTTATTTATTTATTTGAGAGAGAGAATGAGATAGAGAGAGAGAGCATGAGAGGGGGGAGGGTCAGAGGGAGAAGCAGACTCCCTGCTGAGCAGGGAGCCCGGCGCAGGACTCGATCCCGAGACTCCAGGATCATGACCTGAGCCGAAGGCAGTCGCTTAACCAACTGAGCCACCCGACGCCCTGGGTTCTTTACTTTTTAAATATAAAATCTACACCACACAAAATTTTTAAAACTAAATCTTTTATTTTTCCTTCTACAGTTGTTTGAATCATTATGAAAGATGATCTAAATTAGTTGTAGGCAGGCAAGGCTAGAGCTCCTGAAATGTGCATTAAAAAGAGTTTACTGACTGTGTTGCTTTGGGTTACAAAAATCAGATTCACGTTGTTGGGGCAAAATATTTGACAGTAAGGTTTTTGATCTGTATCTTATTTCCCTTAGTATCTCCAGAGTCTGGAAACTCATAGGCAATTTATAAATATTTGTGGAATAAGTAATTGAAACTTGCAAAGATTCAGCAAGGGGGCAGGGTAGAGGTGAACATGTGTAATAGGAGAGAAGACGTGTCAGTTTGAGAAGGATAGCAAGTAAGGACAACTTCACCAATAGGAATTAGAGTCAACATGAATTAGAGTTTCTTTCTGGCCCTTTCCAGGTTCAGTGTTGGAATGAAAAAGAAGTGTTCTTTCTTGCTTGCTTTGCACCTTTCTTTCTCCACTAACTGGTACTCCATTCATTACCTAAAATGAATAAAACTACCCAACTTCAGGAAGGATCCTTAAATGGCTGGGCTGTGTTAAGGATCTAGTCAGTTGAGAACTATCCTCATTTGGTCAAGGTAGTACTGATGGTGGGCTGGGAACTTTGCAGAAGGCTCAAGGGTGCTGCAGCTCCCATCGGGGGGAAGAGCACACGGCAAGGCAGGAGAAGGTAGGTAGAAATGTTGTATTTGACAAGACCCAGCAAAGGCAACAATGTTTTTACCTTTGATGTACTTCATTTGTTAATCTATGTGATCAGATCAATCTAAGTGACTATCTTTTAATTTTTAAAAACAAATCTATTTTGTATAGTTGTATACCTGTGAATAGAGGGACAAGAACCATCAACAGAAGGACACATATTTTAAGTTACTCTTCCAGTGGTAAAGGCTCTTTGTATAAATCAATAGAGAGAACATTTATGCCCATTTTATAGGAACTGAAGCATAATTTTTACGCTTTCATTTATGATAGAGGTTTATAGTCATTATAATTTTGATTTTTATGCCAGACTCTTTGTCTTATATATGGATATATGGATTTTTTGCTGCCAAGGCCTTCTTCAGGAACAAAAACCCCCCATTATAACATATGAGAAAATATGATCTGCTCTGTAATGTACTTCATGTGCAATTTCCATGGGCAGACCATGGCCCTTAGTAAACACAATACAACTGTAAAATAGTTCTTGATTATTTTCCAGTGTTTAGCCTTAGCCAGAAATGTAGGAAGGAAAAGGTGGACAATCTTTAGGGTGATTTAAATGCTTGAAGTTACGGTTCTCAAACTTAATATGCACAAAATCACCTGGGTAGCTTGTGAAAATTGTAGATTACCAGACCTCACCACCAGAGAGTTTAAGTTGAGAATTCTAGAATGTGACCTGGGAAAATGAATTTAATAAACAGTCCAGTTGATTCTGTGCATGTTGTCTTAGGCCACGCACTGAGAAACTCCGGCTTAAGAGAATGTAAATACTTACACGGTCTATGAACCACAAGCAGAAAGCAGGAGAGATCCATTCTCTGGCATGAATGCCACAGTCGATCCATATGGCATTTTTTGCTGTTTGTTCTTTCCTAGAAACCTGTCCAAAGAAAACCCACAACAATAACAAGAAGCTTCAGGATAATCCTTCCATTTATGTAGTGCTTATATTTAATTCTTGCAACAAATCTGTGAAACACGCATTATTCTCTACATTCCTTTGAGGGTTTTCAAGGGACATTAAAAGCTGGTGAGATTAAAAGATACTAGTTAAAGTCACATAGCGGGTGAGAATCAGGATTGACATTTGCACTCAGGACCTTTGATTTAGAGCCCTCTTTGTTCTTCCACAATTGCTTAGTCATACCAGAGTTGCACGTGGAAGTGTAGAAATAAAGACCAGAGCACCAGTACTTCAGCTGTATCTTGACACCTTCTGTGAGGTAAATAGGTATGTGTGGCGTGGGCAGCTTTCTGTAGGAGACTGGAACAAAGCAAGGTTTGGGGAAGGGAAGCCAGTGGTGCTGAAGATAAACTTGGACTCCCTCACCGTTTTTCCCAGGGTGCATACTTTTTACGTATAGACGATTTCCTCATTGCCCACAGAAAAAAGTACACATTTAAGTTCACACAAACTTTTTACCACCAGGTGTGGGGACAGAGGCCTTGTTTTGATTCATTGTATGGGGAGCTAGTGCAAGCTGCCAATTCTGGAATAAGAGCTCCTAATCTGTCCTCAGTGATAGACTTTGGTGCCTTCAGAAGTGTTCTCAAAAACACCTCCACACAAAATGAATCCTGGTTCATTTGCTTTTAAAAATTAGTTTCAACACAATTGGGGTATGGAAGGGAGGGAGAAGAGTATTATAAAATTAAACAAATATGTGGAGTTGAAATTCCAAAACAAGAAAAGGAGAGAGTTAAATTTTTATTGCCATTCACCAGCACTCAGGGAAGTTTGTTCTTAACTAACCTGGAGCTAGAGATAATCCAGTAAGAAAGCAAGGGAGAAAATCAAAGGGCATTGGCTTCAAAGAGTAAAATAGTACACAGAGGAGAACTATGTGGCTGATTTAATTTACTCAATTTAAAAGAAAATCTTGAGTTGTCTGGACTAGTTGCCTGACTCAATTTTCTGTCTAACGGTGCCAAGCAAACTCTCTTGGTACCGGTCCTGACACTGGGAAGATGAAGGAACCCCAGAGACTCCCATCGCGTGCATGTTCTTGGTCAAGTAAGACTGGAACTAAGGCACGCAGGAAACATGATCTTCTAATGTGTAAATCTGGGTCCCAGAAACACAAGTCCTGAAGAGCACATACATTACGGCCAAAAGCAAACAGCATGGGTAGGTAGACCACAAATGCATGGATCCAATTTGATGGACCAACTCAGCTGTCAAGAAGACCTGATGTTTCATCTACCTTGAGTTTGCACTGCAGGTTCTTGTCAAAACAAATGAAAACCCAGGAACCCCGACTCGAAATCTTATCTTTGGCTGACTAAAGAGACTCACCTCTCACAATTTAGATAGATAATGTTGGGAAACTATACGTAAATTAAATGTTATTAAGTCAAAGGTATTTTTCTGATGCTTACTTTTTTCCTAGAACTTCTTTCTAATTATTTGGGTGGGGGGCAGGGGGAACTGCTAAAAAAAAATGCAGAATTAGAAATTAACAGCAGGAATTAGTATGGTTTCATGGCTCCCAAAAATTCTTTCTTTGGCCGTATTCACAGACCTTTACTAAGGCAAATTTATTCAACTAAAAATAAATAACCAAATGGACAGGGATTGGAACATAAGCTATCATATCAACCCTACTGCCAAGGCCCCCAACATTGCCCTGGTTCCTATCTTACCCTGGGTTTGACTGTTCAGCTCTTTCTTTGCTTCCAAAAATTACAGCAGTATCAGTGTTTGTCTAACAAAAGATTCCTCTTCATTCTCCTCCCTGCCAGGTAAGCCAGTCAGAGGTGATGGTGGTGAGAGTAAATAAAGTACTTGAAAAATAATCCAGATGGCTCCGCTCCTTTTATGAAGGTAGCCACCAAAGCTTAGGAAGGTTAAATAGCTTATCTATGTCCCATAGACAGAGTAAATTCTAAAAATAGGGTTTTCACTGTTACACCAACACTGCATTAGTAAAGGAAAGAATGTAAGGGTAATAACCAATCCCCAAATAGCTGGATATTAAAATTGAGGAACACTTGTAATACAAATATTTCCATAGCTCAAAGAAAAAAATCCAAGTTATAATAAGTAGCAGTGGAGAATTAATACATTCTCCGAAGTTGAGAGATCAGTGACTCTCCCCACAACACACCTTTAAAACATAAAGTGGGTACTTCTCGTATGAGGATCCAATGTGGATTTTTTCAACCATTTCAGGATAGTTCCTAGTTATGGCTTCCATCCAAAAGTAGATCTATCAAAAGAGAAACCAGCAGTCAGTCGCAGAGCAAGTTCAAAGCATTTCCCTGGCCAAAGGAAGCAGACAATTTCTTCAGGGCAAGGCAATCCCTTTAAAACCTTTGTACAAAGAAAGAATAAGGAACCAAAGCAAGCTGGGGCTGGGTGTTTCTTCTGCTGTTTAGGAAAATCAGTAAAATTAAAGTTTTCAAAAGTATCAAGGTTTAGAGAAAGGGTAGAAGAGTACTAAGAAACTTACGACAAAGTAGGAAAAGTTAATCTTTAGAGTAGATCTCCTGAAAGTTATTTTTAAAAGCTCATCATATCGAATCCCTGCCTCCGTGTGTGAAATCCTCTTTACCATTCATTCCTGAGTTCACTTTTCTATGGGACTTTTTTTTTTTTTTTTAATATTCACTTTTCAAGAGTAACCTAAGGAAATCCTGGGCACTATCTTTGCACAGGATAAATAGCAGTGCCATTGTTTCCCACTAGAGACCTGTGTACTCACAACAAGATGTGTAAAATGAGAGGAGGCAAAGGGGAGGACAATCTGGAGGGAAAACATTTTCTCCGAGAAGTGTGATTCAGGACCATTCTCCTGGCTGGAAGTCTAGTGGTACTGGTGATTCTGTCAAGATTACAGTGGGAGGACAAAACAAAACCTCCTGGCCCTGACTTTAGGCTAGTGGCCACTTCAAAGCAGGGTTTGAATGTGGGAGGGAAGAGGTCTCGGCAGAATAGAGACAAGGGAAGAGAGATAAAGGAGGGGGGTGCAGTTTTAAGCTTCCCCATCAATCAGCCAAGCACATTGATTCTAGAAGGAGACTGAGTTCTGGTTTAACTGGAAAGGAACAGATGTTTTTGAAGATTAAATAGAAAATTGATTCTTATTTCTTAAGTCTTAGATGTCTTAAAAACATGGATATGGTCCTTAATAGTTTCTGGGCACCTAGCCAAAGATGATAAAAATACTTATATTAAGCAATAGAGCAGCATACTCCTATGAAAGGAAAAAAGGTATCGAGGGATTTTTATTACTTGGAGCGTACTACATAAAAAGAAAGTCCTCCAAAGAGTTTACCCTTTCAACTAACAAATATGGGGATATGGTTCTTAGAGTATTACATGAAAGCTCACACCAATCAACTGAGCCCCAGCATCTTTCTCAGGTTCCCTCTAGAAAAATTGGAACCTGTAAGAACTGATAGGAAAAAAATCAACTTTTTGATTAAAGTACAGGTGGTGAAAGAATAAAATACAGGTGGTGGTATTATTACTATTATTAGTTTAAATAGATTCCTCCTAAGGGGAATAAAACGCACTTGTTTACAGTGCACTAAATGTAAGTGTATAAATTCCTTTAATTCAGTGAGATAATGTTGCCATTATTCAGTAAGAGTACAATCAGGGTAATGGTCCAAAGAGACATGATTAATTGGATTGTTAATTTTTTTGTAGCAGTTTCAATAAAAAGGGCGCTATTTTTTATTTCTTGTTATTCCTTAGCATGCAGTATTACTGCTAACAGTTAGAGATACTCTTAGCTGTGGACAAACAGCCTGCTTAGAAGCAGTTTACTAAATATGATGCAATCTTCTCAGGGCAGATATCTACAAGAGGGTAAGTTACCACCATATAATCAACCTAATCATGATTTTTTTTTATCCTCTTCCGCTAATTATGTTTCTTTAATAATATCCCATGGTTGAAATGGCAATGCTAATTAAATGAAAATAGTAATTTTGGAGAGAAATGTAATGGCTTACTTCATTTAGTGGGTGATACCGTTCATAGTATGAGGAGGAAGTCCGGGGGGTGACCGTGTCATTGAGAGTTTGCTGTTGGATAAGATCTTTCACTTCTTCCACCAAGATTCTGGGGACAAAACAGAGGGAGAGCTGATTTCCAAACAGGACTCTTATTTTCCCATGGCCCATTGCAGGCACAACAACAGGTGAGCATGGGGAAAAATCATGGAGAAATCGAACAAGCAAAAGTTCATCAAGGTGCAAACAATAACCCAGAACATTGTAGTAAGCTGAAATTCACAAACCTTCTTGGGAGACCCCACATGGGTGCTGGAGAGAAAGTGGCTCCTACAGGATATGTTTTCAGGGCCTCCAAAAGCTCACCCTTTCCCCACCATTACCAACATTCCTTGATTGTGATTCATCAGTGTCTTTAATGTATAGATTAATGGACAACTTTCTTAAATCCAGAGTAACTTTGTATTATTCTGGTTTTAGTTAAGGACCAAGGAGAAGCAGAAAGCCTTTTCTTTTTGTTTTTCATTGTGACAACCGTGTTTCTATACCAGATGTTCTGCATAGCCAAAGATGATCAGATCTCTAGAGAAACAGAAGCACAGGGAAAGGGAAGGTACTGGAAAGTCACCTTGTTTAATTCTCTTCAGAAGTACCCCCTTGTTAACTAGGCAAACATTGTAACTGAATTAAGCTGTTCCTTCACACGGGATGAACAGTTTGAAAGTTAGCTATCATTTTAATATCATTTTCCTTTTTCTTTAAGGCCAACAGATAAAAGCCAAGGCTTTGACATCAGAAGAGTCTGAGTTCAACTCTTAGCTCTGCTATGTTCTATGTGGTATGATCTTGCAAAATTCCTTTGTGAATATGAAACATTTTTCCATCTGCATAATGAGGATAGTATCTCTCTCACAGAGTTAAATTAAGAGTTAAATGAAGCAATGTATATAAAGGCTCAGCACAGTCCCTGGAAGGCAGTAAACACCTATAACATATTATTAATAATTATTATAGTGGGGGCGCCTGGGTGGCTCAGTTGGTTAAGCGACTGCCTTCGGCTCAGATCATGATTCCAGGGTCCTGGGATCGAGCCCCGCATCAGGCTCCCTGCTCCTAGGTAGGCCTGCTTCTCCCTCTCCCACTCCCCCTGCTTGTGTTCCCTCTCTCGCTGTCTTTCTCTGTCAATTAAATAAATAAATAAAATATTTTTTAAAAATAATTATTATAGCACATTATCCAAAGGCTGCCCATTGATACACAGAAGAGAGCATGGCCTCCAGGAAGTCCTAGGGTAGCTTATGGAAGACCCGCTCTTGGGCAGTGGATGCAGGAAGGAGACATTGGATAGGAGAATCTAAGAGGAAGGGACATGGAGTCTGAACAGAAATTGCCTCTGATACAGTGTTTCGTTTAGGGCCAGACATTCAAGAATGTTCACTGACCTTGTGAAGCAAGGAAGGAAGCCAAATCCCCTTCAGCGCTGCTTTTTCAAGAGATACCACAAAACCTACTAAGGTGAATGACAATTTTGCTCCCCAGGTCTAGGCACAGAGTAGAAAAACTATGAGAAGGAAGGAATAAGGAGGAACTCTAAGAGGCTCCTCAGATCGCTGAGTCTGAGGCATTTTCAGATAAGGGACCTAGATCTTGAGAGATTAAACCACTTGTCCAAGGTCACAGAGCTAGCCACTGGGGCCTCATCACCAGTCCACTTTAGAAATTTCCATGTTGCCATGTTCAACGTAAGTGTTCATTTTTCCGGGAAGCAATTATACCGTCTGCTAGCAAAATACATCATAGGTGCTTATAATGGCTACTCAATAAATATTGAATGATGCCTACCTGAATTGAATTGTGCTGTCATGTAAATGGGCTTTCACATTGTTTACATCAGACTCACTCACAAAAAAATGGACTTCCTTCTGCTTCTTAATAAATTCAGCTGTTACTGGCTGCCAGAGAACAATCTGCATTTTCAAGGGGCAAAAAATGAAAACAAAAATGGTTGTTTATGTCATTCTCATCTGTAGCGAAAGCCATAAGAATGTGTCCCTAGGAGAAATGAAAAAGACGTTTCCTGGCCGCTGGTAACCAGTCACTATTCACACACGTGGCAGTGTAAACATTTATCTTGCAGGGGGCTTGTTTTATTCTTCTCTGTAACCCCAGTTGCTAAAGAAGGCCTGGGACATATAGGGCACTCAATAAATATTTGGTGAGACAAGAATAAATGAGTGAATGAATATATTTTTGACCCAATTATAAAGCTGGCTCTGTATGTCAGATGTGTAAAGGAGAAATGCACTCTGTCTAGAAAGTTAATTAAGTGTTGATTTTCTTTAAAAAAATTCCATGTCCTTGGTAATTATTATCCTTCAGTATTCCTTTTCTTTAATCTAATTATGGACTTTGGGCAATGCCTTTCAATAATACTTACACTTTTTTCTGTTTTACTGGGCTTTTTCCAAGCACTTTCACACCCATTTCCTTTGACCATTATAATTATACTTTGCTATGGGCTAGCAGGTGTTATTATTTCCATTGTTATTATTTCATTGGAAATAATGAAGAAATTAATGCTCATAGCCAACTTGTCTAAAATCATACATGTAGGAAGTGGCAGAACAAGAACTCTGATGCTTCCTCTGGTGGTATGTCCTCTGGCCATGGTGTGGTGGCCATGAAAACGCACCGCTCAGTTCTGTTGAGAGGAGCACAGTTGAATGCCCTTCCCAGCCCCTGTACCTCTTGGTCCACTGGAGACTGAGGCCAAGCTGCCCTAGGGCTGCAGCCAGCCACTGATTGAGCACCGAGGGCATATTCTTGTAGGCCCATTTCTGCAAGATCTGGGTTTCCTCTTCCAGGTAGCTTTGGCCTAAGGACGCACCACTGGTCCAGCCAAACCTTCATCAGAACTACCCTAGAGAACCTCCATTTCTGCACAAGCGTCAGAGCTGCGTCATGGTCTGAAAGTGCCTCCTACCATCTTTAGCTTCCTCCTCTTCATCCATCACAAGCATTCCCCTCCTAGTCCATCCCTGGCATCTTTGTTTTTTTTTAAGATTTTATTTATTTATTTATTTATCTGAGAAAGAGAGAGAGAGATGGTGAGAATAGGAACATAAGCAGAGGGAGTATGAGAGGGAGAAGCAGGCTTCCTGCTGGGCAGGGAGCCCGGTGCAGAGCTCGATTCCAGGACCCTGGGATCATGACTTGAGCTGAAGGCAGATGCTTAACGACTGAGCCACCCAGGCACCCGCTTCCCTGGCATCTTTAATCTGGTTTTGATGTCTGCTTCTTGGAGAACCTTAACTGACAAATAGGGAGACATCAATTTTCTACCATGACATTTTGTAACTCTTGTCAGCTTTCTACACATTAAGCATTCTGGGGAGATGCGTCCCAGGCATGAAGATTTTAATAAATGTTCCCTTGTGGTTTGATACTTATTCCTTTTACAAACCATTGTTTTATAAACAAAGTTCTATTGGACTTCTGTTATCACAACATCTTTGTAAGTACACACTTTAATTCCCAAAGTACAATTATTATGAAATTGGCTGAAAAGCCAATAGCACAAATGAAGAAGTTTTGATTTTAGCAACCAGCAAAATCATGTGATGATGGGAAGGGCGAGATGGCTATAAGAAGAGGGGTTTAAGGGCGCCTGCATGGCTCAGTTGGTTAAGGTCTGACTCTTGACTTTGGCTCAGGTCATGATCTCAGGGTCTCAGGTTGTGTCACGCTCCTGGCTGGGCATGGAGCCTGCTTAAGATTCTCTCTCTCTCTCTCTCTCTTTTTCTGCCCCTCCCCCCTGCTCGCTCTCTATTTCAAAAAAAAAAGGGGGGGTTATACCAACTATATGTAATTCAGACAACATATGAGAGAACATCGTACACAAAAGTCACACCTAGTGAGGCTAACATACAGTTGATCCTTGAAGAATGTGGGGGTTAGGGGTGCCAACTCCCATGCAGTTGAAAATCTGCATATAACTTTTGATTTCCCCAAAACTTAACTACTAACAGCCCACTGTTAACTGGATCCTTACTGATAACATAAACAGTTGATGAACATGTATTTCATGTGCTGTATGTATTATATACTGTATTCTTATAATTAAACTAGGGAAAAGAAAATGTTATTAAGAAAATCATAAGGAAAATACATTTACAGTACTATACTGTATTTCGCAGAAAAAACAAACAAACAAACAATCTGTGTGTAAGTGGATCCCCACAGTTCAAATCAGTGTTATTCAAGGGTCGCCTGTAAAGATAAATGAAGGAGAATTTACCTCGTATGTTGTAGTAAGATTCTGCAGAATCTGAACTTGCCTGGAGGTTCTAGGAAGAGCAGATAAAACCTGGCCACTGGGAAAAAATAACACAGAATTTTGATGTTAAATAAAAAAGTGAAAATGAGATAAATTATACTGGGAGGGGCTTCTAGGTAATTGTGAAAAGGAAACAAACTTTAAATGGTAAAAGAGGATCTTGCTACAGACTAAGTGTTAAAAAGAGAACATGCACTTTCTCGTTCTTTCTGCTCCTGAGCACCTGCCAAATCAATAACTCTGTTGAATGGGAGTACTTACTTCTTTCTTCTCCTTTGTGTGCGTGTGCATACCTGGGTGGTTTTAATTTTAAAAATTGAATATTTGATGCATAAGGGAATATTTATATTAACATTCACTGATTACATAATAAGATGAATGCCTGGGAACCCATTATGCCACTTAAGAAATCCGTTATTGGATGTCCTTGAAGCTCCTTGTGTCCTTGTCCCCACTCCCCCGCCACACCCCAAAGGTATCCACTACCTTAAATTTTCATTTTGCTCGTTCCCTTACTTTTCCTCAATAGTATGGATTCTTAAATACATGTTTGGATTCTTTAATGTGTAGATTCTTAAGATACCCTTAGATTTGCTTGATTTAACTCTATAAAAATGGTGTACTATATATATCTTCCTGTATCTTATTTTTCTCACTCAACATTGTATTTTCAAGTTTATCATCTGTGTTGAAAAATGTAGCCATAGTCCCCATGTGTTGGAATTTGTTTACAAGTGGAATTGCTATATCTTGGGGGTACACATATTTTAATTTCAAAGAATAGTACCAAATTATTTCTCAAACTTTTTACACCAGTTTATATTTTCACCTGTAGTGGAAATGATTTCCTATAGCTCCTCCTCCTTGGTAACCCTTGATGCTGCCTGACGTTTTAATTTTTCCAATTGAATGGTTGAATTGAAATGGAATCTTTAATGTAATTTTAATTTTAATTTTCTGACTTACTAATGAAGTACAATTATTTCCATTCAATTATTTTTTGTGACAATCTACTAGCAGAATTTCTTTTTATAATCTAGATACTAACCCTGTGGCAGTTAAATGTATTGAAAATATCTTGTACCAGTTTGTTTCTCTTTTCTCTCTCTGTACAATGTATTTTTAGCCATCATTTCCTTCTAGGTTTGTGCTTTACTGTGTGTTAAGAACTCTTTCCCAATCCCTAGGTCTTAAAGATATTCTCTTATATTTCTTTTGCCTTTCTTCTTTTTCTAATTTGAATTCCAGTATAGTTAACATACAGTGTTGTATTAGTTTCAAGCATATAATATAATGATTCAACAATTCTATACATTACTCAGTGCTGATCATGATAAATGTACTCTTAATTCACTTCACCTCTTTCATCCATTCCCTCCCCCCACCTCTGCTCTGAAAACCATCAGTTTATTCTCTATAGTTAAGAGTCTGATTCTTGTTTTTTCTCTCTCTCTTTTCTTCCTTTGTTCATTTGCTTGTTTAGTTTCTACATATGAGTGAAATCTATGGTATTTGTCTTTCTGTTTGACTTATTTCACTTAGCATTATACTCTTTAGATCCATCCATGTTGTTGCAGATGGCAAGATTGTATTCTTTTTTATGGCTAGATAATATTCCATTGTATATATATACTACATGTTCTTTATCCATTTATCTGTTGAGGGACACTTGGGCTGCTTCCATAATTTAGCTATTGTAAATAATGCTGCAATAAACATAAGGGTGGGTACATCTTTTCGAATTAGTGTTTTAGTATTCTTTGGGTAAATACATAGTGGAATTACTGGATCATATGATAATTTTATTTTTAACTTTTTGAGGAACCTCTATACTGTTTTCCACAGTGGCTGCACCAGTTTGCATTCTCACCAATAGCACATGAGGGTTCTTTTTTACCATATCCTCGCCAACACTTGTTGTTTTTTGTGTTTTTTGTTTTAACCACTCTGACAGGTGTGAGGTGGTATCTCACTGTGGTTTTGATTTGTATTTCCCTGATGATGAGTGATGTTGAGCATTTTTTCATGTGTCTGTTGGCCACCTGTATTCTTTGGAGAAATGTCTGTTCATGTCTTTATGCCCATTTTTAATTGGATTATTTGGGGGTTTCTTTGGGTTTCTATTTTTTTGATGTTGAGTTGTATAAGTTCTTTATATATTTCTGATAGCAACCTTTTATCAGATACGTCATTTACAAATATCTTCTCCCATTCCCTAGGCTGTCTTTTAGTTTTGTCTTTTGTCTTTCTTATTTAAGTTTTTAAATCTATTTGAAAATTATTCGTTTGTGTGCGGTGTAAAGAAGGACTTGAGTTCCTTTTTTTCTTCTTAGCGTCATTTGTTAATCATTAATACTTTCCCCAGGGATCAGCTATGCCAATTCTGTCATGTATAAGTTTTCATACTCTTCGGCAGAGACAATGCTGGTTCATCACATCATTTTTTGTTTCTGGGGATACACAAAAAATGCATTTCCCAGCCTTCCCTGTGGTTGTATTGAGACCATGTGCTTGAGTTCTCAACAACGGAAATGTGGGAGGGAGGGGTGTGCCACAGTTAAGAGCAGGTGGGAGTCTTTATGTGCTATGTGGTCTCTTACCCTGGGGCTAGAAGCAAAGAACCCCAAGGAATTGTAATAGGGAAGCAGCCCAGATCTTCAAGTTGGAGGAGAGGACCAGGCAGAGCCGGATGGCTTCATTAATTGATGATATACGTGACAAAGAAACCTGTGTTGTGGCAAGTAAAGCTATTTCAGGGTGCATTAGTTATATAGCATAATCAAGGATTACCCTTACTGATGTGGTGTGGTCTATTTCTTGGATCTCTTTTAAGTTCCATGGATTTACTTGTCTATCTTTGGGCTGATACCATTCATCCATGTGATTGTAGCTTCATATTAAATCTTAACCTATAGGACAAGCTCCTGTTTCCCCTCTCCCTTGTCTAGTTCTTTTTAGAGATTTTCTTGGTTTGACATTTTGCTTTTCCAAATAAATTTTAAAAATCAGAGAGGAAAAATGAAACAAGACAAAACCAGAGAGGGAGACAAACCGTAAGAGACTCTTAATCTTAGGAAACAAACTGAGGGTTGCTGGAGGGGAGGGGCGTGGGAAGATGGGGATGGGTGATGGACACTGGGGAGGCTATGTGTTATGGTGAGCGTTGGGTGTTATGTAAGACTGATGAATCACAGACGTGTACTTCTGAAACAAATAATACATTATATGTTAATTAATTGGATTTGAATTTTTTAAAAAATCAGCTTGTTGTGTTCCATGAAAAAAGTTTGGATTTTGTTTAGTATTATTATAAATCAATAATTTGGGAGAATTGACATTCTCCTGATTCTGAGTCTCCTTATCATTAATACAATAGATTTGCCTACCAGTTTAGGCATTCTTTTTTTTTTTTTAAAGATTTTATTTATGTATTTGAGAGAGAGAGAATGAGAGAGAGCACATGAGAGGGGGGAGGGTCAGAGGGAGAAGCAGACTCCCTGCCGAGCAGGGAGCCCGATGCGGGACTCGATCCAGGGACTCCAGGATCATGACCTGAGCCGAAGGCAGTCGCTTAACCAACTGAGCCACCCAGGCGCCCAGTTTAGGCATTCTTTAATAACCGTCAAAAATATTTTATAATTTTATCTATAAAAATATTACATATGGGCATTGATGCCTGTGATCTCTAGGTTTACTAAAGGCTAGGTTTATTTGGGCAGTATTAGAAAAAAATACCAATTCGGGATACTCTCAAGAATTTTAATAGGGCCAAAACAAAGTTGGTGACCTAAAGGCTTGTTGGTGATGGGGAGTTTCTACATGAAGTTAGTGAAAAATGAGATTTGTCTTCTCTTAGGAAAACGGGCAGCTCTCTCCAGCCTAATGTGTATTGTTCGTGTTCGTCCTGACGTTCACCAAACAGCTAGTCACGGAGAACGCGGGCAGGTCACCGCCCTCCAGAAACGGTTTCTGCATTGTGTATGGTTTGGTTTCTTTTACTCACCTGCTTGAACACTTGAATAAACCATTCTCCAGTTTAAAAAATATATATATATTGCATATTTTTATTATATTTATTCTAGCAAATTTTTTTCTTTCATAAATAGTGATTTTTAGTATTCCATCTCTTCATTCTTTCTTGTTGAGGCATAGAAATGAAATAAATTTTTAGATATTAATTTTCTATCCAGATCCCTTGGTAGTTTCAACCATTTTAATGTAGATATTTTGGGTTTTTTTCTTTGCAAGAAATCATTACAATTGTACATACTAAATTTTGCTTCTTTCATTTCAAAGCTTGTAGAATTTTTTTTTCTTGCCTGACTGTATTGACCAGGACCTGCAGTACAGTGTTGAACGGAAGTGGAAATAAAATGCATGATGCATAATTTTTAAGAAAATGTTATGATGTTTCACCATTAGAATGCTTGTGGCAGGGTTTTATAGGTGCCTTTTATCAGGGTAAAGAAGTTTCCTTCTACTCTCTGCTATGAGTTTTTATAAGGAATGGATGTGGATTTTATCCTATGTTTTTATGAGGTGAGCACAGTGTTTTCTAGTTTCATCTCTTAATGTGATGAATTACATCAATAGATTCTTTTTTAAGTAGACACCTGGTTTAATTTGTTTTCTCACCTTTGCTTTGTAATATTTCTTTCTACCTTATAATGCTTGCTGGGGCCATAAGGGATGCTCAGCAATTCTTGCAAAGCCAAGATTTGGATTGACTTTATTTTTACATACCACCTAATCAGAAAGGAAAGAATTTCTTAAAAATTATTCTCATTCTTGCAGCTCTCTATCCATTTTGCAGGTAGGGAGATTTGGATAAATAGAGAATGGAGGCAGTGAGGTGAGAAATTGCAGATATATGTGGAATCTGTTAACAACAATGGCATTCTCAAATTTCTAGTATGCCTCGAAGTAACGATTTTATTTACATTAACATTAAGCTATATTGGTGGCATTTGCCAGACGGGGCCCATTTTTTAACTTAAAGAAGTTTTTCTTTTATTTTTAGACAAATATTATCCTTGAAATGTGGGTTAAATATTTTTTTTGATCACAAAGAAAATGTTTTGCTCTTTCTTTATTTAAAACTAATCTTAGCAGGCGCCTGGGTGGCTCAGTTAGTTAAGTGTCTGCCTTGGGCTCAGGTCATGATCTTGGGGTCTTGGGACCGAGCCCCACATTGGGCTCCCTGCTCAGTGGGGAGTCTGCTTCTCCTTCTCCTACTGCCCCTCTCCTCTGCTCATGCTGTCTCTCTCTCTCTCAAATAAATAAATAAAATCATTTAAAAAATTAAAAAAAAATAAAACTAGTCTTAGACTTTGGGGTGCCTGGGTGGCTCAGTTGGTTGAGTGTCTGACTCTTGATTTCATCTCAGGTCATGATCTCAGGGTTGTGGGATCCATCCCCACATCGGTCTGCACTGGTCATGGAGCCTGCTTGAGATTCTCTCTCTCCCTCTCTCAAAAACAAAAACAAAAACAAAACAAAACAAAACAAAACTAATCTTAGATTTTGCTCTTAGTCAAGATGGAGAAACAAGGACTAGGTTTACTCTCCTGCCAGAAATAAATAAAAAACTGGACTCTCTCTCTCTCTCTCTATATATATGTATATATATGCACTTAAAAATTGAATATCAGCAACATGATGACTAGATACAACATTTTATCCTAGATTAGATCCTGAAACAGAAAAAGAACATTAGTGGAAAAACTGATGAAATCCAAACAAAGTCTGGAGTTTAGATAATAGTAATAGTGTTAACAATGTTGGATTTTTAGTTTTGACAAATATAACATGGTAATGTAAGATGCTAACAGTAAGGGAAACTGAGGAACTCTCTGTAATATCTTGCAACTTTTCTGTAAATCTAAAATTATTCCAAATAAAATTTTTATTAAAAAAATGTAACAAGAGCTCTGGAAGTGCAAAAGAGGTTATGACAACTTATGCTTGTCATTATTAGCAAAGGCATTATGGAAGAGATGATTGGGTAAGTTAGAGTGTGGAAAGACCCTGTGGCAGGAGACAAAAAGGCACTGTTGGGGAAATAGCAAGCTGTTCCTTGTTGCCAAGTGTAGGATGGGATAGTAGCTAGACAGAAATTAATTGGAAAACTTATTTTCATCCTCCTCTAGAGAAGGCTTTGAATGCACATTGAGAAATCTGGTCTTTATCTTGTAGGCAATTAGGAGTTAAGAAAAGGACATCACTTGTGATTTATAAGAATAACTTTGACAGCAGAATGGAGGGTGGTTTTATTTTAGAAATCCTAATTAAAAGATTTAGATTCTGGAAATAAGTCTACGGAGACTTGATTTTCAGAAGAGGGAAAGACCAGCTCACAGAAAAAAGAGACTAGGAAATTTTATGTCAATCCCTGGTACAGTGTTAGTGTACATTATTCAACCAGTGCTTGAAGAAATATATTAAAGGGTCGGTACTGTGATCATTCATAGTAACCTGGAAACCACATGAATGCTTCTCAGTAACAGAATTGTTGAATGATGGTGATGTCTGCACATTCTGGAATGTTTTGTAGTCCTAAAGAATGAGTTAGATTTATAACAGTTAACTTGCAGGAGACTTACATGACATTCTAAGAGAAAGAAACAAGATATGGAGAAGTCTATAAAATATCCCATTTTTGCGAAAAAAAATATTAGAAAGAAAAAGGAAAATTACATGTGTTAAAAGCAGGAGAAAAGTGATGAATGAATAAGCAGCGCATAGTTAACATTGATTTGGATGGTGGGGGATGGCCATTGAAAGACTGGGTAGGTGAGAGAAGTGGGGGGAGGTAATAAGATTGTTTTTTAAAAGAAAGGACTCTACAGTTCCAATAGAAGATCTGATATTCGACAAATATAAAATTATACAAGGGTGTATATAAATGTATAGAGAAACACAGGAAAGAATGATCACCAAAATGTTAATGATGTTTTCTCAGGGTGATGAAATCTCGGTGTTTTTTCTCCCCAATTTTATGCCTTTCTGTATTACTAATTAACCAAAAAAAGCTCTTATTTTATTTAATCGGGGGGGGAAACTATTAAAATGTTACTCTAACTGTGAAAAAACCACTGCCAAGCTTCTTATACTGCTGCTGACCCTTTTGCTAGAACATTCCTTGTTGTTTTTAAATGTTCTCTGAGCCCATCAGGGGAGTATAGTGGGTTTTCTAGTCTTTCATAGTATTTTCATTCTAGCATGTTCACCATCTGCCATAATAGCTCTGGCATTTCTAGTTCACTAAATGTAGGCCACTGTTTTCTCCAAGCTTCCAAAAAAAAAAAAAATCCTAGCAGCAATTAGCACCACCTCCCAAGGATCTAACTAGAATGTCAAATCCTGTATCTTGGGTGAGTGTACCTCTTTGGAGATATAATCCCTCTCCTTTATTAACATACTCAGCACTTGTGCCACCAGATTATGTCATGACTTAACCCTAGCTACCAGTTACGAGGGTAGGAGGAGAGGTGAAAGTAAGAGATGACATTACAGAACTGAGCTCTCCCATAGCAATGGGGGTGATGAAATCATTATATAATAGAAGCCAGGTGGCAGTGTTTAACCATCCTTGACAAGTTGGGCCCAGAAGAACATGATCCACAGAAAGCTATAGAGTTAGTTAAAAGAACATAGAGTTCTCAGGGGCAAGATAAATGGCAGCCAACAAAAGCATTGTTCAATCTTTACAATCGAAATAAATCAAGGATGAATATGAGAGAAGCTAAGGACAGCTATCCCAATTAAGAGTCACAATCCATTGCCCAGTTTCCAGATGTAGGTTCTTAGACCCAGAATTTCTTTCCTGAAGTGGGGAGGCGAGGCCCCCAAGGAAAGATCCTGCAACAGTATAGAAAGGGTATACGATCATTACTTCCTCTGTCCCTTCCCAAAGCAACCTATGAAAATGTACTCAGGAACTCTGCACACTGGAGAAAGGGGAATACTCGATCATTCTGAGGTCTTTTGGATGCAGGGTCCAAGCTGACACTGACACCTGGAGATCTGAAGTGCTAGTTTAGGTCCAGCTCTTGGTGGAGGCACCGGGTCTGTGGACCCACCAATGATCATATCCCTGGTCCCCAAATGTAAAACTGAGATGGACATACTTGGTAATTGGTAGAACCCCCACATCAGTTCCTTGCCTGTAAAGTAAGAGCTATCATAGTGGGAAAAGCCAAAAGATGAAGCCCTCACCCTCAGCCAGGAGAAGGAAAAAAATCCCAAACAAACCAAGAAGCATTCTGGGGGAAATTGCAGATATTAGTGCCACCCTTAAAGACCTAAAGATGCAAGGGTGGTGGTTTCTACAAATCCACTTTAAATTCATTAGTCTGGCTTTCACAAAAACCAGATGGGTCCATAGTGGACAGCTAATAATGAGCAAGGTGGGGATACCAAGGCAGGCTCATTACTGAAAGATGGTGGGGAGGGGCTCTTCGGATGGATGACATTAGCTCAAGAACCGTCTTATCAACTTTGCAAAAACTTTCTTAGAACTGCACTACAATCTAAGACCCTCTGTGCTCCACCTTCCTTCCTTCCTTTTTTCCTCCACAGGGATTAAATCAGCATTGCAGTTTTATGTCTCTCCCAAGAGCCTCTTCTTGTCCCCCCCTCATTTCTTCCTTTCAAGCATTTTTCTCAATACATCTCTTGTATGTCTAATTCTAACTTGGTGTCTGCTTCTTGGAGGACTAGGGAAGTGGGAAGAAAGTGTGGAGATCTTTGTATCACATTGTAACCCCTAACAGAGAGCACCCACCAAACAACAGGCACTAACTAACTATGTAAACAAAATGATTAGGCAGTTGATGTCAGCCAGCCTCTGTCAACAGTCACCCCAATGCTGGCACAAAGGGCGTGTGAACAGAATAGCCATGATGGCGAGGATGGGAAGTTTTGCATGGCCCAACAGGATGGGTTCTTACTCACCAAGATTGATAGAGCAACTGTTGCTGCCAAATGTCCAACTTGACAGCAATAGAAACCAAAACCAAGCCCTGTAATCAGCACCATTCCACGAAGAGACCAAGCAACCACTTGGGGAGAAGTTGCCTACTTTGGTCCCCTTCCACTCTGGGTCTGGATTTGCCTCTTTTACCTGCAGGGTCTCAACTAATGTTACCATAGCAGGACTTATATAATGTTTGATCCACACAGAATCCCACCTAACACTGTATCCGATTAAGGAATCCACTTTACAACAATGGAGGTGCAGAATGGGCACCTCCATGGAATCCACTGGACATATCACATACCACACCACCCAGAAGCAGCTAGCCACATATAGCAATTAGAATGGATTATCTGAGGTGCTAGCTTGGAAAGGGGCAACATCTTCCAGGATGCAGTTTTAAATCAATAATCATTATATGGTGTGGTGTCTCCACAAGTTAGAATACAGGGTTCCCGGAACCAAGCTGAAGTGGCTTTATTCACCACCATTCCAGGTGAATTAGGGGAATTTGTACTTGCAATCTACAAATATGGCTCTATAAATTTAAAAGTTCTGGTTCCCAGAAGAGGAAAAACTCCCACAGGGGTCATGGCAAGAGTCTTATTAAACTGACTGCTGTTGCAGCTACCCAGTCATTTCAGTCTCCTTGTCCCAAAAGATTATCAGGAAGGAGAGGAGTTATGCTGGAAGGGGTAAGTGACCTTGATCATCAGGAGGATATTGAGGGCTGCATTCACATACAGTTACGCTGGCAGGGAAGAATACATTTGGTACGTAGATGATAAACTTAGGCATTCTGTAATACTCCCTTGTCCAATTTTGAAGTATATGGACAAATGCAACAGTCATGGCCCAAAAGGACATGGTGATTGGAGGCTCTGACCCTTGAAGGTCGAGGGGCTGGGTCATCTCACCAGGTAAGTCACCTAGACCACGGTAAGCACACTGGTGAAAGGGAAGCAGAATGGATTGTAGAAAAGAAAAAAGATGAGTATTGGTTATTGTCTCAAGACTAGGTATAGCTGTGGTGGGCTGCAGTTAATCCCACTAATGTTCCTCTTGTGTGTTTCCTCCAGCAAAAGAGAGCAACCAGAATCCAGAGGAGCTGCTCCCAAAGCTTATTTTGGAAGCAGATTGATCTGAGTGGCACAAGGGCTGGACTATAGGAGACGCCATGTTGTGCTGTGCAGGTCCCCACGCAGGAATGAACTCTCGTTTCCCCAGCTTCTGCAGGTGTTGGCTGCGGTCACTCGAGTCCATTTCTAGGACTTTTCCTTGACTGAAGAAGGACATGTTGCCAAGGTCATGCCCCCTCCCAGGTATAGTCCACCTCCAATGACTAATAAGTATGGGTTATATACTATATATATATATATAGTATATATATGCCCTTGCCCCAGCGTGGGACAACTTTGCACGGACAACTCAGCTTTAGGGATCCCAGGGCTTCATGTGACTGCATCATTTTTCAGTTTCTCCTCATCCAGTTCTCTTTCCTTCATTCCTGCACAAATGTTGGTCCCAAGATCGCTTTCCAGGAAACGTCCTACATACAAATCTCTATCTCAGAGCCTGCTTCCTGGGGAAACTAACCCACAACAGATACAGGGGTCTACTATGTGGGATAAAACATGTGAAGTGCACTATGAGTTTGTATTCTCTAAGAATACAAAGTCAGAAGTTATTGGGGGCTGAGGTCATCAGAGAATGGAGACACTTTGAGCTGGACTTCTGAGATGGGCAAGATATGGTAAATATAGGGATATTAGACTGAGATAGGTAGAAGTTTGGCAGATGAATTGGAGAAGAAATGGCATAAGTACTGTACATAAGTGGAAAAGCGAAAGCAGAGCTGAAGGAATGGCAAGTGATCCGCATGGGCAGGAATATAGGGCTTCTGTTGGGATGTACCAGGAAATAAAAGCAGGATGAATGGGCAGGATGGGATCTGACCACTGAGAGTCTTAAAAGCTGGGGTCAGGATTGTGGCCCTTATTTATAAGGTCGTTGGGCCCCATTTGGGGTATTTGAGCCAAAGAGTGAAAAACTCAAAGCTCTCTTTTGATGTGAAGTATAAAGAAGTGGAGACTCATATAAGTAAATCATAATTAGCTAACTGTGTTAGCTTAAGCTAACAATGAAATGGGATGCCTTTTACCCAGCAATGCGCTCTCCATTATTCCAACAGGCTACATTTCAATCCCACGTAAGGGAAGTGTTGTGTTGACTAGAAGATAAGGGCATTTTTCTAATGTATTTGACCAAAGTTAGTCAACAGAAAAGAGAAAAAAAGAAAAAGTAAAGGTAAAAAATGTGTTATCCCAATGGGCCTCTTTCTTAAGGAGAAAAAAATTTAAGGAAATATAGAAAAATAAATCGGGAAGCGTGGAGGACTAAAATGATGAGGGTAAAACTGCACCATAAAATATATTAATGTGTCCAGGTTCCAACTGTGGTGAGCCAGACTCTTCCTGTCTCCACCCGTTTGGCCCAAGCGCCAACACAATAGAATTAGGAAATGGGATGAGGGTCAGTCAGGTCACCTTATGTAGAGCTTACATAGTTTCTGAAAATCAGTTTCCTGACTCAACGCCCCCTTACTTCATCAGAAAGAGGCTCTGAAGGCTGGTCAGAGTGGAGAAAGGGAGAAGATTTGTGACAATATTTCTTTGCAGCAAGTTGTTGCAGTCTTGTCAGTACCCTTTCTCCCAAAGAGGATGAAGTTTGGAGGTGTTACTTCCCTCATCTCCAACTAGTAGGGGGCACTTTCAAGGGGTAATGGGAAAGTCTGAACATGTTTCCTCAAGTTTAGGGACACGGGGACTGGTGCCTGGCTTGCTCCCAAGCCAGCTAAACATGCATGTGGCTGGTCTCCAGTTGGTTGGACAGTGATTAAAATCAAAAGAAGAAATACTTCATGGGCAAGTAGTTATAACTCAGATGCCGCCTACAGGGGCAAGAACGTGGGGGTGAAGGCAAGACTCCTAGGGGTGAAACATGGAGTCACAAATGGCCACCTAGTGAGAGAAGCATCTATCCCTGGTCTGGAGAATTCCTCAGCAAAGGAATCTGAAAAATTCCTAAGAAGTTAAAACCCAAGAAAAGGGCAAATGAGAAAAAGAGTCAGGGGTGTGTATGGAGAGGGGGTGAGGAGTTGTTTTCCTATAGAAACTGACATTTGAATAATACCTTGAATGGACCCAATATTCTAGTTTCTACATCGAGATTGTTTGCATGTTAACACGACCCCAAAATTATCAGTTACTTAAGAGTGGACTAGAAAGGGTGCCTGGGTGGCTCAGTCGTTAAGCGTCTGCCTTCGGCTCAGGTCATGATCCCAGTGTCCTGGGATCGAGTCCCACATCAGGCTCCCTGCTTGGCAGGAAGCCTGCTTCTCCCTCTCCCACTCCCCCTGCTTGTGTTCCTGCTCTAGCTATCTCTCTCTCTGTCAAATAAATAAATAAAAATCTTTAAAATAAAAAAAAAAAAAGAGTGGACTAAAAAGTCAGTATTTGCACACTTTCCATGTAGGGGCAAAGAAAGATTTCTCCACCACATGGAACATAATAGGGCAAAGGGAGATGAGAAAATAAAGAAATGTTTTGATTGCATCTCTGAAGTGATACAGTTAGAGGATTTAACCGATAGCCAATTGAAGATTTAAAAAAAAAATAGTCTTGCACCAAATATCGAGTGAAAAGTGTAAGCACAGTGAAATAACAGGTCATGTTACACAAAAAATAAACTGAATTTCCAAGAGGACAAGTAAATTGTCCAAGGCTGCATAACTAGTAAGTCACAGCTCTGGGGCTATCTCCAGATCCCAAGATTTTAATACTTGACAGCATTTCCTCTGTTGCTTCCCCTCTAAGAATATGATTATTCTCATCAAGCTCTGTCCCCTGCTATGGTTTACAGAAGAAGGTTCACATTTGCTGTAGTTCTGAAAGATTATTTTTGAATTTGAAAAGCTGGTGAGATGCCTCTGAACAATGGAACAGCGCTCGAGGCTGCAATTTTGTTTTATGCATTACAGTATTTTAAGGCCGCCAGTCCCCTGTTCTTTAAGATGAAAATAATATATCAGGGGGAGCTAAGGGAAAGAGAATAAACTGGTCTCCAGGTGGCAGATCGTGTATGAAGTTGACAGAAGGAACAAGTCCTGTGGTCTGTTAATAATTCAGAAGCCCTCTCTCCTCAACCATTCTCCACTCTCCCAATTCTTTTTCCTTCTTCCCTTTGTACTTCCCCCCCGCCTTCCCTGTTTCGAATAAATCGCCTCCGCTGACAGGCTGCTCCTAGGTCATCAGAGCACAATACATTTAATGTCTCTGTTTACAAGGTTCTTGCTAGGATTTTATTTTTGCCCTTTACGGTGTTTGGCCTTTAACAGCACGTGACCTCGGAGACATGCTTTGGTTTTTGTTTGTTTGTTTGGCTGCTTTTCTCTTTGGCATATGGTATTAATGCCTTTAAAACTTTTCTCGTTCTCATTCCGGGGCATTTCGCTGATGAGATGTATCAAAATGCACCTACAAATCAGCCAGTAAGAGATTGCCTGAATACAAAGTGTTATTAGGAAAATGATCATGACAAGAAAACAATAACAGAGAACAGCTTTAGGGAAAAGCCAGACTGTAAGCTCTTTTTAGAAGGGGTTGTATTCTTGCCCCCAGAAATAATTCATCAAAGTCTCTCGCCCTGAATGAAATTAGATTTCTGTTTTAGCTTCAGTAATAGGCTCTTCCTGGAAAAGCAGAGCTCAGAAACAGTTGGGAAAAAAAAATATATATATATTTTTACTCACAGAAAGAAGAGTTTGGAATGTTCTTTCTGGTGGAGGGATGGGAGAGAGGAATCAGATACGTATCTGCCCACAAAGCTGCAGCTCGCCCTTCCTCAATACACACGGACAATATTTTCAATACCATGTGATTGGTTAAAATATAGTCATATTCTTATTCCTCTCTTCAAGCATAGATATCGATCAGACTCCAAAGTATATGCTGAAGCAAGAAATAGTAAGAAAAGCCGTGCCTGAAGGAATATCCTCATTCATTTCTTTGCTATTTTTTTGCATAAGTCCTTTATTTGTGTAATATTTAGTTCCACTAAACTGTTATATGCTTTCTCATTTTGAAGCGACCTGGTAAAGCTTTGGAAGTACCTTACTAATGATTGTCTTATCTAGGGGTTCAGTTCATGATATGATCCAGGCGGTGGCACGTGCGTGAGCCGCCATGCTCTGCGGCCGCCGGCTGCCAAGGGGCAGGCCCCACGCCACCAAAGACCCACTGCAGGTGAGGACCCTGACGCTGAACTTCCAGCCCATCCCTCTCCCAGGCTGCATTCTGGACCACCTGTCTTCTCTGCAGGCTCACTGTTTCTAAATCTGACCTCCATCAGATTAGCTTTCTTCCTAATTTCTAGATTTTTAGTGGCAATGCTATTCAGTGAAATGAGTTGAAATGAGGCGAACATGGGTTCGAATCCAAACTCTACACTTATTGTTTGATTTGGGGCAAATGATTTATCCTTCCTAGGGCTCAGTTTCCTTCTCTGTAAGGTGTCGCCATCAAGATTCCCAGGGTGTGGGATTGCAGGCATTTAATGAGATAACATTTCTTTTTTTTTTTTTTTTTTTTTTTTAAAGATTTTATTTATTTATTTGAGACAGAGAGAATGAGAGAGACAGAGAGCACATGACAGGGGGAAGGGTCAGAGGGAGAAGCAGGCTCCCTGCCAAGCAGGGAGCCCGATGCGGGACTCGATCCCGGGACTCCAGGATCATGACCTGAGCCGAAGGCAGTCGCTTAACCAACTGAGC
>NC_138371.1:124370371-124443414 GCF_054177405.1 Leptonychotes weddellii | reverse complement strand
AGATAACATTTCTAAGCGCCGGGCCCAGTGCATGAGACAACACAAGTACTATACAGCCATGTGTCCCTTCCTTTTCCCCTCCCGGTGGATGATAACTGCCGCTGTCTACAGTACCCACCTGACATGCTCATACCAGTTTTCCTCTTTCCCTCTCCCCCACCTTTAATTAAAGCCAATCACCAAGTTATGGGATATTAGAACTGGCAAGGACCTTAGAAATTATAGTCATCTTATTTATTGATAACGCATAGAGATATAAGTCACCAATTATTCCAGCAATTTGACTGCCATGTCGAATCAGTAACAATCATTATTTGGTGATGGACTTCGTTGCATGACACTTGACAATCATATTGAACAAAAAAGAATCAGTGATGATGTATAAACACAGCGTCAGGCTCTCAAGTCAAGCTGTTTTCTTAAATGCTGTCCCATGGTTCTTTCTGACTCAGAACAGTATTTTTTTTTACAGATTTTATTTATTTATTTGAGAGAGAGAGCACAAAGAGGGGAGGGGAGGCAGGAGCAGAGGGAGACGAAGAAGCTGGCTCCCCGCTGAGCAGGAACCTCCACACAGGGCACCGTTCCCAGGTCCCCAGGATCATGACCTGAGCCGAAGGCAGACTCTTAACAGACTGAGCCACCCAGGTGCCCCAAGGTAAGTATTTTTGACAGATTTTTCCTGTCCCTGGTATGTTTTTTCTTTCTTTACTATTTACTAAATGGGGAGAGGCATTTGTCTTGGAGATAATGGGAGAAGAGAAGAATCACAGAAGCAAAACACAGGGGGAAAAAAAGATAATTCCAAAGGAAAAAATTTCAATTTTAAAAGTCTACGAGTTCACTACTTAATACATTACAATTTACATGTAGCCTGGGACTATTTGCCATATATTATATGTGTTAGAACACAAGTTCATTTGTACTCTTCTAAGTGGTTTATAATAGAAAATCTCCAAGGAATCACTCAACTAAGCAAAATAAGAATCAGATATGTTCATATATGCGTTCTTTTTAACACATCTATTCTTCCTCTCATATCCCTTATGAATACCCATGCCCAACCTAAACCTCCTATTTCATACCTTTACCTTCCTCTCCTTCCTGTGTTCCATGTACAAGAGGAAAATATTCATAGTTACCCATAGTTACATTATTCATGGTTAATACAAATTACCTAGTTAATATATTTTGTGTGTGAAGACAAAAAAAGTAAGTCATGTGATGTGTTAGAGTGTAAATAATTATTTTTATAAAAGCTTCTATTTTCTTAATCTCCCTAGCCACTGAATATACATATCATCCAGGTTTCTCTCAGTAGTAAAAGTAGAGCCAGAAAAGACAAAAAAAGACCCTAGATCTAGTGAGATCCTTATTACACTAAAATGTACTGTTTGTCAGGGCAACATGGAAAGTTTCTGAAAGAGCTGACCTTCAAACTTCTAACATTTTGCCCCCCAGGTTAGTGCACTGACTAGATTCCATGTGGGGCAAACAAGTGAGGAAAACGGCCCCCCACCATTTAAGATTCTATTGGGTTACCTCTGAAAAGCGAAGACATGCTGCTCACACAAGAGGAAGATGGCTACAAGGACTCCAAAGCTATAAAGCTTCATCCCAACAGCAATTTGCTGAAAAACAAAGAGAAGGACCCAGATGGCTGGTTACATAAGAGCCTTCTTTACACACTGGTTAAAATATAACGGCATGTTCCCTCTCATTTCTGTGATCAATTGACTTAGCTTCTATTTCCACCTTTAAAAGATAAAGTATGATGAGAGTCATTCTTACTTTCTACTATCTAGGAAATATTTAACTGCTCAGGGAAGATGAGGCCAAGACTAAAAGTATAGTGAAGTTGCAGAAATGTGTCTTTTTTTTTTTTTTTTAAGAAAAATAGCCCTAGAGTATTGACTAATGGCTCATAACCCATGCTGAGGGAGGTCTCCAGTGGAGTACTAAAGAGGTCTTCCCTTGTCTCTGTCTTTTTCAACATTTTCAACTTAGATGAAGACATAGAAGGTGAGTTTCTCAACTTTGTGGCTCGTACAAGGCTGAGAAGGAGAGCTTGTATAGAGGATTATAGATTCTCCATTTAAATAAATTTTTCTTTGGTCATATGGAGTGATGGGCCCACCTGTAAGAGAATAGGAATGTTATATCCTAGAGAGTTCTCTGAGCAATAAAAAATCAGGTTGCTTTGAATCATGTTTATTTAGGAAAGGTCACCATAAGGCCGTTATCTCAATCAAAGCTCATCACATGTCATTCTGAAGGTAGCATCTTACTTATAATATTTTGTCTGGCATGAGGCTACATCTTACCTCTGTAAGTGGTTGAAGCCCAGGTATTATCCTCAAATTCCCACTGGTCAATGCATTAGAGTGTTCTTGAGGTCAGGGCAGGCAAATTTGAAAAATAAAACAACCTTCCCACAATGGACTTCTGAGAAGGAAAGGATTGAGATTTCAAACTTCTCTCTCTGAGATTCAAAGCTATTGAGACATATTTAATGGATTAAGGTGACTTCACTGGAACTACTTCTTGTATAAGAAGAAAGGAGAAAAAGAATATACATGTATATCTGATCACTTTTAGAGAAAGATGTATAGGAAGAATAGACCAGAAATCCATTTGACTGTGGTTACCTACAGCAGGTGGGTAGAAAGCTGATTGGAAAAGATGCAGGAATAAGAACAGGGTAGAAGAGATGGGAGGAGGGACGCTTTTTTGAGTAAACATCTTTGAATACTTCAGAATTAGAAAATACTACAGAATTTTAGAACTACGTCATTTTTTCACTTACTCAAAACAAACAAGTAAGTAAACTGAATACAAGCAAAAACACATGAACTGAATTGTGTTTGTAATGAGTGACGTAACTACACTGAAAGGGAGAGAGGAAAACCTAACCCAAGGACTTTCACCTTGTTTTTTTAAAACACAAAAAGTAACTTTAAAATACAGTCAATGGGGGCATCTGGGTGGTTCAGTCATTAAGCGTCTGCCTTCGGCTCAGGTCATGATCCCAGGGTCCTGGGATTGAGCCTCTGCATCGGGCTCCCTGCTCAGCGGGGAGCCTGCTTCTCCCTCTCCCATTCCCCCGGCTTGTGTTCCCTCTCTAGCTGTCTCTCTCTCTCTGTCAATTAAATAAATGAAATCTTTAAAAAAATAAAAATGAAAATAAAATACAGTCAGTGGTGGACTTTTACTGACAAATTTTATCAATTTTTGTCCTCCCTATTGAGTTGTATCCTATGTCTCCACTCCGGGTTTACACTTCTTCTTGCTGAAGCAATCTTTGAAAAGTTGCTTTAGTGAAGATCTATTGGTGGTAGATTCTATTGTGCTCTGTCTGACGAGAACTTCATCCTGCCCTCGCTTTCAAAGACCAGTTTAGCCAAATGTCACATTCTAGTGTGACAGTTTTTCCATTGTCCTTTGGCATCTACTGTGGTAAGGTAGGAATCTGCTGTCAGGTCTTGTTTCCCTGCAAAATAATCCCTGCAAAAAATCCCTTCACACACAAAGCTGTTCTTTCTAATGATGACTTTTAAGGGATTAGGGATTATCTTTATCTTTAATACTCTTCAGATCCATTACTCTTGTCTAGATGTGAAATTATTTTTTGTTATCTAGCTTGGTACACGGAATGTCATTGTGATCTGAGGATTTTAGATATTTCTTCAACTTGGGAAAACCATTTTATTATTTCTCCAGCTACTATCTGCTAGTGCTTTTTAGGGGCTCCCTTTGGAGTTCCTTGATCTACCCTCCATGTCTTGTAACTGTCTTTTCATGTTTTTAAAAATCATGGTCTGTGTCTCCATATGCTGAATCGTGGGCGAGAGTTTCTCAGTACCACCTTCAAATTCACAAATTCATTCCTTGTGTCTAGTTTAGACTACATAGTCAACTGACCTGTGTTTTTTTAAAATTTCAATAACTTTATGAATCTTTTCCAACTTTTCCAATTGCTTTTTTTCACATTTATCCATTTGGCTTTTATTTTTTTAAAGATTTTATTTATTTCTTAGAGAGAGAGAGAGATAGATCATAAGTGGGGGGAGAAGCAGAGGGAGAGGGAGAAGGAGAGGAAGACTCCCTGCTGAGTGCAGAGCCTGTGGTGGAACTCAATCCCAGGACCCTGAGATCATGACCTGAGCCGAAGTCAGCTGCTTAATTGACTGAGCCATCCAGGTGCCCCCATTCTGCTTTTATAAATATAATTTTAAAGCATTTTGTTGTTTACTTTTTAATAGATATGTTCCTTCAGAGCTCTTGCTGAGAATCCTTAGAATACCTATTTTAATGTCTGTGTTAGATTTGCTCTAAAGGATTAATTGTATTTGAGATGAATTCATACTCTGAGTATTGATTTTGTTGACTGCCTCTCTTAGCATTTGATTTCTTCTGTGATTTGGAACCTTAGTTTGCAGGCTCATTTTGAAGTCCTTTGTTTTCCTTTCCTGCTTTTCTCCTTCTATGGTTACTCTTCTCCATTCTGCACATGCATCCAAGCAGCCCCTGGGTTTCCAGTCCAGAACACTGTCTTAAACTGGTTTTTGGAGTTTCTACATCATGATAATATCATGGTTTTCAAAGATCTAGTCACCAGTCAGGATGACTTAACTTAGGTACTGGCTTAGTCACTCCTGGCTTAGTTACTCCTCTGTCTCCTACAAACCAGCAGATACTTATAAACCAGGCCTAGGCAGCAGTGGGCACTATCTTTTTAAAATTGAGGTACATACATTGAAATGCACAGATTTAAGTGTTTGAGGAGATTAGTCTTGAAAAATACATATACTTGAGTAACCCACACCTCTATCAAGTATAGAAAATTTCCATCATTCCAGAAAGTTCTTTCATATCCCTCCCAATCAATTTCCCCTCTATTCTAGCAGCCTCTGTTCTGATTTTATCACCATAGATTAATTTTGCTTGTTTTAGAACTACATGGAATTATATATCGTCCTAGTCAGTTCAGGGTGTTGCTGCCAGAATACCATAGACTGAATGGCTTAAACAGCAAACATTTGTGTCTTACAGTTCTGGGTTTGGGCTTTGCTGTTATTTTCATTAGATTTCATTTACCACAGTCTCAAATTACTTAAAAACAGGAGCAATTCCTTCTCTTTAGCAGGGATTGGGGTCTGATTGCCTCAGGATTTGCCCTCAACTCTCCTCTCTGCCCTCAGCCTTCAGCAGCATAGGAGAGAGCTCTCAGATCTCCTGCCTCTCCCCCAGTAGCAGGTAGCCACTCTGCACTTTTTATAATGTTTACACCTAAAGTAAAACGATTTATAAAAGCTAAAAATAGGAGGTATGTAGAATGAGACATCAACAAAACAGAAACAAAAGCTAGTGTGGAGCAATAAAAAGTAATGAGCTATCAAGCCACAGAAAGACATGGAGGAAATTTAAAAGCATGTTGCTAAGTGGAAGAAGCCAATCTGAAAAGGCTGCGTACTATATGACATTCTGGAAAAGGCAAAGCTGGAGACAGTAAGATCAGTGGTTGCACCGGGCTGAGGGGAGGAAAGGAGGATACATAAGGGAAACACAGAGGGTTTTTAGGGCAGTGAAACTCTTCTGTATGTTACTATAATGATGGACACATGTCATCATGTTTGTTAAAATCCATAGAATGTACAACACAAAGAGTGAACCCTAATGTAAACTGTAGATTTTAGTTAATAATACTGTATCAATATTGATTCATTAATTGTAACAAATCGAACTCCACTAAGATGGCAATAATAAGGGCAACTGTGTGGTGAGGGAGGGATATGTGGGAACGCTGTATTTTCTGATGAACTTTCTGTAAACCTAAAACTGCTCTAAAAAATAGTTTATTAATTTTTTAAAGGTGGTAGTGTTGAAATCAGACAAAGCAAGTTTAATCAACACAAAAGCATTAAAGAGGACAAAGATCAATTGGGATCGATAACAGGTATAATTAATATACAACAGTCATTAAACTTTATGAGTTGAAAAATACCATTAAAATATAAAAGCAAAATGTGATAGAAATACCAAGCACAGGTGCATAAAAACATAGGGAAGATTTTAGCATACTACCATTTTTCTACGGTAGTTTACACAAAAGGAGATACAGAGAATATATAGCCTGTGATCCAGTGGGGAACAGATGTTTCTGCATGAAAATGTGACTGTCATTTATCTTTCTCACTCTGTTCCCCTAAGAACTTGAGGAAGGTAACATGTCAACTAAGTTTAAGGTAATATTGTTTATGGTAGAAATAACCCCTGCTGGGTAAATTGTATCTGAGCTAGGAGACACCATAAATGAGCTGATTGGGACATCATAGCCTTAGGCTTCTGTGAATGTGATGACTTTTGTATCTGGGCATGTCTCTACAGGGACCCAGGAATCTAGGCCTGTGAAATTGTTACAAAAGGTTGGCTACTGGGGGCATGGGGCTTCTAAGTCAGGGTGATTCTTACACCTGCCAGCTATAAATCTCATTCCTTCACATCTGAAATGTCATTTGGGGAGCCTGGGAAGCTGTGTAGAGCGTTTCAGGGACTGCTCCAAGACCTACTCAAATGCAACAGGAATTGCTGATATCAGGCTTTGGTTTCTATCTTATACATCTCTGAGTGTATGGTGCTGAAGGAGGCTGGTGAAGGTTTTGTGAGTCAGAATGTTTTGTGGAACCTAAGAAGACTTCCTGGTGAATATTGCAAGATGGTACACTCAATTTGGTTGATTTGTGGAGAGTTTAATAAAAGTATTGTTTACACTGACGTGGGCAGGATATAGGGAAATTACAAAAGATCACTGAGTACACCAAGATGAGTAGTAGCAAGGCACTGAAAAGATAAGAACCTGGAAATAGAGCCATATGCAGAGGGCTGACAGACAGGAACTGTGACTTCTCATTGAGAGACTGAACCAGTTTTTCCTAATCTTGCAGGGAAGGAGAAAAATAATTTTTATAGAAAGAAAAATAATTCTGACCTCCCTTTCCTCCTTTCCTTTGTTTTCCTATGGGGGCTTCTCATGCTGAACCCAAAGAACTTGGGTCAGGCAAAGATTTTTTTAGATAGAGCATAAAAAAACACAAATCACAAAAGAAAAATTTGAAAAACTGGACTTCATCAAAATTAAAAGCACTTGTTTTTCAAAAGACACTTTTAACAAAATGAAAGGACAAGCTATGAACTGAAAGAAAATATTTTCAAAACATATTGGGTAAGGGACTTGTATCAAACATATATAAAGAACACTTATAAATCAAGAATAAGACAAAAACAATTTTTTTAATGAGCAGATTATACACTTTCCCAAATATACAAATGGCCAGTAATCACACACTCAACATCATTAATTATTGAGAAAATGCAAATTAAAACCACAATGATATGTCACTCCTCACCTCTGGAGTGCCCCACTGGATCACAGGCTATATATTCTCTCGAGTTCGCTAAATGAAAAAAGGCGAACAATAGGAAGTAATAGTGAGGATGTGGAACACCTTGAACTCTCATACATTGCTTGTGGGAATGCAAAATGGTATAGCCATTTTGAAAAAGTTTGGTAATTTCTTATAAAGTTAAACATACTTACTATATATGTCCCCGAAATTCAATTCCTGGGTATTTACCCAGGTGAAAGGAAAACAATGTCTATGCCAAGACCTGAATGTTCATAGCAGCTGTGTATTCAAAAAGTTGAGTGTTTCATAATTGTTTTATTCATAATTGAAAGAAAGAAAGAAGAAAGAAAGAAAAGAAAGAAAAAGAAAGAAAGAAAGGAAGAAGAAAGAAAGGAAAAAAGAAAGAAAGAAAGAAAAAGAAAACTTGAAACAATCCAAAGTCCATCAACTGGGGAATGAATAAACAAATTGTGGTACATCCATACAAAGAAATGCTCCTCAGCAGTATAAAGGAAGAGCCTACTGATCATGCAACAAGATGGATAAATCTCAAAAGCCTCATGTCAAGTAAAACTGGCAGATAGTACAAGATTGATAGTGTATGATCCTGTGTATATGACACACTATAAAAGGCAAAACTATAGAGACAGAAAATAGGGTAGTTGTTGTTAGGGGCTGGGGCTGGAGAGGAAGGGATCAACTTGCAGAGAGGTACAGGAGAATTTTTTTGGAGTGGTGGAAAGATTCTGTATTTTGATTGTTGTGGTAATTACACGATTGTTTATAGCCGAAATGCCTCAAACTTGACACTTAAGAGTTGGATTTATTTTGTAAGGAAAAAGATGAAAGGAAGGAAGAAAAGAAGGAAGGAAGGAAGGGAGGGAGGGAGGAAGGAAGGAGAGAAGGGAGGAGGGAGGAAATGAGGGAGGGAGGAAAGAAAAAAGAAAAAAAATGGAGACAAGTTCTTTTTCCTCGTTCTGCATCTCTATTCGAGATTTCTGATCTTGGCACCTCTTGTGAAGAATGAAAAGAACACAAAGTTTGGACAGATGGACTCCACCCTTTGCTCACAGGCAAATCTCTCTCTCTTTTTTTTATTTTTATTTATTCATGAGAGACAGAGAGAGAGAGAGGCAGAGGGAGAAGCAGGCTCCCAAGGAGCAGGGAGCCCGATGCGGGACTCGATCCCAGGACCCTGGGATCATGACCTGAGCTGAAGACAGACGCTTAACCATCTGAACCACGCAGGCACCCGGCAAATCTCTTATAAGGCCTCTCAGAGGTGCAGTTTCCTCTTCTGAAAAATGAGATTAATAATAACCTACATCAAAGGGCTGTTGTAAGGATTCAGTAGGATAACATGTGAAAGTAACTGGCAGAAACAGGTGCTCAAAATGTCCCACATATATTAAAAAGATAAACCAGGAAGGGAGTTGGTGGGGGCCAACATGTTCTCTGCCCGGAGCTTTATCTAGCTCATTGTGACCTTGGGTACAGCTCTTCCTCTTCCTTGGATGCTCCCAGAGAGTTAGGTGATGAGTTACCTCACCAGAAGGCAATCTAGTTCTGGGGGATCAATTTATTTGAATTATGTCCCCTGGGACCCATCTAATTTATGCATTTGTTCTCCAGCCATTTCGGAACATTAGCTGGCAAAAATTATAATGGCAAGTGCTTCTTCAAGAGCCCTAACCCTCAGCCTTTGTTAAGACTGTGTAAGAAGATAATTTCCCCTGTGAGGACTGGTCTGCTTCCCCTTTCTCTCATCTGGAGCAGCCTGAGGATCAGGGTAAATGCCACAGACATCTCGGCTGGCCTCACTTGGATATATAGCTCAGGCTTATAGTTAGGTAAGTGCTAAGAGAGTCAATTAATTTAATGGCTTTTTATTATGAGTTCAGGTGCACTTCAATTTACAAGTTTTCCTTTCAAAATCATTCAACCATTAACGCCGCATAATCTTGGGAGGTTTTGAAGACACTTAATTGATAAATGTTTTTTCTCTCCATACATTATCTCTCATGTTTATTCATGAAGAGTGAAGCAGTTTTATAATTTGCACAAAGGTTTGGCATATCTGGCCAAACCTTTCTAAAGGGGAGAAAGGATGATGCCACCTCCAAAGTCATTGAAGAGGGGGATTTGAGGTGTGAAGGCAGAGAACTCTATCTCAGGTTCCTATTCCCTTGCTTTGGCTAGCAAGAGCCTGCGACCTGGGCCACCGAGGGGCTTACTTGGCACCCAGACAGGCAAATGCACGTTGGCTGGATGGTTAAATTGTGAACAGAGCAAGGTTTGTCTTTGGAAGTTTCCATCCCTTCATTCCCCCTTTCTAAATCATCATCCCTTGGGGCACCTGGGTGGCTCAGTTGGTTAAGCGTCTGCCTTCAGCTCAGGTCATGATCTCAGGGTCCTGGGATCTCCTGGGATAGAGCACCGCATTGGGCTCCCTGCTCAGTGGGGAGCCTGCTTCTCCCTCTCCCCCTCCCCCTGAGCTCTCTCTCTCTCTCTCAAATAAATAAAATCTTAAAAAAATAAATCATCATCCCTTGTATTGGTCTCCCCACTTTCTAACATGCTTCACCCAGCCCTGCCCTTTGAAGAGTACGCCAGGCTATAGACCTGTGTTTCTCAAACTTGACCCCATATTGGAGTCATTTGGAGATCTTTTAAATATCTGGCTGCCCAGGCTGCACCATCACGTCAATTATATCAGAATCTTGGAGGGAGGGGCATAAGCATCAGCATTTTTTAAAAGCCCCCAAGATAATTTCAATGTGCAGCCAGGGTTGAGAACACATGCTCTGGACCAGTGCTTCTCCAAGTGTGGTCTGTGAGTCTTGGACTCTCCTAGGGTATTTGTGGAAAATGCAGATTCCCAGGCCCACCACCTCTATAGCCACTGAATCTTGTGGTGAAATCTGGGAGATCTGTGTTTTAACAAGCTCCCCAGGGGTTTCTTAAGTGCCCCAATTATCTGAGGCTCATACTAAACTTTTGCTAGACCATTGGTTTCTTGTGGTATGGTGGGTCTCACTCCCCATCAGCCATACTAGTCTTTCAGTTCCTCAAGGATAACAGGCTCCTCCTCCCACTGGACCTTTGCACATTGTAGTTGCTCACTTGGAAGGTACTTTCCTCTCTCTTTGCCACTAGAAAATTGGCAAAGATAACAATGATGAAGCTATATCCCCAGAAAGTCATTTCAAAGTGCATTTCAAAGTTTTGGGGGAGAAAAGAGTAGGCTCTGGAGGGCCGTGATCCCTCCCCTTGGGACAGTTTGGTTTCGTACGTTACTTGCTGTTACTGGAAACCACAGAGAGATTGCTTCAGAGAGAAAAGCCAGTAGGCTTGATGTAGATAGTGAAGGAACAGGAGGGAAGACCAGTGATATGGCACTGGGTCAGATGCATTAAAATGGCAGCCGTAGGCATTCAGTGAGAGAAGGCTGCACCCAGAGGCACATTAAAGGTACCCAGGAGGACCAGGAGATAAAGCTTGGGTCTGTGCCTGGGAGTGGGTGCCACAGGGAAAAGAGGGGTCAATGGAGAGAGGGACAGCAAAGGGCAAGTCTATGTGGTGGGGAATACACCCCAATAAAGGGCAAAGCCACTCTGGCTACCTCAAAAAATGATTGATAATGGAAAAATGTTAGTGGAAAGTTATTTTAATCTCTCGAGTCTGCTGTAAGTGGGAAAGTATAATTTAATTTGAAGCTGGTTCAATTAACTACCTATCAACTGTAGGTCTTTTAAGAAGGCTTCTATTCTTTTAGGACAGTGTTTCTCAAGCTTTAATGTGCACATGAATTAACTGGGAATCTTATTAAAATACAGATTCTGATTTTTTTTTTAAAGATTTTATTTATTTATTTGACAGAGAGAGAGGCAGCGAGAGAGGGAACACAAGCAAGGGGAGTGTGAGAGGGAGAAGCAGGCTTCCCACGGAGCAGGGAGCCCGATGCGGGGCTCGATCCCAGGACCCTGGGATCATGACCTGAGCCGAAGGCAGATGCTTAACAACTGAGCCACCCAGGCGCCCCCAGATTCTGATTTAACAGTGTTTGTGGCAAGGGCTAAGCAGTGTCCAGGTGCCCCTGGCCGGAACACTACCCTTAGAGCAAGGAAATTGGAACATTTGGGACTCATCACTGGGCCCTTGGGATAGCCAAGTCCAGGAATGCCTACCAAATTATCAACTTTTACATTACATTACACATAGCTTTATTATTTTTTATTTAAATTCAATTAGCCAACATATAGTACATCTTTAGTTTCAGATGTAGAGTTCAGTAATCCAACAGTTGCACATAACACCCAGTGCTCATCACATCACAAGCCCTCCTTAATGCCCATCACCCAATTCCCCCAACCCCCCAGCCCCCTCCCCTCCAGCAACCCTCATTTTGTTTCCTAGCGCTAAGAGTCTCTCATGGTTTGTCTCCCTCTCTGATGACTTCCCATTCAGTTTTCCCTCCTTTCCCTTATGATCCTCTGCATTGGTTCTTATATTCTACATATGAGCAAAACCATATAATTGTCTTTCTCTGATTGACTTATTTTGTTCAGCATAATACCCAGTAGTTCCATCCCATTGATGTAATGATAAGTATTCATCCGTTCTGATGGCTGCATAATATTCCATTGTGTGTGTGTATGTGTGTGTGTGTATATATATACATATATACCACATCTTCTTTATCCATTCATCTGTAGATGGACATCTTGGCTCTTCCCATAGTTTGGCTATTGTGGACATTGCTGCTGTAAGCACTGGGGTGCAGGTGCCCCTTCAGATCACTACATTTGTATCTTTGGGGTAAATACCTAGTGGTGCAATTGCTGGGTCATAGGGTAGCTCTATTTTTAACTTCTTGAGGAACCTCCATGCTGTTTTCCAGAGTGGCTGCACCAGCTTGCATTCCCATCAACAGTGTAGGAGGGTTCCCCTTTCTCCACATCCCCACCAACATCTGTCGTTTTCTGACTTGTTAATTTTAGCCATTCTGACTGGTGTGAGGTGGTATCTCATTGAGGTTTTGATTTGGATTTCCCTGATGCCGAGTGATGTGGAGCATTTTTTCATGTGTCTGTTAGCCATTTGGATATCTTCTTTGGAGAAATGTCTGTACATGTCTTCTGCCTATTTCTTGACTGGATTATTTGTTTTTTGGGTGTTGAGTTTGATAAGTTCTTTATAGATCTCGGATACTAGCCCTTTATCTGATAAGACATTTGCAAATATCTTCTCTCATTCTGTCGGTTGCCTTTTGGTTTTGTTGACTGTTTCCTTTGTTGTGCAAAAGCTTTTTATTTTGATGAAGTCTCAATAGTTCATTTTTGCCCTTGCTTCCCTTGCCTTTGGAGACATGTCTAGCAAGGAGTTGCCACAGCTGAGGTCAAAGAGGTTGCTGCCTGTGTTCTCCTCTAGGGTTTTGATGGATTCCTGTTTCACATTTAGGTCTTTTATCCATTTTGAGTTTATCTTTGAGCATTACACATAGCTTTAAAATTAAATATTTGTATGTATTCTAATCCTCTAAAAGCTCCTATTCCAAAGATGATATGATAGCTCTCTTAACCAAAATACCTATTTAAATGGAAATCCCCAATTTTGACATACCAGATAACAAAAATTATTGCTGTTTTATCAAGCCCAAGTTGTTAAGGTTGAGATAGTGGGTATTGACTAGATTATCTGTTTTTGTGTTTGACAAAGGTGGATATTAAATATATGCAGACTTTAGACATGAGAAAACATTTACACAATTTTCTTTCCTTTTGATTTTTTTGGGAGGTCACTCATGTACAAACTCAGATGGTAAACTCTGTCTTTCAGAAATAGGGAGACAGGACACTGAGTAAAGTGTAGTCTTTGGCAGCTGCTTTTATTACTGGAATTTTATTAGGAAACTGTCAAAGTAACTAGATTTCACAAGAGGATCAGTCAATGCTAACTTGTCCTGAGCATCAGCTCTGGTTTCTGGATCATGAGGCTTGCAGGGACGTGCTGGGCAAGACATCAAGTTCACAGAGAATGCTGCCAGCATTTAATCCAAGTGTATTGGGTCACTGGGGTAGACAGAGAACAAAAGTCCATAATATCTCAGCAGCTGCCATGTGACAACAGGCACAGTAACTGTAAAGAAGGTTGGAACGGGAGCCATCCAGGGAAATGTCTATCCTGTATCAAGCATCTCTCTGAGCCGGGCTGTGTCCAACAGGCTGAGTCTATGTAGTTTTTACAATCAAGACCACAGTTCTGCTTCCAGAGACAGACTAGATTGTGTCTGTGTAGGTGGATAAAATCACTCAGTTGGCTGAGACTTTAAAAGCTCATCTAGTCCAACACATTGCATCAGACAGACTCGAATGTCGTAGTTTCCAGACACACAGGAATCCCTTCCGTTCTAAAATCTCGGTAGGTAAGTCTGTTTCACCACATTTCCCCACTTCTCTCTGTTTGGCATCTCTCCTGGTCAGGAAACATTTATGTTTAAAACGAATCCATTTTAAAAATTTATTATGTTTAAAAATATTTAAAACGTTATTAAAAATCTAGAAAAGCACTTGGCATTGTGTGTAAAGCATGGTTCCTGCCTTCACGTTTGTTGGACTTTATTTCTTCTGCCAACTTTAGTAACCCTTCATTCAGAATGAATTTTCCCCTGAGCTCCCATACTTTATGAATTTGTTTTGTGTGTTCATGTGTGCGCCCGTTATCTCCTTGCTGGATCAGTAGGCTTCTAAAGGCATAAAATGGAGAAGTTGGGATCAGCTCGAGGGTCTGTTTTGTCACATAATCTGAAGGAACTTGAGGATCTATGTTTTACTATCTGATGTTAATACCTTTGATAGAGCAGAAACTTGATAAATATCTGTCAAGTTAAAATGAACATTTTGTGTGTAAGAAGTGGAGATAGTATTGTTAAGTGGCCTTATTGCTGAGGCAAACAGCCTAAAATATCTATTTATAAGCCCCTGGTTAAATGCAGTTTGGGATACTATATAATAAAATACTATACCCCACTGAAAGGATGGAGGCCTGTCTATACATACCAACATGGAACAGTCACCAAGATATGGTGTTAAGTGAAAAAAGTGAGATGCAGAATGATGGGTATGGAACGCTAGCATTTGTAATAAAAAAAAGTCTGTGTATGTATGCATTATGTGCATAAAATATTTCTAGGATACAGAAAGAATTAGTAACAGTGGCTGCTGATCAGGAGGACAACTGGGGGATGGGGAAGGGGGAGTGGTAAGTTGATAAACCAACTCTCTGGGGATAAGGAAAAAACCCTATGTGTAGAGTTTGATCACAGCTGTGATGTAAATACCTCCATTGTGGCCAATTGCAAGCTCACAATGATTCAACAATAGGCTCACAAAGTTGGCTCCAGTGAGGTGATAGGAGGTGGCTTCGAAGCGTATCTCCAGACACAGAGGTGGAAAGGTGGCCTATCCACTGTAGCCCCTTTGGTACAATTTGAATTTCTGATGCCATACTTGGATTGACTATTTAAAAATGTTAACTTTTTTTTTTTTTAAAGATTTTATTTATTTGACAGAGAGAGAGAGAGCGCGCGCGAGAGAACACAAGCAGGGGGAGTGGGAGAAGGAGAAGCAGGCTTCCTGCGGAGCAGGGAGCCCGATGCGGGGCTCGATCCCAGGACCCTGGGATCATGACCGAGCCGAAGGCAGACGCTTAACAACTGAGCCACCCAGGCGCCCCAACAAACTTTTAAATTTACAAAAATTTCCCATTAGCCTTCTCTTCTCCAAGAGCCTTAGTTTTCTTTCCTTGAGAGTACCTATTTCTGCTCACCTGTACCTGGTCAGTCCTTCTGTGAGGTGATGTATCAAGGCAGTCTTGTACAAAAAAGGAACACTGAAGATTTGTAGCCTCTTGATCAGTAGAGAAGGCAGCTACCTCCTAAGTGTGGAAACTGCAGGAATGTTCAGGCTAGGAAAGAGCCACTTCCAGAAAGAAGCTGCTGGTGAGCTGGGACTCACGGTGTAAGCAACTCATGGTGAGCACAAAAACCCAGCTTCCTAGCAGCCGTGTGGGTGTGTGGATCCTCTGCTGGTCAGGATGTAACCAAATGGACGCTTCTCCATCACAGTGGCCCACCTGAAAGGATACTGGCAGGTGCGAAATTCCTCAGCGTTCTCCCCATGCTCCTCCCCCATGGTGCCTGCCGCCCCAAGTGAGGACTAGAGAGCGGACATCAGTTACTGCCAGCCAAAAAGATTCCTTCCCCAATCTCTAGAAGCCATCTTGCACCAATCCCCACATCTGGTTTTTGTTCATGACTGGGGTCAATGTGTCTAATACCAGCTTACTCTTCCGTTTTTAGCTAAAATATTTCTCCTTAGACTGTTATAAGCTCACTCTGCCCTTATCTATCACTTATCACACCTGACAGTTTATTGAACCTGATCAGCTGAGCACAATGCCTGTCTTATTTAGAGGCATATTTCTAAAACCTTGCACAATGCCTACCACATATTAGGCACTCAACGCGTGTTGGCTGAATGAAGTAATTAGTAAGTTATACTACATTCTAACGGAACTTTCAAAAGCAAACATCCAGAGACATCTCATAAAGGGAACATTTTATTTGGAGAGATCTTGAGCATTACTTTATCTTCATTTTCCGTTAAGGCAGTAACAGTCTTCCTGGAGGCAGGTGGGGGAGAATCATCTGAGGCTACATTAAGTTCAGTCTAAGATGAAGCCAACCACTTTGCATTCAGATACAGAAGAAATACAAATTATGGGCTAGGAGAGGCCACAGACTGACTTCTCGAACGTGCTGTGGAGGAACAGAGCCAGGGCGAGGCATCTCAATTGCTTTGAAAAATGGCTAAGTTCCATTAATGCCGTCCCTGAAGAGGACACCTCGTTGATGAGCCCTGTTACCGTGACGGAGGGAGTCTAGTGTTGGTTCACAAGGCTCTGTTGCTTCTTAGCCTTAGGTAGGTTTTCATGGAAATCGTATCATCTATTACAGCTGCTCAAATTCACACTGCTCCTCTGGTTTTGTTTCAGAATTCTTTAAATGTCATATGTATATGACTCTGTGTGGGTGGGTGTCAGGGGGTGTGGTGGGGGCGCTGTTCATTGGCACATGTGGCCCCCTGAGCTTGGGGGTGGCAAAAAGCTTCTACACTACCAAAAAAGTAAACATTGATAATATGGCCTTGCAGCAATCAGATGTACTAAGATCTAAGAGCAAATGAAAGCCGAGCTGAATTGCTTCCAGTCACCAGATACATAGCCATACCACAAGGAGATCTAACATGCAGGGCTACACTTAGCGTGGAGAAGGCAGGACCTGGAAGGATAGAGACTTTGTTGTGGCTCCACACTGCCCCCTAGTGGTATGATAGTCAATTACACCCTCCTTGGATGTAACCTGCCTGGTTAAAAAAGAATCTCTCTGAAGGCACAGTATTCAAGATGTTAGACCTGGTCTGAGCCCAAACCGTAGAGTTAAAAAACAGAAGCTTCCTATTGGCTGATAAAACCAAAACTTACGACATTTGGGACACAAGTTCTGAGGAGAGGCTCTGAGGATGTCTTACTTCTGCAAGTCACCACTGACTCTTGGGACCCCAACAGCCTGACTGATCTGTCAGATACTCAGGCATGAGGATGGGCAGCAGAGGTGGGCCACAGAGAAGGCATAGTTCTGACCGAGTGTAAAGCAAAGCCACGGGAGACAGACTGTAGGAGAAGGGGGACAGAAGGAGAGGCTTGTAACAGATCAAATGCTGGCCTCCAGAAACAGGCTTTAGGACTGGTTGGATGATTCCCCCCTCCTGGCTCTCACCTTGAACAAAAAAGGCAGCCAAATTAAACCGGTTTGAAATATTGTTAAAATTAGTAACACTGCAGCTTCTATATTTGACTAATGGCAAAAGCAGGAAGGGTGCCTGGAAGATAAGTTTTTTTTTTCTTTTTCCTCTAGATTTTCAAGAAGCAATAAATTCAACAATAAGAAAGATTTGTAAGAGGGTTTTGTTTGTTTGTTTGCAAAGAATGAAGCATTTTTGTTAAATACAGGAGAGGCTAACTGGCTTAATAAACATACACTTTTTGGAATCCTGTATAATGTCACCAAGTTGAAAACTTTGGAATGGCTTCAGTCATCCCCATGCTTCCTGTAGGCATCCCATGCTGAGCAATCAGGAATGTGCGTGTCACCTCCCACTGGGATTTACACCCTCTTCATTCCTTTCCCCATGAGGCAAGCAAACACTGTCATAACCATTTTGGGGTTCACTTCGACCAGGTCTTCTGGAAGGGCATACACTCTGGCACCAATTTTTCGGGCCATAGAAATGGCATACCTAAAAGGGAGAAAAGAGGAAGAATGAGGAGAGCCTGAGCAACAAAGTGTGAAGGGGATCCCTCAGGATCATAGTTATTGCCGTTCCACATACCACATACCATGTACCACACACCACATACCCCATCGTAGATACTCTGCAGAACTCATTCTTGCAATAGCTGGAGTCATCATGGCATCCTCCCACTTTTGTGGGCAAATCTTGGCCCAACAAAGCTCCTGACTCTATCAGACTTGCTGTCTAGACTCATGATAATTACCAAATTTATTATTTGTCTGTAGAGACCCCCTTAGCTCTTGCCACTTTTGATGCCTTCACCATGAGTGTTCTCTTGGGCTGTAGAACAGCAGAAAAAGTCATAGAACTGAATCAGAATGTGCGCGGGGAAAAGTTGGCAGACTCCATTTCCACCACAGGAACATTTTTACAAGGAAGAAAAGAGGGGAGATGCATCTGTCATACTTCGACCTCACACATCAGCTTTATTCTTTGTTCCATTCCAGTCCTTGCCCACATAGGCATGTATTTATTTATGTTACTATAATATTAGTATAGCCAGAGTTTTATACTACACATTTTCCACATAAGATTATTATGGCTCCATTGGAACATTTTGCTCGCTTTTTAATTATATGAAGATAATTTTTATGAGTTGTAATCTATTTTCAAATGAGCCCACACTACTACCTGGCAATTCTTTTATTCACCTCATTTATTATCTAGTAACCTCTTACAATGACTACTCGAGAGATCCTCCATTCTACCCAAAGCCCCATTACTCCCTCTGCTCTGTAAACTAACTTTATTCTTCCTCTGTCGATCATAGTAAATGAAAAGCATCAGGCAGGCATAGTCCCCATTCTTTCTCCTTGCCCATTTCTCAATCACTTCTTCTATGTTAATTATTAATGAACTAAAAATGTACTTTTCTATTATATAGGAGGGAAGTTGCTGAAAAATTAGAAAAAAGAGCTTCAAAAAATCATGCAAATCTTGCCACCAAAACATAACCATTTTTAGCATCTTGTATAATCCCTTTTACCCATTTTTCTAAGGAATTTTGCATCATGCCCATAGAGACTAGTGCTTGGGAGGCTGGGCTCTGATGTCAGACTATGAACCTCAGCTGAACCACTTAGCAATATTAAGACCTTGGGCTCTGTAAACTAATTTAAGGAACTTTAAGTTCTTTAAACCTAATCACATTCCCCTTGAACAACTAGGCCCATTTTTGTTCTGTTTTGTTTTGTTTTGAATTTCTGGGTCTTCATTACGTATTCTTCCCTCTACCTGGAGTATTCTTTCTGCCTCCTTCACCTGTCTACCTCTACCCTCCTCCTTACTTGTTCCTTCAATTCATCTCACCTTAGATGTTATTTGCTTTGTAGAGCTTTGTTTCCCTTCCTGTCTCTTCCATAGCACCCTGTATCCCCCCTCTATCCCATCCATCTGTTGTAGTTACCATTTATAATTCCAGCATACAAGGAACACAGGCCCCCGACTTTGCCAAATTGGGAACAGAAAGAAGAATACTGTTGAGTTTATATATATACAGGGCTGCTGGGCACTATTCAACTTGTTAATTCTGGAACTTTCTGATGGATTGAATTGCATCTCCCCCCAAAAAAGATATATGGAAGCCCTATCCCCCAGTAACTCTGATTATGACCTTCTTTGGAAAGAAAGTTGTTTCATAGTTAAGATGAGGCCATGCTGGAGTAGGGTGAGGCCCTAATCCAATATGACTGGTGCCCATAAAAGAAGAGAAGAGACCCAGCCACACACATAGAAGGAAGACAGCCATGTAAAGTCACAGGCACATAGGGGAGGTCATGTGAAGATGGAGGCAGAGACTGGAGTGATGCATCTATAAGCCAAGGACTCTGGCCGTCACCAGAACCTAGGAGAGAGGCAAGGGACAGATTCTCCCTCACAACCTCGGAAGGAACCAACCCTGCCAACGTCTCAGTCTTGTGCTTATAGCCTCCACAACTATGAGAGAATACATTTCTGTTGTTTTAAGCTGCCCTGTTTGTGGTACTTGGTTAGGACAACTCTAGCAAATAATACAACCTGCTCCGAGAAAGGCTATCGGTCAGCAAACTTTCCATAAAAAAACAGGTAGTAAATATTTTAGGCTTTGTGGGCTTTGTCACAACTACTCAATGCTGCCCTTCTAGCAGGGAAGCAGCTAGAGAAAATATATAAATGAACAGGCATGGCTATTCCAGTAAAACTTTATAAAAGCAGACAACCATCCAAATTTGGCTCACAGACTGTAGTATGCTGATCGTCATTCTATATGGTAAGGCTGCCCTCAAGCAGCTGCTCCCAAGCTCATACAGACTGGTCTTGAACCCAAGTCCTGCCCAGTCATATCCATGGGTAATCACAAATGGGGTGTTTATATTTGGGCCTGGCATGGACTTTATTTAGGAAGTCTCTGATAGATTACAATTAGGAAATGGGTTTTATGAAACTATAGGCTTGCTTATCAACTGGAAGAATATTCTTGTTCTCTATCTTGCTCCCATTCTAACACTAGGAGTCTTAAACTGCTATTGTACAATATCTAAAGTAATGATGATGGGACACATTAAGTAATGAGAAGAAAAAGCAAATAGTGCAATAAACTATTTGCACAAAGACACAAGCAACAGACTTTACAGCTATCCAGTTGCCAGTTGGGTCCTCCTCTCCCTGGCCTCAGGTTTATTTACGTACTTTGCATTGTTGAGTTTCTCGTCATCATTCAGGTTTTCTGTCTTCAGAAGGTCATAGTTGATGGAACCTGGTTGAATGGCATCAATGAGATCCAGAACAGGCAGACTTGTGCTAATCTTTGGGTCCTGCACAGAGAGAAAGAGTTAGTTTCATCAGTATGTCCCCCAGTTACTTCTGTTCAGCTCAAAGGAAGTAGGCGGTTCTCCCCTCTTAAATATGAAAGATATATAGCCTGGTCTGGGAAATGCCACAGCGTTCCACATGGGGTTTCAAGTCAGCTGAAGTTTCTGTAGGCAGGGGTGTCACCAAGTTCCTAGGGGCTCTGTAAGTGGAGGAAACCCATTGTCTGCCAACAGGCAGGGAGTGGTTCTCACGGAGTGAATGGAAGGAAGTTTGTAGGACATCCCGGAGCTGACTGGCAGGGATCGTGATGAGGACCCAGCTGGGCAGGAGCTTCATGAAGCACATGCTCCTTTCTTGGAGACCTCAGGGAAAGAATAGCGTCTGTAGGTCCAAGGAGGCGGTTACGGCAGTGTGATTAATATGCAATGACACTAACTAGTACCAGTCAGTGCCTCACGGTTTGCCCGGAACTTCTCATAGGTTACCTCATGTGTCACCACCAGCCTCAGGTCTAGGCATCTCCTCTTAATGGACAGTGTGTAAAGGGAGTTTCTGAGGTTCGGTGACTTACTGGTAAGTGGTTGGGCTGGCATTTGAACCTAGGAAGTCCGACGTAAGAGCGTGAGCTCTTTCTTTGGCATTGAAAACATTTTCATGTTCACGCCTAGAGCTGCGAGTGCTCCCGTCTGCTGTCCCCTCTCCTGGGCACCTGAGCGCATGCATGGAGAGGCGACTGCGCGTGACCCTCTGAGCACAGTCAAATCCAAACACTGCACACCTTGAGGGTTCAAATCAGAATGCATTCTTAGCAAGAACAAGCTACAGGACCCCTGCGAGATGCTAGGTCTCTAGCATCGGTCCTCTGGAGGAGAGGAATGATATTTTAAAAAATATAATGGGTCCGGGCGCCTGGGTGGCTCAGATGGTTGAGCGTCTGCCTTCGGCTCAGGTCATGATCCCAGGGTCCTGGGATCGAGTCCCGCATCGGGCTCCCCGCTCCGCGGGAAGCCTGCTTCTCCCTCTGCCTCTCTCTCTCTCTCTGTCTCTCATGAATAAATAAATAAATAAAATCTTAAAAAAAAAATATAATGGGTCCATTTTTATTTACTCCTCGGTAATGTGAGGACTATTACAAAATTAAAATCACTATGTAATCGTAATCTAATTTCCAACATTAGCCTGAGCTTCTATCTCCACAGAATCTTTTGAAGAGCCACGCGGGAAGCAAAATGGAGGGATCTGAGTTTGGCCTCCTCCCCTGCTTTCTGCCCACAGTCTTGTCAAAGCGCTGACAGGCAGAGCTCGCTAGCATAGATTGGGGGGCGGGGGGGACCAGGACTAGTTCCAAAATGGTTAATCAAGAGTGAACTGTGTTCATTTTTTTTTTTTTTTTTTTAATTCATGAAAGTCAGAGAGAGAGAGAGAGAGAGGCAGAGGCAGAGGGAGAGAAGCAGGCTCCCCACCTAGCAGGGAGCCCGATGCGGGACTCGATCCCAGGACCCTGGGATCATGACCTGAGCCGAAGGCAGACGCTCAACCATCTGAGCCACCCAGGCGCCCCTCATTTTTTTTTTTTTTAAGGGTTTCACTTAAAAGGAATGTGGGGCTAATTGGACATTTTCCTTTTGTGTTTTATTTATTTTATTTTTTTTACTTAATCAATTCTGTAATGACTTTATGAGAAGACAGGAGAAAATTAGCCCAGAGCGACACAAGGAGTAAAAGAGCTGTCGAACATTCTCAAGAGGGAGTCCCCACGAGAACAGCCCGGAAGCCACAGGGCGCCCTAATGGGCGGCCGTGGCCGCTGTTGTATGGAGAGATTGCACCCCCGGGCGACCAACCCGAGCGCTGCAGGTAAGGCTTCAGTGACCCTGGCTACACGCTGCTCTGTAACCTGCCCTCGCAGGTAAAGGCGCTTTCTGCTCACTGATGGATCATCTCCTGCAATTACTAGCTGTAACCTCAATCACTTGAGCTCGTTTCCTTACCTATAAAATGAGGTAGCCAGTAAAGCTGCCTTCACGATGTTGGTGAGCTGACACGAGGCATTACAAACAAGGAGCCCCTGGTGCTCAGGGCACAGTCCCTATTGAGAGTGCTCCCAGATTTGGCATGTTGTCTGCTTTTATAAATAAAGTTTTATTGGAACACAGCCATGCCCATTCATTTATGTATTTTCTATAGCTGCTTCCTTACTGCAACAGCAGAGTCCAGACAAAGTCTGCCCTTCCAAATCTTTTTTTTTTTTTTTTTGGAAGAACTTGCTCACGCCTCTCACCAGCCTCTCTGCTCCTACCTCTGCTCAGCTCTTCAGACTGAAGGGTAAGCTAGAGGAGAGACAAAGGCGGCCATTATCTGTGATGAGCTCACAGGGAGTGGATGCTCCTGGTAGAGCACAACTCAGAAATACTGTCTGCTCTTTTTGGTGGGTGAAATTTTAATTTTTTTTTTTTCTTGACTTTGAAGCAGAAGACTGAATCATGACAAACTGCCTCACCAATCATGTTAATACAAACTCTGAAGGGATCCCTCCCCCTAATTCCTGACCTTTAAAACAAAACAAAAAAACCATAGTTAAGATGGCACAGACATTATGACATGAATCAAGTGCGCAAGTCCTTAGAGGAAGGATCCAGCTAATGTATGAAACATGAGTTAAGAAATTTAATAAAGTATAATGCAGTTTTTAATAAAAATGGGATTTGGATACAAGTACACAACTGCTTTTCCCCAAAAAACACCACGTGGGAGATCTTTTAGCATTTTATATTCCACCATCATTAAGATCATAATCTGAATCGTGAAGCTGTGTGCATTTAAAAAATATTATCGTATTTTATGTTACTTTGGAAGAAAAATGCCTAAAATAATGGGTTTAAAATGATGAGTTTTTAAAATTAGTTATTACAGGAGAAAGTGACAAGAAATTTGTCAATGAAATGGCCCGTGAACACCAAAACAGTAATGGGTCATTCAAGCAAAATCAAAATTGGAGGGGGAGCCTCAGACACCTCACACTCAAGGTCACTTTAAAACAGAGTGAAAACAACAAAGATAAGCATAGAGCTCAGGTGGCCGTGAGCAGTAGACTAAGACTTTTTACCTTGAAACTAGAGATGGATGAACTTTTTGCTGCTTCCTTCAATGTTTCATTCACCCAGTTGACAATAATGTCATCATTGACCTTCTGCCCGCCTCCAATTTCTTCAAGAATATTCAACGTGTACCTGAACAAAATCAAGAATGATTTCTGGAAAAAAGTCGCTAAGGAATTCGGTAACACAGAAAGTAGCCAGGGTACAAATGTTCCTTTCTTTCTAGGTATGCCTCAGAAGATAGCCTGGACACCATTACATTTGCAAGGAAAAAATAAAATAAAAACAACATTATTTCCTTTTAGAATATAATTTAAAATGTAGCTTTGTGGTTATTATCGTGAGATGCAGAGCAAATGCCTCCTTCTAAGCACTGTCATTGCTCTGAGTAGGAAGGGAAAGCAGAAGAGAGGGAAAGCAAAGCCAAGATTCAAACCCGTGACACTTTTCTTAAAGGAACCACAAAAATGGAGGGACAAGTCAATGTTAGAAAAACCCAAGGGGCCAACATAATAAAGGAAAAAGAGAAGAGTTCCCTTCTTATACCATAAAAGTAGAAATATTAGGAATACACAGACCAAAGTTAATCTTTAGTCTGAGCCTAAGAATCACCTTAGATGCATACTGTTATGAGAATTGGGTTTTTTGGGGAAAAGATGAAAAAGATGCTTCAAGGGGGGCCTGGGTGACTCAGTAGTCGGGCATCTGCCTTCGGCTCGGGTCGTGATCTCAGGGTCTTGGGATCTAGTCCCTCACTGGGCTCCCTGCTCAGCAGGAAGCCTGCTTCTCCCTCTCCCACTCCCCCTGCTTGTGTTCCCTCTCTCACTGTGTCTCTATCAAATAAATAAAATCTTAAAAAAAAAAAAGATGCTTCAAGCTCTAGTAAATCAAAGAGTAGAGTGGTAGGTGCAATAACTAGTATAACTTTCTCCCAGGGAAAGCAAGGAGAAAGTCAAGGTGAGAAATACTTAGTTTGGGCCCAGAGATGGGACCAAAGCCTAAGGAATTAATGGGTATGAATGGGATAAGGCTCAGGTAGATTTTCAAAATAATCCTATCCTGGAAAAAGGCCCCAGTTTTGATCAGTTCTTGAGATAATGTTTTCTGGCATCACTGGCTTCTTGTTTCCTGATAGGAAGCTTGGGTATTGAGTTATGAGCCTTTACCGTTAACAGTGAAGCATTTCCGCCTGGTGAACATGGTAAGAAAAGGCAGGTGAGTGCACACTTCATCCGTCATGTCTATGTACTGCCTCATGGGACAAATGGAGTCTGATCTGCTAGAGGCTCCACTCGTCTCAGGGGTGAATTCTCACTTCCCTTTGTCAGGATGTCCATACTGCTTTGTTGACAGTGTAGGGGCCAAGGGCATGAAGATTATTTTGACTTAAAAGCAATCAAAACCCAGCAGATTCAGGAAAAGCTCTTTACCTCCCTCCAGACCTGCCGAAAAGAATTTAGATAGAGGACCTACTCCAGGAAGAGAGCTATCAACATAGATAATTGCATTATACCATGAATGACGTATGGTAGACAGGAGGGAACCTAGCAAGGCCTGTTTGATCAAAGTTCTCTATGTCCCATGTTTCTGAGTGGCCCCACCAAACATCCGTTTACCAAACATTTACTCTCTTCATCTTCCTGTGAATTACATTCCTTTCCTTTGAAGTCCCAGACCCCTACCCCTTCTCCTTAGTCCAGAATGATGTACAACTTCATTTCGCCTGACCATCTTTGGAATTTCCACGTCTGTGTGGTTTCCTGTTCATACAAAATTAAATTTGCTTTTCTCCTATTAATCTGTCTCATGTCAGTTTGATTCCTATGCTGGCTAGAAGGACCCTGAAAGGCAGAGTAAATTCTTCCTCCCTGACAACACTCTCAAGTGGACAGAAGCTAGGGAAGAAACTGGTATACACAGGCTCACCTCAATACAAAAATCTATCTGTGCAAACACAAAAAGCCACCGAGGACCAGGGAAACTGAGAGACATACAGAAAAGCATGGAGGCAGCTGGCTGCATTAGGGTCTGAGTACGGTCCCTCATGGTGGCACAGGATTCTGGTGAGTACAAAATTGCCCTTCGCCCACCTCAAGGGAGGTGTGGCGGTTTAAATGGAATCGTATACCCACCTGTAAGTACAACGGTAAAAACAAAGGGAAGAAAGGACAGAATTAGGTTGGAGTCTCCACTCTGGACAGTCCACTAAAAGCACTAGCTATAGATTCAAAATGTAAAACAAAAATCAATGTGGCCCAGGTCTACCTAGGATTTTCCTTGTGAGATAATCACTCCATACCATCAAACATGTTTTGGGGCAACAGTGCTTTCATTAACTGGAACCTCCAGACAGGACCCCCAGTATCACTGGTGCTTGCACACTGCCCTGTGCTGAGAAACCATCGGTCACAGTGAAAGGGTGTCGCGAGCCTTAGCTTCAGCCAGTGCCCGATTCAACAGAAGAGGATGGATGAGGTGTGCATGCGCAGCGCCGGAGGGGCTGCGATTATTACTTGCTTGCCTTCCTGCCTTCCAATGCTTGTTTGATTTATTTAACATTTGACCCAGAGGGACCAACCATGGTGTTTTGTTTTGCAAGGACCTAACCCAAATTCACAGTCCACAGCCTGTTTGATCTGGGGTGAATTTCTCATTTGCCTGCCTCTTTGTTCATTTGCTGGAGTCTGACACCGCCGTCTGCTGGCAGCTTCCTTCTTTCTAGCTTCTGTCTCCAAATTTATACATACACCGTTTGCCAGCTTTCTAACCTGAGAACGATTTCCAGGCTCCTGAAGGGGAGACGGAGGCTTAAGCACACATCTCTCATTTGTTCTTAGGGGGAAAAAATGACACACCATTTATTGTCCAGATAAATGGCCAAATTAGCACATCTGTGCAATCCAATGAAATAAATTCCAGCTAGAACTAGCTCTAAATTTAATACATCTGTTAATGTGTGGCACAGAGAGGAAAAAGATCCCCTCTGGTGGCATTTACATAATTATCAGTCATTCCATCGCCTTCAACAGTAATGTATTTCTCTGTCCACTTTCTTATATGCACCATTCTTGAGTAAACACTCATGAGAAATGTGAATGATTAGCCAGGTAGGGACAGCAGGCTGCAGTCTAGACCTTATCGTATATAAACCAGCTATCAAGTACAACATCGGGCCACGTTTCTATAAGATTACAGAACAAAGATGATATTACAAGGTGATTTTCAGGTATTATGAAATTCAAAATGGCTTAGAGTTGGCCTGAGGGTTTTTTTTTTTATCATTAAAAGAGAAAATATCAAAGATTATCTCATATCCAAACCCAAAAGTCAACTTAACCATTGCAACTAGAAAGATCTGTTTTGTTTTTTAAAGCAATCAGTAGCCCAAGTCAGTCTATTAAGAATTAAAAACACACATGAAAGACAATGGAGACTAGGTCACATGTTTCTGAAAATACACTGGTGCGGCAGCCCTTAGGGGCTTTCAGTAACATCCTAGAAGTATGCAGCAAGATAGAAGATGGGGCTCAAGTTCCTTTAGCTCTGGAGTTTTCTGTCCCAGAAAAGCCTTATGACATCTGCCTTTAAACTTCAAGGAGACCCCAGTTTAGAGATGAGTAGTAGAGCGCTATACTTGGTAAAGCAAGTGTGAATCAGGTAGCAAACTCCATCATGATCACTTCTGATTATACCACATCACCTGGAAACACTGACATACTTAGAGGACCATTATGAGTATCAGGACCTAGAGACAGTGGCTTGGGAATAAAGCTGAAGTGCCTAGAGACACTACACACCTTGTCTTTGCCATTCACTTGTGAGACATCATGTAATGTGACATGTGGTTTCTGGAACTTCCTTCCAGGTAGAAAATGAATTAAGTCACAGTGACATAGGCTCTAATAAAGGGATGTAAGATTTCTGCCTGGTCAAGGCCACCAGGATAGGGGGAAAGAGTGAAGCATTTAAAAGCAAACTATTTTACACTTAAAGATTTGCTATCTTAAATTCCTCCCAAGCTCATGCTTTTGCACCAAAAATCATTTACTTTTCTTGTATTTTCTATTTATATATTACATTCTACCTTGTCAAAGGCTCTCACATTAATTCAACTCTAAAAGGCATCTAAAATAGTCTTGTGATGAACTAGCAGGAAATTCTGCTTTGGGCATGGTGTGGTAACGGGGACCGGCCTTACCCTTCAGCCTTACTGGACAAAGTAAGCACAAAACAGTGGTCCCTGAAAGAAGGAAAGCAAACCTGGTGAGCCCTAAGACTGTGCAGAGAGAGAGAGAGAACCCGAGCAGAGCATAGCAGTCCCCCTGAGTTGAGAGGACAGGATTGAGAACTCAAGGAAACCAAGGTGTCTGAAATTTGTGGGGCAGAATACCAGAGAGGAGAGAGCTGCCTGGAGAGGAAAGAGTAATCTAGAAAGAAAGCTCCAGACATCTTCAGAGGGTTTGTCATAAGTCTTTAGCTGAGTATTACTCAATGCATGTGTGTGAGCAAACTACCAGAGACTGGGACAAGAACTGTCAGAAACGAATGAGCAGAATGATTCTCAGAACAAACACAGCACTGGAAATAATTTGGTTCCCACCAGTCAGAGTAGAAACACCTCACGATACCTGGAGCATCAAGTTCAATACTTAGAGGAGATTATCTCAGTACTGAGAGACAAAATTAGCTCAAGACTATTTAAACTTTAAATAAGCCTCAAAAGGATCAGACTGTGTTTAAGTAACTGCATCCCAGGACAAAATTCAAGACTATTTAAAGGAATACAGAAATATCAGCACACAGCAAGGTGGAATTCACAATGCCTCATATATAATAAAAAATTAGTAGGCATGCAAAGAAGCAGTAAAATATGACCCAAAATGAGGATAAAAATCAATTAATAGAATCAGACCCAGAAATAACAGCTACTATAATTATGTTCTATATGTTCAAGAAGGTGGAAGAAAGAGACATGGGGGACACTGAAAAGACCCAAAATTTTTATACATGAAAACTGTAACGTCTAAAATAAATAAATAAAATCTTCAAAAAAAAAAAAGTCATGCTTGATAAACACAAAAGACAAAAAACCCAGTGGTTTTAAAGCCTTTCTTTCAAAATTTTTATACATGAAAACTGTAACGTCTGAGATAAAAAAAATATATACACCAGATGGGATTGATACAAGATTAGACATTACAGAAGAAGAGATTAGTGAATTTGAAGACCAAGCAATAGAAATTATCCCAAATGAAACAGAGAGAGGAAAAATCAAACAGAGGGGAAAAATGAATAGAGTATCAATGAACCTTGGGACAACTTCAAATGACCAAATAGGTATGTACCCAGAGTCCCCCCAGAACAAATTGGGGTGAGTTGTACAGGAAATATATTTCAGGAAATAAAGACCAAAAGTTTTCCATATTTGATGAACATTACAAACCCTCAGATTCAAGAAGTTCAACAAACCTCAAGCATGCGAAAGACCAAAGCCCATTATAATCCACTTGCTTAAAAACAGTGGTAAAGAGAAAATCTGAAAGCTAGAGAAAAAAGACATTATATACCAAGGAATCAAGATAAGAATGACAACAGAGGGCGCCTGGGTGGCTCAGTTGGTTAAGCGACTGCCTTTGGCTCAGGTCATGATCTGGAGTCCCAGGATCGAGTCCCGCATCGGGCTCCCTGCTCAGCAGGGAGTCTGCTTTTCTCTCTGACCCTCCCCCCCTCATGCGCTCTCTCTCTCTCTCATTCTCTCTCTCAAATAGATAAATAAAATCTTAAAAAAAAAAAAAAATGACAACAGATTTATCATTGGAAACAATGCAAGCCAGAAGGCAAAGAACACTATCTTTAAAGAACTGTAAGAAAAAAACTATCGATCTAGAATTCCACAGAGAAAATATCTTTCAAAAATGAAAAATGAAATAAAGACTTTTTAGACATCTAGAAGCTAGAATGCTTCCTCCCCAGCAGATCTACACTGTTAGAAATATTTCAGAGAGAAGGCAAATGATATCATGGAAATCTGTATCTACACCATGGAAAAGCACTGGAAATGGCAAATGGGTAAGTATAGTATATATAGCACATTTCCCTCATCTTTGGAAAGCCTCTTTAAAAGATAATTGACTATTTACACAAATCTAAAAATAAAAGGTTGGAAAAAGACATGTATGCTAAAATTAATCAAGAGAAAGCTGGAGTGGCTATATTAACATTAGAAAAAGTAGATTTCAAAGAAAATATTACCAGGAATAAAGAGGGTCACACCATAATGAAAATGGGGTGATTCATTAAGAGGACAAAACCATCTAAAATGTTTAGGAATCTAATAAAAAAGCTTCAAACTACCTGAAAGAAAACTTAAACAACCTGAAAAGAAACAAAACAAAACAGAACAGGAAAATAACAAAACACTCCTTTGGTTTTAAGTTTAGCTTAAAATACCATTTTGCTAGTTCAAACCACATTCCTGAACATTTGCTAGTATGTTTCCAGGTCAATAATATACTCAATAAAAAGTCATTTCCCTGAGTTACGTTACCTTCTCATTAACTGCCAAATCAAGGCTAATGTTAGAGTGCGGTTTCCTTCATTGAGATCTTGTCCCCCGATGCCAACCAGGGAGAACTTAGCTTGATTCTTCCCCAACTCCACTGCATAGTTACAATTTTCAAGCTGTTAATGAGCAAGAAGGAAAACATTCTAATGTCATCATCTCTATGATGAGAAATACAAGATACTAAAAATAAAGACACAAAATGAAATAAATGTTGTCAGGCTGAATGATCTCTCAAGTCTTGCCTGGTTCTGCAATGCTAGGGTTCTAAACTAGTCCAAGAATTTCCCATCTTTTTTTTTTTTTTTTTAAATAGAACCCCTCACTTCCACCAAAACATATTCATAGTCTAAGTGCAAAACCAAAATGAATTATTATGAACACTGTCATGGCTACATCACACTCCAGAAATAGAGGGCCATGCTCAGTTACCTGTTCATGGTATTCCTGAAACAGCTGAATGCATGGAGATTGTCATGGAAAATCTGGATTCTCCATCCTACATGCACATAATGGGCTGACATGTGGGACAGGGAGGTATTCCCGTGGCTACGCTTGGATCATTAAGAGCCAAAAAGACTAGGAATGGTGAGAAATATGTGTGCCAACCCCATCGCTGCTTTTACAAAAACAGTATGTTCCCACTGTGTTGACATTAGACAAACTATTTGTACAAGTCAAACTGTCAGTACAAAGCTCTAATTCTTTAGGAAATTAGAATAAGGATCCTGCTGGTGGAAAAGTGACCCTGTGGCTCTGCTTGCACTAATTATCTTAATTAGAATTTTTACATCATAATGTTTAAAGACATCCAACATGGAATTATAAATAAGTAATCAACTGAAATAATGGACTCACTTTAATGAAACCATTCAGGCTTCTGATTGCTGTGCTATAATTTAATCCCGGATAAACATTACTTATCTAAGTTTGGCCTCCTAATAAAGTATTCACAGGGTGCCCTTGCAGGCTTATGACTTCACCTGCCTGTTGGAACATCTGAAGAGTCATTGTTTACCTTCTTCATGTTGCCCCCCAGTTTGGGGTATGGTGGTTTGTTTACTCTGTTCCAATCAACAGGGACTTTAATCTTTTCATAGAGCTGGAAGATGACCAGGGCATCTGATAAGTCACTGGACAAAAACAAACACAAAAGAATTCTCAGAGAGCCACCATTTATTAAGGGCCTATGGTGGGCAGGCACTTCCTTATGTATCAGCACAAGGAACGTTTGCAACAACCCGACAGAAATTGGTATTCGTAGCTTCATCTTTAGAGGTGAAGAAACTCTGACTTAGAGAAATTGAAGAAACTTACTCGAGGTCTCTTCCAGCTGTGGCTATCTATGCCCCTGGAGCTGGAGCATGCTGCCTCCAGGAAAAGAAATATGGCTCCAACAAATGGCACAGGAGACACGTCACCATAAACTTAGTATTTTTTTGTTTTGCCTGCTTAGAAGCAGATCACAGGCTTACAACATGTAGTAAATCTGTCCTTTTGCTGGGTTATGATTTTGTACTGAAGTGAGTTTCTCAGCTAAAGAGCCAACACCTGCAGCTCAATTTGGCACTAGCCCCTTTCTCATCAAGGTGCACACATTTGTGAAGAGAACTGCACACTACAGAGATATTTGAAATCACGGGGATCTTCCAAGGTCTCGGTGTCTCCCATTGAAGATGAGTCCCGGGGCACCTGGGTGGCTCAGTCGTTAAGCATCTGCCTTCAGCTCAGGTCATGATCCCAGGATCCTGGGATTGAGCCCCGCATCGGGCTCCCTGCTCGGCGGGAAGCCTGCTTCTCCCTCTCCCACTCCCCCTGCTTGTGTTCCCTCTCTTGCTGTCTCTCTCTGTCAAATAAATAAATAAAATCTTAAAAAAAAAAAAAAAAAGATGAGTCCCCACATTCTCTTACCTGTACAAGTGATTGACTCGAGGGTTAACGCCCAAGGAATTCATCCAGTTCCTAAATGTCCGCTCTTCCCTTGTCTCACCTAAATTAATGAAGACCTGTTATCTTTCGGGCGCCTAGAAAATATGCCTTTTTTATGACCAAAGTTTAACTAAAGAGGCTATAATAAAAATTGAATCTAGAATGAAGAAACCTCATTCAATAAACCTTAATGGATTTGGATGAGGACCGTTATTCTGTGTTCGTTTTTTCTTTCCTAGTCCAACTCAGCGAGTGTTTCTATAGCATGTTAGTAGGGCACAAGTTCCTGTGTGGAGAAGCAGTTCACAGTCGGCCCCCAAAAGTTCACATTCTTTCAGGAGAAACAAGACTTTTAGGCAACAAAGCGAGATCATGCAAGCCCCAGGGCCAACACATGAGGTGAACATATTTGCTCCTTGAGTTGAAATAGGAGAGAGAACAGTTTGGAATGGAGTGGAGTTTGAGCTTCACCTTATAGGGCTAGTAAAACCCGGACCGGAAGGAGGAAAGAGGAGAGGATTTGAGGCATCAGGAAGTAGTGGGAAGAGAAGACAGCATACATACGAGCATGAAGGGAGTGACAGACGAGGTCTGTATTAAAACAATCAGGAAGTCATTTTTCAGAATCTGTGTGATTCGCGGAGAGAAGGCTGCTTGGTGGCTGCAACCAGAATTGGGGCTCTCTGAACGCCAACCACCAGATTTGGGTTGATATATTAGACAATGCCAGTCATCATAGGTTCTTTTTGTAATTACGACAATAAATTCTTGAGCAAGGCAGAGATATAATGAAGGCGGAAGTGTGATGTGCCTGGCAGCAGGGTGCAAAATTACTGAAGGGCAATATGCATTTAAAGATTTTATTTATTTATTTGACAGAGAGAGAGAGATAGTGAGAGCAGGAACACAAGCAGGGGAGTGGGAGAGGGAGAAGCAGGCTCCCCACCAAGCAGGGAGCCTGACATGGGGCTCGATCCCAGGACCCTGGGATCATGACCTGAGCCGAAGGCAGACGCTTAACGACTGAGCCACCCGGGCGCCCCTGCATTTAAATTAAATACGCAGAGGGGATGGTGTGTCCACCCGCACATGGGCACATTCAAATGCTTGATAAATGGAGGAACAGGCCCCTAAGACCTATTGAAATGGTTGGTGTATGATTTAGTAAGAGTCCAGAAAGCAGTAAGGAAAAATAACAATCTAAAAGCCCTTCTGCAGGAAGAATTGTTAGTATTTACTAATTCAGTAGATTTAGGGGTGAAGAAGAGGAAAATATCAAAGTGGGACCCAGGGTTTTGGAGATTGAAAAAAAAAAAAAGTGGTATGATTAATGAAAATGGAGAGTTTCTACAGGAGATGGGTGGGAGGCGGGGAGGGCAGAAGTGCGCCACAGGGAGGAGAAATGATCATTTCCGTTTTGTATATGCTGAATTTCAAGTGATAGCAAAGGAACCAAATGGGGATGTTCCAGAGGCGGCTGGAAGTAGGTGATTAGAGGGCTTGATTTATATACTTGGTAGTCAACAAAATGCCTGGACCCCTGACCACAATTTATCAAATGATACAAATGCAGCACTGTTGCAATACGGATTGAATTTTGCACTTCCAGCTCGGGTAAAGCATTGCAGGAAAAAAAAAAAAAAAATCAATCAATACTTTAAATCTGGATTTCCTTTCTTTGGCAATATTCATTTAGTATTAATTTTGTCTTTTTTTTTTTTTTGTCTCAACATTGAGACTAATTCATGATGGAAAAAAAGAACCTGACGATAGCTACACGCTTTTCATCCAATCTTAGGGCACTAACCCCCAAAATACAACTGTCAGGGGTTCTGCCTCAAAACTTTACTCTGCCCCACCGCACCTCCCAAATCCAAATCCAAGAAACAAAACAGAAACAAACACCTCACTAAGCACCTCTCAGCATTAAGTTAAAATATTTTTAGATGATGAGCGGCTGCAATCTCTTGTGCAAGGAATTAACACTCAGGCCATTAAGTACATAAATTAGGTTTTTGGAACTCGGGATTTATTTCACCTGATAATTAAATGCATTGTCTTCCCTAAAACATTTAATTCTGATAATGGATGAAGCTTATGTATAATGGATGTGATATAATGGTATTTGATTATTCCTGCTTGGCTGTAATTGACTTGATTAATCTATTTATTCTCTTTGTTATATACCAGAGAATTGATGATCTGTTTGCAAATCTTCCCCAGCACGTAAGGGGTTTATATGTGCTTAGCAGGTAATTTCGAACTGCCCTTGAATTAGAGTGGTGAATGCTTTTCCGAACCTCTAAGCAACAGGCTTCCAGTTACCTTCGAGAGCCCCCCAGTCGATGTCCTGGTTCTCTGGTTTGTGCAGGGCAGGGTATCTGTTAAAGAGGTTGGCAATGAAAGCCAAGTTCAACTTGGGGTTCCCTCGGACAACATCGGTGGCCGTGACAAACTGTCGGCACCCCAGCCTCTCTGCCTGCTGCAACATGCATTCCGCCCTCTGGATGTCATCCTTCTCCTGTAAGGAAGAAGGGCACGTCAAGGTTGGGTCAAGGCTGTCCACGCAGAAAGGAGGCAGGGGTAACATGAACAAGACATGGGCATCTTACTGACCCCCTCGGTGTTTAACCTCAGATCGACACTTAATCACAGCATACGATTACTTGTATTTGCCTGAACCGAAATCAGCAAGTAAGAGGTATCTCAGAAATTGAGAAATTGAGTCTCTCGTCTCTGTACAGAACCATGTCAGATGAATGCTTGGTTGTCCTGTTCTTCAAGAGATTCGGTAGATTCTATAAGCTTATCATTTAAGTTGGTCTTAATTATTTTCAATGATGAAGCTTCCTTTTTATTATTATACAGACTCTGTGAGATTTCGTCTACCAAAAGTGTGTGTTTATTGTCATAAATAATACTCTATTGTCCGTTCATCGAAGACATTTACACCTGTCAGTAAGAACTTCTGATTCATATAGCCACCTTTCCCACACGGAGCTGGTGTGCGTGCGACTCAAACACAATAAATGTGATCAGTTAGTCGAGCTACATATTGTCATTCATGAATCTACAGCAGCAATTTGGCTTTTGCAGACTTCAGATTGAGGGCTTGATATGTTAAAAGTATATTCAAATAGTTCTAGACAATCTCCAGTCATTTGTAAGTAGACTCTTATGAGAACATAAAGTTTTGTTGAAATGTGGTCCACCATTCTTAAAACTCTTTTTAAAGAGTTTATGAAACCACCAATTTTCAGAAAACAGAATTTTAAATTGTTTATTAACATAATGCTTTACTAGATGACACTGCACATTACACATTTCATGAACTTGTCATTCGGGAATGAGTTGACTTTAATATTAATTCATTGGATTTAATTCTAATGATAACAAATGAGGCCCAAGAATGAATGAGGCAACCTCTCGAGGTGAGTATTAAAGTGGTGGCAAAACCAGTTTTAACATTCAGATCCATGCTGTGCTGTTTTTAAGAACTCTCAAACCAGACACTTCTAAGAACTCACACAATTCCACCCAGTCCTTTTCTCTGATTACCTCCCCAGTGATGTAGTGAGGTAGGAGTGTGGCTGGGTGAATGTTGGAGCCGTCCTGGGTTTAAATTCTTTCTATGTCAGGTACTGGCTCTGTGGCCTCTCTGACCTTCAGCTTTCTCAACTAGCAAATAGTTATTAACACTTAGCTTAGTGATATTTGCGAGGGTCAGAGGCCATGTATGCAATGTGCCTAACATGGTACCTGGCACCTAGTACCAGCAGGTGGGGGTGTTGTCTCCTTATTACTACCAGAGGAAAAGGACCCCAGCCTTGGATCAAATAACTTCCAGTAATCTGTCATATTAATTAATCCATCTGAGACTCAGTTTTTTCATTGATAAAGTGAAAATTTATTTATTTGCATAAATATCCCACCGATTTCCAGAAATAATACTCAGGCACCTAAAAATAAACATAATAATACCTCTTGGTCCTTGAGTCTCTTAAATGATGAGACACACAGACGTGCCGAGCATGGTGTGTGGCATTTGAGTGGTATTAGTTTCTTTCCTTCCTTACTGTCTATTTTCAGATGCAATTTCCCACAATTATCATCCGAAGCCATTAACGGTTGTTAATAGTTTTAACAGGGCTTTAAGCAGACACATGCACTCATGGAACCCCAGAGTCAAGGTCACACGGGGCCAGGGAATTGCCAACACAAAGGCAGCATCATGTTCTCTAAACACAACTTGGGACATGGCCTTACCCTTAGTCCTGACATGTCAATAACAACAGCAGGAATACCTTCTTCATCTCCTTTTGGAGCCACCTGCTCAAGCAGGTGGTAATAAGCTTTTGAGTCCTGTGAGAAATTAAGAAATTACAATTTCAAAACAGCACAGCTAATCACATACTTAGCACGCCAATAATTTCCCAAAAGCAAACATATTATATTTCTTATTTGACTGTCATTCAAGAATGCAACTTAATTAACAAAGCTGGAAGCATTCACTAATTTGAATTTTCTCTCTCTCTGTTTACATATCGTTATCGGACCTTCTCTTTTAAAGGAGTATAACAAACATAGGATATATACAAAAGGCAACCCAAAGAAGCAAATGCTATTTTGTTGTTCTTAGGGGAGGAAAATAATTCATTTGTAGGTATTAAATTGTATACAGGAAAATATATATACCTTTATATTGCTGCAGAAGTCAGTCAGCTAAGGTTTAATTAAAAAAAAAAAGTGACAGAAAAAGGAAGCAGAAGTTTAAAGCAGAGTTTAAAAATACATTTAAATGGACAGTCAGCAAAAGAAAAATAAGGACTTCAAAGACAGAAGGTTGTAGCATTAACAAGCAATCTTTATGTAAAAGGAGATATTAAGATGAAAAGCACACTTAATGTTTATCAAGAAGTTGGAAAAAAATGGTTAAATTTAGTGATAGCAGCTTGGATACAGATATTGAATTCTCATGTTTTCCTAGATTTACAAATATGCTTATTGATGAAAAGAATTCACAGAATCCTAGTCTTAAAATGGTAATTTATGCTCATTCAATAAAAGCATACAGATAATCAGGTAATTTATTTAAATAATTTAAAAGCATCTTAATTTCTCTTAAAGACTGAAAAATCAGCAGTTCTCTTTTTGTTTTTAAACCTGCATGGGGCCTGGGGACAGCAGAGGTAGGCTCCCCACTTGTGACATTAGAGACGTTAGAACCAGAGAAAGCCTGCCACTGACGCTGCACCTGGGGAAACCTCTTTTCATCTCTCCCTTCCACCCTCCCCTTCTCTTACTTTTAAACGTAGCTATTTTGAAGTCAGTGAAAGTTCCATGCAGGTGTCGGGCACAAATCAAATCTGCCTACCACGTATTACATCTGCTTAGCTTTGCTAAGTCTCCTCTCATTTTATCTGACCCTAATAAACCCTTCTCACTCGCTCCAGGGTGGGTGTTCTCCCCATGTTTGCAGACTTTGTGTGATTTAAGGGCACCTCCCAAAGCTGCCAGATGCTCAGACATACGTCACAGCGCTGACCTTGGGCAGGATGCAGCTGTCTGCCCCCTGGTGACAGGCACCGCCCCTGTCTATGCTCAGCTTGCCAGCTCCTATGGTTATTATTCTAAAGAACACAGCTTTTTAGTGATGAGAAATCAGATAAATTTATGGCTCAGACGAAGCAGCCTAATTTTCGCTGAAAAGCTTGAAAATTTTGGCTGAAACAGGTGCAGAGCTTAACTGGTGAGCACCAAGGAAGATAACGCTGCTATCCAGCTCCTGTTAAATCCCCACTTGGTTGGTGGTGCCAGGCCATCAATAGCCAGTGAAAGTGGTGTAGTTAGAAAAATGCATTTGGCATTATTAGCTTAGGTGCTAAGGAATGGGGGACTTTCCATCTAGAAGCTTCCGTCTAACCAGCACCATGCGTGGCAGCCATTGCGTCCATGGCAGGGGGAAGCTGTCACTCAAAGGAATATAAGCCTGGGTGACTCTTGGTGAGTCTTGTGACCTTTCCTCTGACTCATTCTCTTTGGAGAAGATTTCTTTTTAACTTTTGAGAAAGTAGAGACTGAAAAGGTTTTCTCATGCTGCACCCCAGCATCTCACACTGCTCCTTAAGCTCCTTCTGTCTTGGCCCATCTGTCCTTAGTGCCAACAGCTGTCTTTCACCCTGACAGGGAACTTTTCACCAACTGGAAAACCACAGGGCATGCTTCCCTCAGCCTTTCCCCCCTTGGATCTCTGCTGTAGGACTGCCTGCCCTTCTCCCTGCCCTGGGGGGCATTCTCATTGCAGACGGTTTCCGGAATCATTATCTTTTAAAAACCACTCTGGTTTCTACAAGTGAATACCTTTCCAGAAATTCACCGGTTGTTTTAGAGAGGCAGTATGTATGGTACTCAAGGACGGGGACCTTGGAGGCTGACTGCTGGGTTTGAATTCTGACCCCGTTCCCCAGCTATGTGAACCTGAACAAATTAAATTCCCCTTCTACCTCAGTTTCCTTATCTGTAAAATGAGAAAGTAATAACCTTTACCGCAAAGGTTTATCGTGAGGATTAAATGAGCCAATACACATAGAAAGCAGGTAGAACAGTGTCTGGTATACAGCAGACACCGTGTTTGATGTTCTTAGTGTCCTCAGAAGAGGAATCCTCATTGAATTTTTTTAAAGGATTCCCATCTGATGCTCCCAACAGATGCTCCCTGATTTTTGATAAAATCAGAAGGACGTCACCAGTCCTACACATACTCTTCCTTGAAAAGCAGTCTGACCTCTTGCCCTTCCTCTCTCTACTTGCTGACGCTGTCACTCCAGGGGAGGCCCATCTCCCTTTGATTCTGTGGCCTCGCTAGGACTTTGGACAGATCTACACCGGGGCCCTTGAGAGGAGCGAGCAGCTCCCACGGCACCAGCCGCACCCCCACCCCCGCCAACGAACTCTAGAGCCTCTGAAGTGATGGAGCCGAGTCTGTCTTTTCTCCACAAATGCCCCAATTCCCCCTCTCTGCTGCAGTTCATCCTGTTCAGAGCACACTCCTCCTACCTTGATGTCAGTACTGAAGTTGCTGAGCCTGTTGCAGCCTGCGTTCTCCAGGTGGTAGTTAGCCCACCTCAGCAGGAGCTCCTCAGGGGAGAGTTTCATCAAGTCCTCCAGACTCTCCCCTTCTCTCAAAAGAGCAATCAGAGCTGAAGAAGGACAAAAGCCGAAGAAAAATAAATACAGGGGATATCTGAAGGGATTAGTTAGAACTTCAGTTGAGCTCTGCTGGAAAGCTGACAGAGCAATGTTGTTTCTCTGGGGTAAGGGGACCTACAGCCTCTCCCATGGACTAAACACTTTATTATCATTCCCTAAAAAGGAAGGTAAGGTTTTGAGAGCTTATCTATTATCCTCATTTTTCAGGTGGGGAAGACATGTCACCAGTGAATCTCAGTGCTATGCCTAAGAAGACCATGGCCATGGAAGAGCCACAGAAATAACCAAGACTATCAGGCTCAGAAGGCTCCACTGGGTCTGTCAGACCACATTTTACGATACGACAACAGTTCTGCTTTCAAGAGATCAATTTTGTAATAATGACAATTGTCTTCTTGTCTACTCCCAGAGGTGTTTTATATTTCAAATGCTTACTTGCATAATTACAGCATCTCAAAAACTGTAATCAACTCTTTCCTCTGTTTTTCCCAGCTGAATAAATATATTTTGCTCAGCTAGAAGGTTTAAATTTTGTTGCAGTCATAATTTGTAAATCAATATTCTTTCTCATGGGTTCTAAGTTTCCTATTTGCTTTTTCTCCTCTATATTATGTTTAATATATATTTGGTTTAAAAATGGCAACCCAGGGTTTTTTGCTGGTTATTGTGATTTGGAGATATAAATTAAAAAGTATGTATAACTAAAGATTAGAATTTGGCTACAGATTTCATAGGGCTCTGTCCTGGAAAGCTAAAAGGTAACCCTGTTTTTTTATGATTCTTACCACGATCTACTTCTTTTATCTAAACAACAGGGCTGTAATTGTTTAAATGCAGATAGAATGGGGAGAGCAGACGGAGTAAGGTTGACAGCTACAATATTTAGTTGCGAACTTTGAAACCCTACATGTAATCTTCCATAGTCTTGGTAAGAAATAGATCAACTTTCTCCTAATCTGGTGCTATCACTTTGGTATATGAATGTGAACTGCTTCATCAAATACAAGTTAAAAAGGAGTCTATTTGTTACAAAGTATCTAGAAGCAAAGTGAACCCAGAAAAGCCCTTGAGGTTGCATCCCAGACAGCCAGGACTGAGCTCTAGGTTCTAAGTAAGCGTTATGATTAGTCTGTGGTCTTAAAAAGGTTTTGTTCTGTCATTTTAAAAAGTCTGGTCAGTGTGGATACCATTAATGCAATGGATTCGATGTAACTATAGTTTTCAAAAATTAAGGATTCTGAGCTTGACTATTCTGACATCTTCCCCCTACAGCCCCCAACACATGCATTAATAAAAAGCCAGGCCACTAATAACAACTTGTGGCTTTGCTCATACCTTCATTTCTACTGAGTTCGATGTCAGCAAACAATCCAATCTTGATGACTTGCCACAAAAGTCCCAGGACCAGGTAAGGCTTCCCCTCCTTTAAGTCCTCAGCCCCAATGTTAACCACATGGCATCCAATGGCTGAGGCAGAATTCAGAGCCAGGTTCAAATTCTCCTGAGGTAGAAAAAGTGTACAAATGTTGTTTTTAACTTTGCAGATGTCAAACAATGATTCCTGGATGACAACAATGCTTTGCTTCTGGAAAGTTCACAGGTCTAGAGGCATGGTCTTCACTAAATTTTAACACTGAGAGAAAGCAGTGAGTAACAACTGAAAGAAAAACATCTGGTCACCCAGATACTGGGCTTATGCCTGTTCACTCAAACTGGCACCTTGAGTCGATAGTCCATCCTGGCCTGGTTCAAACTAACGAGTCTTACAGTTTTCCACTTTGCCCTGTGATGGAGCCGACACACTCAACATCCCCACTGGCCAGACATAAAGGGGCACCTTTGAGGGTAGTCATTGTCTTGCCATTGGCAATCGTTAACAGCACAACTGTTGATATAAATCAAGGTCATAAAAAAGAGTAACAAAATAGCTTTTGACTTTCAGACTGGGTATTAAGAGAATGAAAAATACACAAATCAGATTCCTAGAAAAGATAGGGTGGTTTTTACTGAGACAATTTATTGAGTATCCAGAATATCTAGGGGCCTTAAGTATATACACACCTACACACACATACACACACGCACATACATACATGTTCTTATCACTAATAACAATGTATATAATGTGTATACACCTCATACACAGTTGGAATAGAAACAATGCCATTTTCAGTCTAGAATCTATATACTGTTCTTGGGTCCACAAAGGAGAAGATACTAGAAAAAAAAAAAAAAAAAGGAGAAGATACTAGAGGCAGCGACGTATAGAAGTTGTGTTTGTGACAAATTAAAAACAAAAGACAGGCCACCAGTGAATTGGAAAGAGGACTATCAGACAGCTGGGTTTTTGCCCGAGTGTAGAGCTCAAATGATGAGCAAAAAATACCGTTTCTATTCATGGCTGATATTAAAATTCAACATCAAGATTAAATTTACCATTAAGTGCATTCATATAGGTTTAATCACTGTTCTCACATTGGTTACTGCTTCCGTTTTAAAAGTACACAGCACTGCTTACAATCAAACAGCATAACATACTGTTCATGACTTAAGGAGTAGGACATGCTTTCTGAGCAAGAGAATTGCAATAGAGGAATTGTAACTGGAACGTAACACTGGAACGTAACACAGAAATATGGCTTACTTACTACTGGTTACTGTTCCCGTTAATCAACAAATTGAAGGCATAAGACCAAGTTATATTTGGTGGCTGTAGCCAATACCACTGTTAGGCTGCCGGAGGACTTCCCCTTTGTTGCCCCCTCACTTCTTTGAAAGGCTTATCTTTTCAGTTAACATGCTGTGGATTTGGCATCAGCTCAAAGATAAATTGCTAGGGAAAGTGGAGTTAAAAACTTTAGCCCATGTGAATTTTATTCCTAAGGGGCCAAAACAAAGAATGCCCCCCAACTACTAACACCCCACCAACATTCCCCCCTCCCAGGTTCCCTGTTATATTATTAAAGAAAAAACAAAACTGTCTCCCTCTGTCCCCACGAGCTGTGACAAACCACCGGCCGCAGAGCTGGGTTTGGGAATAGCGCCCGAGTACCTGGAAAAGGCTGGCTCTGCATTTCCAGGGCTCATTCATTCCAAGCACAATCTTACAGTTTGGCAACAGAGAGAAGACATACCTGAATGGTGAAGGGGGTGAGTTTCTTTTTGTTGATTGTCCTTTCATCAATTGTGTCTGGCACTGATAGGTTGATCATTTTACTGAAAAAAGAAACGATTACATTAAAGAAAGCTGGCTTCTGAATAACAGAGTCCAGTGACACAGAATTTAAATTCTAGCAATACCATCCGCAAAGACGACAGCAATATAATCTGTGTGATCCAGTGTTTAGATATAAAATCAGTTATGCAATTTTGATTAGATTAAAACTCTCTACGGGAAACGTCAAGGTTCCTGAAATCATACTAATATACTGAGGCACGAAATAAAGACCCCACTTTATTCATGCACCTAAGAAGCTGCAAAATCATCCTGGTGTTCTCAGCATATTAGGAAATTCTGGGTAGAAAGCCAAGGCAAATCCTCCATAAGTACTTTACTTTCTCAGCTGTGAAAATTGTATATAAATGACTATATATACACTATGTAAGGGACCACCTGTACGCTTCTGAGCTTGTATAATGTCTAAATTTCTGACACCTGGTAGAACACTATACTTTTAACTAAGTGGATGATAAAATGTTTTATATCCTGCTGTAGTCATTGTTCTATCAGTACTTGAGAAATTTCACCCACTTAAGTGTCTCTAATACATTGATCAGATATCTAAGGTAAGCAATTATTATTTGTAAAAAACTGCTTTTATTCACTTAGCACTGGTTTAACCTCCAATGGGGCATAGAAAATAAATCTCCTTAGGTCACCTCCATCTTATTTAAAGAAAGGAAGTTGAAAAAGCAAATCCAAAGAAACAACAACAAATTCAAAGAATAGTAAACTTGACTGTGGCTATTTGTTTTTAATGAGAAATCGGCATTAACATTTTTTCCTAACAATTTTTAAGCAACTACCTTTTCTGTGGTGTTCTTTAAAGATGTATTTCTATAACTTTGTCGTGTGTGTGTATGTGTATGTGTGTGTGTGTGTGTGTTTAACATATATTTAAATGAAAGGCGCTTTATTGCAATTCAGGCAAAACAAACTCTTAAGTCATTATTTGAAAAATCTGAAACTGCTGGTGAACTAGAAGCTGTGGGAGCTGGTAGGAGGGAGGGGTGACTTTAGAAAGCAGAAGGTAACCTTGCTCTTGAAAAGCTTATGGTGCAATTATAGACACAAAATATATGGATATGAACAGTTACCTAATGGTCCAAAAGAAGAGCATTATAATGGCTCCCAAAGTACTACAAATATGTGCTTTGAGAATCCAGTGCAGGGAGAGACCCCTGGGGAACTGGAATAGACCAGAAACTGTTAGGGTAAATGATTTCTATAGAAGGAGAGGATGTGGAAGAGTATTCTTAAAAAGAAGAAGAGAAGGCAAAGCCACAGTTGCAGTTATGAGCAGGACGTGTGTGGGGAAGAATAAATGTGGTTGCTGATGCATTCAGTTATTCACGCAGCCATTCACTCAGTAGCCTGGGCTGGGTACCTGAGTCATGGGGCTCCTGGGAGGTAAAACTAGAAGGAGACTGAGGGAAGATGATGGAGTGCGTTGGATGCCAACCTAAGGAACTTGATCCCAAGGCTACATTTTTTATGTCTTTGTTTTTTTTTTCAGTTGACAGTTTTTAAAATGAAATCTCAAGGTGAACTCTAATAAATAAAATACCAAAAGCAGAATTGTTCTGCTCAGAGCAGGGAAGAAGGGGTTCTACGTCTTATCTACCCATCCTTCCCTCCAACTCCTGTGCCCACCTGAGAGCGAGCATTTCAAGCCTCTTCACTAATACCATGTCTGACAGTGGTCTCAGAAGCTGCTAAAAGCAAGAGCTACAGAAGCATTTCAAAGACACCATCATGACTAGTGTGTGTTGAGGTCTGCTGCAGACCAAAAGTCTTCCTCTTTTTCCAGGTGTCCTCAGCATCTGAAGTGCATGTTTGTATGTACCACTCAAAAGGCCCTTTGCTGAAGGTCTTGCATTGGGTTTCTTCAATTATCATGCTGCTATCATCAATCTATCTATTTTCATGGTAGGTCATGTTCAGATGAAGCCAAGTGGCATATATTCCAAAAAGAATTGCTTTGGGCCTTGTATTATTGCATCTTTATCTGTATTTATTTGTCTCTATGCTGCACATCCCTCTCCTCCAACCAAGCAATAACAGTTTTACGTTTCTCATTAGAAGTTGCTTTTGAAATTAGTTTGCTTTCCAAGGACCTGCCAAGTAAAAGTCCAGAAAGCAGTTCGGGTCCAGCTGAGCACCAAAGGAAGTTGGCCTAGGATAAACACAATGAATTGTTGGTATTCCCGAAAATCCCAGGAAAACCTCTGGAAACCAAGAAGGAAGTGTTATTTACCAAAGGACAATGCCATCCCCAACAGCACTGAAGAGATCATTTGTGTTTGGATTCATTGGAATAACATGTCGACAGTCTGGGTCATTCTCCAGGGCTTTGTTTATCCAGTTGACAAAGGCATACTTCTCTTCCTCTGCAAGTAAATGATAAAAATGACTTACTTGCAAAGTGAAAATCTGACATAAACAAAATTATACACATGGATCTCAGACTGTCATGCCCAGGGGTGACATTGAGATATTATCTGGTCCCTTATCCTATCGTCTCACATTTTTTGACATTAAAAAAAAAAACCCTCAGATGACTTCGGGAATAGGCACAGAATCTCTGTTCACTCCAAGTCATAAAATATATGGCAGGCAGATTTAGAAATTATATATATATAATATGTAACTATCATATATAACTATATATATAAATAATAAAGATACATTTTATTTATATTTAGATACAATTTAAATATGAATGTGATCTCATGCTTATAGGATAAAACTCAGGCTGTCTTTAGCCCAGCCAATTTATTTATTTTTTATTTTTTATTTTTAAAGATTTTATTTATTTATTTGACAGAGAAGGAGAGAGAGAGCACACAAGCAGAGGCAGAGGGAGAGGGAGAAGCAGACTCCCCACCGAGCAGGAAGCCCGATGCGGGACTCGATCCCAGGACCCTGGGATCATGACCTGAGCCGAAGGCAGACGCTTAACAACTGAGCCACCCAGGCGCCCCAAGCCCAGCCAATTTAAATGTGAGATGATCGCAGATAATCCCTGTAATATCTTTGGGCTTCTTCATACAATCATAATGAAATTGCTATGAAATAAAATCTTTTGTGATATAATCTTTCTTTCCTATCAGTAAAGCTGCCAGAAGTTGATTTTGGAAGTTTTAATAAAACCTCAAGTTATGCCTTACAGCCCAGCACCGTGTTTCCCAAACTGTGTGTCACTGAAAACAATAGGGTCCCTCAGAAGAATCCCGAGTCACAAAAGTTTGAGAAGCACCGCAGTAGCACATCACTGTCTTGAAGATTCATCATACATATTTATATAATTTCTGTCTTTACTTTAAAAGTAAAAGGTTAGGGCGCCTGGGTGGCTCAGTCATTAAGCGTCTGCCTTCGGCTCAGGTCATGATCCCAGGGTCCTGGGATCGAGCCCCGCATCAGGCTCCCTGCTCAGCAGGAAGCCTGCTTCTCCCTCTCCTGCTCCCCCTGCTTGTGTTCCTGCTCTCGCTATGTCTCTCTCTGTCAAATAAATAAAAAATAAAATCTTTAAAAAAAAAAAAAAAGTAAAAGGTTAAACAGTGTCTCCACAATCACAGACTGTACTTAATCATGAATTTACCTTTAAGATCAGTTAATGTTTTGAAGAACTCAGTTTGGGATTTGTTGGATTACCATCCTGTTTGAACTTTTAGTTTCCGTTAAGGCTGTTGGATGCCAGCCTTCCGAAGAAATATACAACTTCTTTCCAAATCAGTGAAAACACAGTTTTGTTTTGTTTTGTTTTTTGACCAATCAGCAGGCATTGAGAATTATTACAAAGTTTAGAGGAGACAGAAGCCTGAGTAATTCATTTTATCCATAAGATTTAACAAAGGAGTTCTGGCAGCCTTGGTGTATTTTTTAAATGCTATTGAGATTATTTGGTATTGGACTCTACCTAGGATTAGGATTGCTCCTGCTACCTTATGTCCTTGGAACTGACCCACCAACCACAGGACAACAGGCAGTAGTCAATAAACTTGTGTTGGCTTATTTGTTTGTACCCCTTAGGTTTGAATACCAGGTTTAGATTCTGTAATGCCAGGAAGGCACAGATCCTTTCCATATGGCCCCCTTTCCCACTACCCTGCCAGTCTCCCCTCATGCCAGCCCCCACCCCACTTCCACCGCGCACCCACTGGGACATCCTACCTGAATAGGAGTGCTGGGTGCCGACACTAGACTGCTCCGAAGTACCACCAATTGCACAGATCCCTTCCTTCTTGTTGATTGCCTTTCTAAAGGTCTTGGCAACATCTGTGCTTTTTAGGCCATGAAAAACCTGCCAAAATGTAATGTACCTTTAGAAACCCAATCTGTGATCAAGAAAACCACAAAGGGAAGAATATGTAATGTTGAAGCAAGGAGGGTGGGAATGTATTTCTGGATATTTTTCAAATTAAAGCCCCAGGTTTCAAATGCATCTCCTTGTATTCTGCATCATACTCACCTTGATAAACTCATCAAAGCTGATCCTCCCATCCTGGTCTAGATCACCTGTAGCCATCAGGTTTTCTGTGATTTCTCTCACTCTGTACCCAGGCAGAGGCAAGCAAGCAGCCTTGAACAAGTCATTCAACTCATTGCAGCTGATGTACCCATTGCCGTCGGTATCTGCAAAGCAAGCAGCCACCTGAAGTTTCAGGGCAATTCGGGTAACAGGATGAAGAGGTGAGGGAAGGTGAGTGTGCTGGAGAGGCAATCATTTAGGGTCCATAGCCTGACCCCATGCAAGAGCCAGAGTCTCACGAGGGGCCTGTTTCTATGAGAGATGGACATTAGTGTCCCTTCCAACATCCACGAGTCATCATGTCACAACAGAGGTTCTGGAAGCAGGAGCTGAAGAGACTTATAGGAACAGATGGGAAAATAAATCACAAGCTTAGAGATATAAAGAAAAACTACAGAATTGTAGAAAAACAAAGGAAACCAAAGAAAACAGACAAGATAAAAATAGGAGAAAAGCTGCAGGTGTGAAAGTGTTCATTCCATGTTTTGATAGAGAAAGAAGTAATTTTCCTAAAGTGAACCTTTCAAAATTAAGTTCCCCCAGCTCCTCTGGCCAATACCACTGTATTCCTTTCACTTGTACCATTTTGCTTATATTACCATTTCATCGAATCTGTCCTGAAGCTACTCAGTAAAGAGGAGAATTATGTGACTTGAGCTGCCGGGTCTACTCACCAACTTTGGCAAAAGCTTCTCTGAGCTCCATCATTTCTTCATCGGACACTGATCCTCTCGCCATTTTTATTGCTTTAGGCAACAGATCTGCAGAAGGAAAAGAACAGAAGGAATGACTTCTGTGCATCTTAATTCTTAAAGTACCACATTAAGCAGCAGTCTCCATTTATTAAATGAAGAAATATCCCTCTGCATCCCTCATGATTTATAACTATCTTTCCAATATGTAAGAAATCGCCTTATGCTTAACGCTCCATGTGGTGGTCTCCAATTGGCTCTCACCACCTTCTCCTCTCCCTGTGTGTATAGAATGCTCCTCACATCAGGAGGTGGAGCTGATTTCTCTCCCCCTTGAATCTGGGCTGATCCTGCATCTGCTTTGAATACTGAGAAGGCAGTAGAAGCCATGTCTGGGACTGGAATCTTCTGGCGCTTTCCTTTTGGAATGCCCGTTCTTAGGATGTTCCCTCTTGGAAACCAAGTGCCATGCTGTGAGTAGTCCAAGCCACATGAAGAAGCCGATGACTGGGTACTTTGGTTAACAGTCCCTGCTGGGCTCCCAGCTGACAGTCAGCATCGACTGCCATGCACTGCAGTAGGGCCATTGGAGATGTTCCCACTGATTTGAGACCCTGGATGTCCACAGTCCCAGTCAAATCACACGGAGCAGAAAAATCACCCAGATGTGCCCAGTCAACAGAATCAAGAGACACGATAAAATGATTGTTGCTTTAAAGCACCAAGTCTTGGAGTGGTGTGTTACATGGTAATATACAACCATAACACTTAACTTTTACATAAATGTCTTTTTTAGAGATGATGTCATGTCACATCACATCTGTTGGCCAAGCCAACAGATAACTTTTATAACTTCAAAGGGAGTTTTCAAAGTTCTCTAAATATTTAGAGAAGGAGGAAGGGAACCTGACCCTCTAATAATTCATATATGGGAATCTGAGGGACTTTTGAAGTGTTCTTTTTTCAGAAAGGCTCGTCTTGCTGAGAAACCTAAGGCTAGCGCTGGAGTTATTCATTCTCCTTTCCCTGAGCTTTATTGCTGCCCTCTAGTGGGTAGAAAGACAATGAAACAGAAAACATATTCTCCATGCCCCTAGCTAATTTCACACCAGAATATTTCAAATTGGAGTTCCACTAAAGCTTGCTGGATTTCCTGGTGGGGAAGGAATGAGTGAGTGGGGTGGGAGTGTGGATGATGGGGTATTTTTACATGGAATTATAATTTGAGCATTTTAGTGAAGTTATTGATTTTTTAAAAATATATTTGTTGCAGGATATTGTTTTAAATGAATTTCCTTTCTATACATTCACAGCATTCTCTAGTGCTGTGCTTGTTCTCAGTGGCAACCAACAACCACAGAAAAACAACAGTTTTAACACTTCCACCCATAGGCCAAAAATGCCTTATGTTCAATTCTGCAAAGCCACATCTATTATCCACCAACTATTTTGTCATGTACATAGAGCAGTGGCTTCAAATTTTTGTTTCCCTCCAAATCCTTTGTTACCAGAAGCTTTACATGTAGATAAAAGCGAACAAATAAAAAGAACAACTCTGAGAGGCTTTGGTTGAAAAATCCCAAATGTCCCCCTGCCGCCACTAGCCCACTTCCTGTCACCTTATGTACCTGGAGGAACTCAAGGGAGCATGATTTGAAAGTCACAGAATCAGATATTGTTGCTATTTCAATTCCTCTACAAATATGTTTTATTATCCATAAAAATTTTATTATTTACCTTATGTATCTAAGAAGTTTCACTGGTTCTCTGAAGGAAGGTAAAACTGTGTAGAACTTAACCATACAAGCAAACATGAGTTACACAGCACAGTGACCCTCGGGGACAGGCAATGGCTAGCTGACTTTCTTGCCATCTTCACTCCCTTTCCTTTTTTTGTCTGTCTTTCTCTGTCTCCTTCCTCCCTTTTTTTTTTTTCATCCTTTCCTTCCATCCATCCTTCCTTCCTCCCCAACCCCCACCAAGCCTTGTCCCCAAAACAATTTGAGCCAGGTTACAAAATTACATCCAAACCTAAGAATTAAATGAATAAAATCATACAATTGTTTTTTTGTTTTTTAATATAACTTTTTAAAAAAGATTTTGTTTATTTGAGAGAGTGAAAGAGACAGAGAAAGAGAGAAAGCATGAGCAGGGGGGAGGGGTAGAGGGAGAAGCAGGTTCCCCACTGAGCAGGGAGCTCCCGATGCTGGGCTCGATGCTGGGATCATGACCTGAGCCGAAGGTTAGATGCTTAACTGACTGACCCATCCAGGTGCCCCCAAATCATGCAATTGTTAAGGAGAAATAAACATGGGCAAAATAAGATAATGGCAGGGAGGAGCTTTATGCCTCCAAATCCAGAGTTAAGACTGCACATTTTGCTAGAAGGAGGCTGAAAATCTAGCTCCAAGTTCTCTAGAAGCTAATGCAAAAAGGAAAATGTCATCAGTTACATAATTCACTCTATCTATATAAGCCAAAGAAACCAATTTTTTTAGGGCTACAGAACCGAGGTCTGATGGCAATCCCTTCACCCAGGCCTCAAGGAGAGGACACTTGTGGGATGCAGTAAACACAAGCTTTGTGTTTATTATAATGTCTCTCAATGAAATCTGATGGCATAAATATATGTATTCCCATTTTGTAGAACAGGAAACAGAAGCTCAGAGAAGTTAGGACACATATCTCAGATCACACAGCCAGGGAGAAGAGCAGCCAGGATTCCAATTCTCAAATCTTTTCTCTTCACTCACGCTATCTATTCAGGTTCAATGCCTTTACACTTGTGTTAGATATTCATTTTGTCCACTCATTCGCTCACTTAGCAATTATTCATTAGTCGTCTAATATGTATACTCCATGGGAGATTTAAAAAACTATAACAGAGAGCCTATCTAGGTGTTCTAGCTTAGGAAGATCATGCTTTCACGTGTTAGGAAAGCAAGTCTTCTGGGTTAAGAAATTAGTACATTAACTTTGTACCCTTTACTAGATCCTTGTGACTAATTTGGCCAGGCTCTCCCTTATGCCTTTACAAATATTCCCTACAGACATGAAGAGAAGGCTCTCCTCCATCCTACTTTAGCAAGATCTTTGATAAAGTCTGGTCTAAAGCCACTTAACACTTCTTCGTTCATGGATGTTCATGGGATTATAAGAGAAATTCATTCATTTACAAATATTTTCTGAATGTCTACTATAAGCCAGGTACTGCCCCTCCTTTCAGGCAAGGGACATCTACATTGACCTAGTTACCCTGAAAGCATGAAGCAATGTTAAAGGTAAGGAGAATGAATGGGATCTCTGAGCCTTCTGAGCCTAAACTTAGCCCTATCCTTTGACATAGAGTTTTAGGTTGTAGAGCATGGTAAGAGACCGGTGAAAAACACAAGTAAAGGTAAAAAAGGAGATGATATTTTAAGGGTCAAGAGCGGGACCAAAGAAGAAACAAAAGAGTTATAATATTAGGTGAGAAAGAAAATCTAAAGATCATGGTACAATGAAAAAGTAGAGAAATGTTTTAGCATAGAAATTGCATGGCCCATTCAAATTAAAGACCTAGAAAGGGAGGTAAAAAAGCATTATTTTAAAACCATGTGATTTTTAAACCATGGCAAGTAGGTCAAGATGATAAACATGAGCATCTGGAGAACTGTATTTTTCTAAGAGATTTATAAATGGGGAAGATCAACTTGGAGAAGCCATATAGTCAGACAGTCGTCACATTTTAAAAATCCAAAATCCTTCAGTGGTTAAAAGCTAAAGGAAAATTTATTTGAAAAGGTGAATTGGACGGGGCGCCTGAGTGGCTCAGTTAAGCATCCAACTCTTGGTTTCACCTCAGGTCATGATCTCAGGGGTCGTGTGAGATGGAGCCCTGCATTGAGCCCCATGCACTGGGCCTCCATGCTTAGTGGGGAGTCTGATTGACCTTCTTTCCCTCCCTCTGCCCTCCTTGCACCTTTAAATAGATTCATACATATATACAAACTTTAAAAAGGTGAATTGGAGAAGGAATAGTCAACAGCCCAAGTTACTGTGCTACTGTGTTGTTTTGGGGTGTAAGCATGAATATCTGGAGCGGGTCTCATTTACTATCAGAATGAGCAGTAAGTCCTGGAAACACAAGCCAACTTTTAGAGGCAGAAGGAACTTAAAGAAATAATTGATTACAACTCCTTCATTTTATAGATAAGAAAAAGAAAGTTTTCATGAGATGAAATGCTTTGTCTATGTACATGTTCTCGAAGCAAGGCTGGAGTTTTAAATGTAGTTGCTGGTGAGCAGAGCAGGAAGAGGGTGGAGGTACCCTTAATAGGGCCATTAAGGTCCATAACTGAGAAGAGACCCTTTAACTAAGTGAACCAAACACGCAAATGGCAGCATGTTCACAGAACAGAGAAGCAGGAAGAGGAGGGAATTAAAAACACGCAGATCAGACCGTTTCTAAGAAGGGTATTGCTGGGGTTAGAATCAACTATTAGGTACTTTACACAGTCTATTAATGTGTTTTTCTGGAAAAAACATACCCACTTCATGCCCATTCGAAGGTACGGGTTATAGTAATGGTAGTCAGATTCATAAGGATAGTAAGTTAGGGTTTCAGTTTGCAAATTACTGGTACCACGTTGGTGGCAGTCTCTGGAGAGCTTGCTGCAGTAATGGGATGTGCTGAGCCATTTGGAGCCTGAGAGAAGTGGCTGAGGAAGGCATGTTCCTTCCCGGTTCCACTCTACCGCTCCTGCGTTAACTGCGGCCCCCGTTTGTTTTTTCCAGTTTTACTGAGAAATCATTGACATGGATCACTGTGTAAGTTTAAGGTGTACAGCATGATAGTTTGATTTACGTATGATCAGAAGAGGTTCGGCTAACATCCATCTTCTCCTACAGATACAATAAAAAGAGAAAAAGAAGAAAAGAATAAAGGGACTATTTTTTCTTCTTGTGATGACAACTCTTAGGATTTGCTCTCAGCAGTTCTCCTATATACCACACAGCGGTGCCAGCCATGTGCATCGCATCCCTAGGACCTGTTTATCTTATAAGTGGAAGTTTGTACCTTTTGACCGCCTTCCTCCAATCTTCCCTCCCCCCCCACCTACTTTTAGTAACCACAAGTCAGATTTCTTCTTCCGTAAGTTTAGCTCTAGTTGTTTTGTTTTTATTTTTATGTTTTTTTTTAGATTCCATATATAAGCAAGATCAGACAGTATTTGTCTTTCTGTCTGACTTATCTCACTTAGCATAATGCCTTCAAGGTCCATTCATGTTGTCGCAAATGGTAGAATTTCCTCCGTTTTTATGGCTGAATAATACTCCATTGTATATTCTTTATCCCTTATTAATGCCCTCCTAGAAACCATTTTAAGGTCTCTTGCAAGTCAGTGGTGAATTTTGGAACCCTGTTTCTGAATCACTGCCCAAATCATAAATCTAAGAAGACAGACTCAAACCATTCATCTAAGTCACATTTGGCTGCTAGTTTTCCTGCAAGCACTTAGATTTATTAAATCAATAGCTATAAAATCCTAAGACATTTGGCCAAAGAAAGTACTGGCTGTTCACTTTCATAAGATTATTTCTAAAGTCCTAAGAAAACAAAATAACCCCCCAAATTGCAAAAGCCACAAAACCTGCTCATTTCTTTTTTTTACTATGTTATGTTAATCACCATACATTACATCATTAGTTTTTGATGTAGTGTTCCATGATTCATTGTTTGTGTATAACACCCAGTGCTCCATTCAATACGTGCCCTCTTTAATACCCATCAGAGGGCTAACCCATCCCCCCACCCCCCCACCCCTGAAACCCTCAGTTTGCTTCTCAGAGTCCATAGTCTCTCATGGTTCGTCTCCCCCTCCGGAAACCTGCTCATTTCTTTAGGTCAGTGAGTTTTGAGTCTCAGCTTAGAGGAGGCTGGTATTTTCCAGATCAGTAGTGAAAGAGAATTTCTGATAATGACTATTTAGATTAAAGGAACCTGACTCAACTTCCCTAAAGCTGGAATACAGAAGCAAGGGTATAGGTAGGAGGTTACTATAGAACAGTGCTGTGGAATTTACAGAAGGAAATACATTCTCTAAAAATAAATGCAAAAATGTAAGCTGAATTTTCTCTGAGGAGTTTCCCGACTGATAATGAAAGGCTGCAGAAAAGGATGGGAAAAGGTGATCGGCCCAGAGTGAGATGCTCACGGGCTAGATTCCTTTCTGAGAGGGGGTAGCGGTGGGCTGGTCAGTATTTTGGTTTGCTATATTGATGCCCAGTTATATAACTGCCAGGATCAGGGAGGCATCTGTAACCTGGCATCACATTGCCTAGGGACTCTTTTGAATGTGTCCTACTTTTCCTGCAACTTGACACACTGGGTAAAGTAAAACTGGAAACTCAGGACCCAGATTCCTAGCTCTACCTCAATAATTTCAATACGTAGGCAGGAGAAAACTATACAACTTCCAAACATTCAGTTAATAATCCAAAACAACATGTAATCGAGAACATCATTAATACTGCAATCTTTAGTGCTAGACTATGCTGCCTGAAGTAGAGGAACATAAAATACACAGGAGTCCGAAGCAAAATACCCCTAGGTTTTTAAGAAGCCATCATGATAAACTTCTATGAGACAAGGAAGAAGCTTTGCTTCAGGTAATTCAGTCCCCTTCATGTTACAAAGTAGCCCACTGCAGGGGATCTAACCACCACCAGTAATTTACTGTATCTTCTTGGGATACCATTCCTCTGTGGAAGAGATATTCCAAAGTTTTACATAAAGGATGATTCTGAAAATGTTTTCTAAAAATGACTTTGTTTTTAAGAAGCCAAATAATGATAAATAGCCTCAAATACAGATGCCCATTTAAAGGAGCTCTTACGAGTTCTTTTGTCAAGTCAAAATCTCCTTTGGATTGTCTTTTTTCTCCCTGCAGATACACTGATTTGCCCAAGGGCTGCTCCAGAGCACAGAACTCATATCTCTGTGGCCTTGGGGATAAAGGTACAGAAGGAGTGGGTGGGGGCACGGACTCAGTGGCTCTCTTCTCTAGCTATCTTGGGCCCTGTAAACCCTCACGGGAAGCCTGCAGGTGAGATTACTCTAAACCTAGTGAACATGTTGTTCTGGGAGCCTCTGTGGTCTGATCACGGTTGAGGGGTTTTGGAAGCTGTATAAAGCATAGCACATAGAGCTCGGTTCAGTCACCCACCACGGACTGCCCATCTCCCCGCCTCCCCTCCCCCAGCACACCCCGATGCCACCTGTTTTCTACCGAGTTGCTCAGAGCCATTACGGATGTGACACAGAGCAAACCTCTTGCAAGCTGAGGGGATACTCGAGGCTTGGGGTTGTGGAGGCCCTCGATGCCTTGTCATCTCTCTCCTTTCCTAGGGTATAGACAATGATGCTCCTGGTGTTAACGTCTTGAAAATCTGCAGCTACCCTTCATTCTACATTCTACCACAAGGACTTTAAGATCCAGACGCTTCCCCACTGAAACTTCAGGGTATCCTTGGATGGTTTCAAAAAGCTGAATATTATTCCGGACTAGCAGATTATCTACTATTCAATTATCTCAATATCAGACACCATCCGTTCATTCACTGTTTGTTTAATCATTCATTCTTTCTCATCCTCTATGAGTATATGTGCAAAGCACTGCTCTGGTAGCTGGACTATGAGCATGGGGGTCACAGAGCCTCGGGCTTCAGGAAGCCCACAGTTAAGTGTCAGGTTTCAAATGTGATGCAGAAATTATAGCTCACTTATTGCAAGATGGTTAATAAACACAAAAAGTTTTGAAGATGGAAAATGAATAAGTGAAACAGGGCTGTGAGGGGAAAAAAAAAAAAAGACTAGCTAAGAGTAAGAAATTAACATAGAAACTTACCAAAAAATAAAAAGAGCAAACATCTGAATCAGCCATGCAAAAAGGTATCCAGATAATTTATACTCTTGTACACCTCCAAGGAAACCATAACCAAAATAACCAGCAGGGAGTGGGACAAAGTGCCCAGTATGGGGACCTGGGAGACCTAGGGTACTACCTGTCTGTGGAATATCGGGCTCCGATTTGCCTCCTTGGGCCTTTTGTTTTATCTATAAATTGTGAGATGAAATTCCTTCCATGTTAAAAGTTCCCAAAGTCTGGGGCGCCTGGGTGGCTCAGTCGGTTAAGCAGCTGCCTTACGCTGGGGTCATGGTCCCGGGGTGCTGGGATCGAGCCCCACATCAGGGTCCCTGCTCAGGGGGAGCCTGCTTCTCCCTCTCTCTCTGCTGCTCCCCCTGCTTGTGCTCTCTATCTCTCTGTCAAATAAATAAATAAAATCTTTTAAAAAAATAAAAATAAAAAGTTCAAAAAATCTATTCACTAGCTGGTAAGTGCACAAGTTAGAGCCCAGAGAAGGTGTATTTCAAATGGGCCCAGAAATAGGGGGAGGGGTCATCAGGAGCTGTGGCAGACACCCTGGTGGGCCTTCTCTGGGAGGCGCCGCCTCTGAAAAGGACCCAGCATCTCCCAGCCCCTCCTGGCTCCTGCTCTTACCTCAGCAGCAGGTAAATCTCTGTCCTCGTGCATTCTGCTCACTGACCAAGGCGGATGCCCACTACTTGGCTGCTCAGCACAGAGCAGGGAAGTTACCAAAGCAGCACATGGGGACCTGCTTTCTGAGACGTCACCTGTGAACAGCTTAAGACCTGCTGATCCAGTTCACTCCCAGTTTCTAGGCAAAACTGTATGCTAAATGTCCCAGAAAGAGAGCCATCTACTATTTTCTTAAAAATATCCAAATAAGGAAACCCTATAACCTCTCTGGTGTCTCATATCCCTACCTGTAACCTAAATCTTTTCTGATACGATTAAAGCTTTCTCTCTCTTGGGCTATTCTCAGAGGGAATTATAGAAGCTGCTCAATTCATAAAAATTCTGTCACATGCCTTAGTGCTCACCACCGAGCCTTTTAAAAAAAATTCTTTTAACCTGTTTTTGGGGGGCTTATCTTCAAACCTTTAACAGTTTTCTTTGCTATATTCTGCCAACTTCCTTAAATGATGACATAAGAAGAACAGAGTCATAGAATGTAGAGGTGAAGGGACCATAGAGATTATCTGGCCACTGTCTTCCGGCCACAGAGGAGTGAAATGACACCCCAGTTAAAGGATGCTGTCACCAGGCTCACTGGGACCGGAGTCCAGGCCTCCTTATTTTTCCTCCTTGTAAGTTTTCAAACTTAAGAGGTAATGCTGTCCTTTAAGGAAGACCTGCTCAATATACAGTAAGAGTAATTCCTCCCATGATTTCAAATATTTAATAAATATAATTTCCTGTGGTTCCTGTACATGAAGAAGAACTTAGTCTAGGTATTGAGAAGGCATTGTCAGGCTACAAAGGTCCTAGGTCCTCGGCTACAAACAACAGGTGCCGAATCCTATATACAGGTACTATTGGCACCTTCTAGGTTATAATGACCAAGGCTAGGCAAACAAATTCTTCTGGGTGTTTTTTCTTGACTTTGCATTGAGGCCCTCTGATTTTCCCTCGCAACCAAAATAGCAAACCACATTAAAACAACTCACCCCGAGGCACAATGTTCAAAAGATAAAATGCCCGAATCACAAATACTAAAATGACACCTTCAGGCTTCTAAAAACAATCTGCATGGCTTCAGACATTCTGTTCTGGCTGTTGGGTGGGGATCAGTGAGCTCTTCCACCTCTGAGCTCTGGTCCTGACCTGGGCGCATGGCTTCTGCATCCACACCCATCTCTTCCAGCAGATTATGAGATCACAAGCTGGAAGTCTGGACCAGAAGTCATCTCATGGAGCTGCCACATGGCAGGTAATCAGGTGAATGAACAAACCCACTAACTGATGGCATACAGGGCCTTGAGAAGTCTACTCTCACCTCCTTTGAGGAGTTTACCGATAATATTCTTGTGCACATGCTAAAAATATCCGTCTGGGGGAAAGGGGCAAATGCCTACAGCAAGCAAGCGAGTGCTTTGAATTTCGTGAAACCATTTTGCTGGAAGAATGACTTTGCGGAGTTGATCTGGGGACTGAAGAGAGGCTAATGTCCCTAGGCAGTCTTCGACCTGGCCATGGAATGCTCCCTGGTCCCGCTCCGCCAGCCGCCAGCCGTGGGTTTCTGCCTGCGGCAGCAGAGCCTGGCACTAAGCCTCTTCAAGCTGTTTCTATAAACCCTGCTGGCTGCCTGTGATGCTTGGCAGTGGGTCTCTAAGTACAGTGTCTGACTTTGAGCAGAGTCCTGCTGAGGTGAGAGGAAAGGAACTGTGGAGACACATCAGTGACCAAAAGGAGAGTGAAACCAGCCGGGATGCTCCCAGAACCAGGAGCACCTAGGAAGTAGTGAGGAATGGGTGCTAGAGTTCCCCTGGACATAACTTGCATAGCACTATCTGGACTATGAAATTCATCCTCTGGTAATTCTAAACATCTGCTACGAAACAAATGCATGTATCTGTACATTTCTTCTTTCAATAATTATCTGCCAAATACCTACTCTGTGCAGGTCCTGGGTTAGATGCTGGCAACACAAAGATTAGATGTGGCCCCGGTCTGTTTAGTACAGGGGAGAGTGGATTCTAGTCACTAGAATACAGAGGGAAATTTAGATCCACAGGAAGGGGGAAAAGAGCTCTCCCCTGGAGAGCCAAGCATGGCCCCCACAAGAAGTGACATTTGACCTGGATTTCCACAGATGAGGAGCTGCTTAAAGATCAGTCTTTTTTCTTATTCATGCAGGATGATTAATCCTTATTCTCTCCATAGAATGTTCTCTCCATCTATGTTGGAGTCAGAGAAAACAATAGCCAGAGGACAAATGGGAAGGCCAGCTAATGTTTACTGAATGGTTATTCAATGCTAAGTGTTTTATATGCATTATCACATTTAACTTTAGCCACAATCCTATGGAGCATTATTATGATTTCCTCTTTATAGATGAGGGAACTGAGATTTTAATAACAGGTCCAGGGTTACCTTGCTATGAACTAGGGAAGCCTTACGCTTACACCAGAGCCTGGGGGTAGGGGAGAGCACCCTACACTACCCCCATGCTGTAGGCCAACACAATGTAGGTCTTACTGGAGGCAACCTTTCCTTGTGCCTGTGACCACTGGGTTTCTGTATCTTAAAGTTCTCTGTTCTCCTTTGGGGTTACTCAGCTCTGACCTCATGCTAACGAGGGACACACACCCTTTGCAAGATTTTACCTATGACTAGGGCTCTTCCTGGGCTCTTTTGAGAAGTTCTAAATGTTTCTTCTCTTCAATTCCTCACCATCTGGAGCGAAGAGTTAAGAGCGAGAACACCACCAGGGGGTCTTGCCCGTTCCTGCCCATGCCTCCTGCCTTTGGTGCACAAGGGATCCTCTTCGCTAGGAACTCCACACCTGTCATCCAATCACATTTCATAAAGCACTGGCCTTCTTCTAGGTGCTGGAGATGCAAAGATGAATAGATGAATCCTTGCTCTTACAGGACACCCAGTCCCGTGAAGGAATATGCCTATGCAACTCAGAGGCCACCCTGACCTTCACACTCGAAAGGGGTTATTATCATGGTGCTGTGGGAGCACAGACAGGAAAGCACTTAACTCTGCCCCAGAAGGAAGGGAAAGCTACCCAAAGAAGGTGATGCTAACCTTCACTGAGCTACATCTTAAAGAACCAGCTGGAGTTTTCCAAAAAGAAAAAAATGGAAAAGGGCCCTCCATTTCTCCCCACATTGGTGCCTCCCTTATCCATGGGGTATACGTTCCAAGACCCCCAGTGGATGCCTGAGACCACAGATAGTACCAAACCCTATAAATACTATGTTTTCCTTTATATATACACAACTATGATAAAGTTTAATTTATAAATTAGGCACAGTAAGAGACTAGCAATAGTAACTATTAGAACAATTCTAACAATATTCTGCAATAAAATTTATGTGAATGTGGTCTCTCTCTCAAAATACCTTATTGTACTGTACTCACTCTTCTTGTGAAGATGGGTGATGATAAAACGCCTACGTGATGTTCAGATGAAGTGAGGGGAATGATGTAAGGCAGCCGTAGGCTACTGTTGACCATTGACCTTCTGAAAATGTCAGGAGGAGGATATTCTGCTTTCAGGACCGCAGTTGACTGTAACTGAAACTGTGGAACGTGAACCACGGATAAGGGGGGCTACTGTATAAGAGAAAAGAGCCCTGCAAAGTGAGGAGACAAGCAGGAGAAGATCACCAAGGAAGCTGTTGTGGGTTTGGCATGACTGGCCCAGGAGGCAGCTCCTAGAAGAATTTGGGCGAGAGCCAGCATAGTTGCCTTCCTCACTAGCTCTTGTTTCCAGAAGAAAATCCTTGGTGGTCTAGGCTCTCCTTGCTATCTTCAGTCACAATGCTTATGGCATCCCCTCTAGGTAATACACTCTCCAACCTCCTCAAGCAACAAAAACACCTAGAAGTCATTTTGGTTTGTTTGTATGGACATAGCTTCCTCCTCATATCACCATCTCCCATCTAGAAAATACAGCCATGCAGAGTGAGGAGGGAACTGGATATGTTATAAAATGGGAAATGGGGACTCGGAAAAGTGAAGTTGCTCCCCAAAGTCTCACAGTGAGTCAGTGATTGGTCTGAAAAGAGAACTAGAGCCTGGAGAATGCTAGTTTGGTCGAGTCAAGATATGGGAAAAACAGAAGTCCATTAACATTTAAACTAACTAACAGATTAAAAACAAACAAACCCGTGAGATGCAAAGTCCATGAAATGTGCTTTATATCTTAGGTATGTAGATGGAGAGGAAAACATGGGAGGGGGTTCTTCTCCCACACCTTTCAAGATGGCCTAGGCTCCATAATCTACAACTTCTCCTATTGCTACCACAGGAGCTGCCTTTTTCCCAGTCCAAGCCAGCAAAAAGGCATGTCAGGCATCCCACAAACCTCATCCAAATGCTAATGATCTTATCTTCCTTTGGGAAATTATATGTATAATTGTATACCTACAGTAAACTAAAAAGCAACATGGTATGGTGAAAAAATGTTGTTTCTACGCAACTGCTTCTTGCTATGTATTTCTGCATTCCTTAAGTTTTCTGAGCCTCAGTTTCTTCATATGCTCATATGTTAGAAAAAAGGATATTAGCAATGCAATTTACAGTGCTCACTCCATAGGGTTGGGTTAGAATTCAATGAGACAAAGGGTTTAAACTGTATATAACAGTGTTTGGTGAAGGAAGGAAGGATGGAAGGAGTTAAGAAATGAAGGGGAAAATTAAAAAAAAAAAAAAGAACTTTCACAAAATTATCCTGGGGAACAAACTCAATTTCCACTATAAATTGTATCAAATATTATGTAGAGTCACCACCTAAAATCCACACTTAACTGTATGTATGTTGTGTGTGTGTGTGTGTGTGTATAAATCTAGATTTCACATCTATGTTCGATCTTCAAATGTCCTGAGCTTGGCTTGTTTGGGCTTTTACCACATTTCTCATCCAGAGTCCTTGAAGGCAGTTTCAAAAGGTATTACAGAAGTGATGGATGCCACAGACGAGAAGCGGACAGCATTGGTACTGACTGATCTCAGTGGTCAAGGGGCTCTGGGCTTAGCCTCGCCTGAAATACTGACGGTGGAAAGTACCTACTAACAGTTGAGGAAGTGTGGACAGAGGAGGAAAATGCACAGCAATCTTAAAAGGCTGACCACACCCACCATGAGTCACAAAAAGCAATGAGACCTGTGGGTATGTGTGAGAAGGACCATAGGCCAATGCCTCCTCAGGCTCAGGGGTTCACCAGTACCCGGGGACTGACTCTGTCAGCCCCAACTCTACTTCTATCCGCTCCCTCATTCTCCAGGCATTTTCTCTATTACCGCTGGAGCTGGAAAAATACCGAGACAATGTGCAGCCCGCATTTGTATATTAGCAATGACAACAGAGGCTTCTATTTATTCTTAATAATAGAACCTACCTCCTTTCCTATAGGCTCCTTGGGGTAGTTGTTCTAGAATCTCTAACGACAAGCTCATTCTCACAAAAAACAAAATGAGGACTAACAGATACATGGGGGCAGGAAATTTGTATTAATTTGATGGGCTATACTTATCTTTGCTCTGTTGGAAGCCACGGTTTGGTTGGCAAATATTTACCAATACCAGTTGACAACGGGATTTGTGATAACATTTCTTTTGTCAAAATTTTAAAACACCTTTAAGAACCTGTGACTATAAAATGGGAAAGAGGCAGGGTGTAAATCTTGGTTCTGGCACTTCCTGGCTCTGGGACCTTGGGTGTCACCTTCCCCAAACCTCAGTTTGGTCATCTAAGAATAGGACCACATCAACTTTATCCAGCTTTTGTGTGAAAATGTTAAGAATAAATATATGTCAAGGGTTTAGCACGACACCTACTAAATAGTAAATAGCAAGGGCCCATCAGTCCACAGTGATGCGTGTAGTAGAGTGAAGTGTGCGCAATGGCTGATGGCAAGGAGAAGTGGAAGAGGAAAATGAGCCCACGAACAGACCGAGGAAACAGATAGTACTTTCCCCCATTTTACAGATGAAGAAACTGAGACTTGCTCAGGCTCCACACTTAGTACAAGGCTAGAAAATGCATCCAAATTTGCTCTCCCTCTGTATACCAATACCACGTTTCACGCACAGAAAGGACAGTCCGACTCACAAAGTTTAAAAAACTAACATTATATACAATGTTAAATACAGTATATATTATATACATTCTATATGATCACCAGACAGATGAAGTATTGCAATTGCCTTTCTCTGCGGTCGTTGGAAAGAAACAAAGAATCAAGGATATTTTGATGAAAAAAGTGTTAATTTGAAAGACAACGGGGAAGGGAAAAATCTGAAAAATGTCTCAAAGGTGACTATCGTGTTCTATCTTTCCAAAGGGAGAATTTTTTTAATGTTTATAAAGCACTGGAAACACCAGGGAAAGTTCGTTTCACATTTTTAAGATGAAGAAGGGGGGCTCAGTAATGCCTAACAGCATAGATGTCGCTCATTGTGTTCGTCCTTTCACTTTGCACATATTACCCAGATTTCTCCTTAGGGGCCCTCCTGGTGAAAATAACCTGAGCTGATGATGTCAAGGAGGTGTAGAGGACCCATGTTCGAAAATGTTACACCAGAGGTTAACAAAGATGCAATCTGAATTCTAAATTTTACCTGAAAAATGACAAAAGGAAGATGTAAATTTTATACAAATACATCTGTGTGCCTCTTAACTTCGTATATTCGGATACACGCTTGCATAAATCTGGGTGCTGACTGCCCAACTGAGGGATCAAAATGCAGGCTCTTGTTTAAATGCAAAGTAATTATTCCATTAATTCACTTCCCTCTTCAAAGTACAACCAGAGAAGAAAGGAAAACAAATTATCCAGGAGATTGCAATTCACATGCATAATTAATTGGCCTACAGAATTTGGTGTCTTGGCTTTTCTGCCTGTGGAGAACATAATCTCTTCTCCACTTTAGCTCAGCCACTCAGGAAGAGAGAGAGAGAGAGAGTGTGTGTGTGTGTGTGAGAGAGAGAGAGAATATGACAGAGAGACAGAGACAGAGAACCTCCATCCGTCATACAACTGATGCTGGACTGAAACAAGAATCAAGGCTGCAACCACAGGACTGTGGCTTTACTAGATGCTCAATTTAACATTTTAGCTTGTCTTTCCCCCAGACAAAAACTAATGACCATATTTGAGAAACAAGCCTCCTTTTAACTTATAAATGGGGCTGACGCACATGTGTGGCTCTGAAGTCAACCAAAACTTATTTTAACTTTAAAAGTGGGTCACTTTTTCCCTCTGTTTTTCAACTCACAATTAAAACACTCTCATTCTTTCCCAGTTTGTAGGAGACCTGTATTTGGCCATTACTGTATAATTATGGGTCTATGTGCTTTGGTGTAAATACTAAATTATTTATTTATGTCAGTCAGTCACAGAAACCAGAAAATGTGAATACCACTTGACTGAAAGTATTCCAACCTTCTAAGACTGAGAACCTTTCCAAGCTTTTGAGGATAGAAGTCATGTTTTGTGACCAACTATACTATATACTATATACTATATATACTATACTATAACTTGGTAGAAACTAAATACTCAGTCAAGTGCATAGAGGTGCTGGGTAAATACTGATGAGGATGATCGACGAAGAAGTAGTCTGTTTGATAAAAGCCATTAAAATATAGATGCACTTATTTGGGATAAATTATGATCATTTGAGCTCAACTCAAGAGCTGAGGTACAAATAAGCACCATGGTCTGCTGCCTGTTTATTCCAGGAGAATATTATTTCTCCTGGAATTCAGCAGTTATACAAAATTGATTCAGCTGTGGAAAATTAAAGTAATAAGATATTTGAATGCATTAACTTGTCTTCAAATATGAAGATAACACCCGTAACCGCTTCACAAGATTGTAGCGATGACTACATGCATCAGTATGGTTAAAAACACTTAGGAAAATACTCAATCCAAAGTGAGTAGTATGTTAAGTGTTAGCTATTATTATTAGGGTGAGAAATTGAAATTCTTCCATTCCCCCCTCTGCTGCTTGCTGTGTCTTATAAGATGGAGAGATGATGAAATTATGGGGAAGACTGATGTAATCACTGAAACTGGCAAACCAAAACAATGGGGACAGTCTGACAGATTAAGGAAGTTGATCGAGGAGGGAACTGAGGAAAGGCACAGGAGATGCCCCGTGTTTGCTGCAGCTGGGGGGGAGACGCCCTAGAATGTGGATATCTAATCTGGTGGCAACTCCTCAGAACTTCAAAATGGAAACAGTGTGAAACATACTTTTTTTTTAAACTTAAAGTTTCAAAGTTTTGTTTTTGTTTTGTTTTTTTTTAACATTTAGTTGTTTATTTTAGAGAAAGAGTGAGTGCGGAGGGGGAGAGGGAGAGAGAGAGAATCCCAAGCAGACTTTCCACTGAGTGGGGAGCCCGGTGGGGCTCGATCCCACGACCTGGAGATCACAACCTCAGCCGAAATCAAGAGCTGGACGCTTAACCCACTGAGCCACCCAGGTGGCCCGAAACAAGAACACTTTTGATTTAAGCACATTGCCATCTGGCAAAATAGGGAAACTTGAAACTCTTGGAATCTGTTGACAATGGTTAGTTCTGTATTTTGATGGGGCTCTAATTCTAATTTTTATGCCCGCAGGGTTCAATATGCAGATGGCATAGCCTTATTTCAGTTGATGATTTCTGGGGGTTGGGAAACTAGCTGACAAAAAACCCTAAAGAGACAATTAGACTAATATAAATAATGTCATTCTGCTATAAAATCTTCTATTAGTCATAAAATCCAGAGCCTTCACAATCTTACTTTCTAAATTGTGACTCTTCATTAATATAATCACATGAGCAAGTTTCTTAATTTTATTTCATCTAAGCTGATATAAAAATTTGTTTGCCCTTTCTCCTGTATACATTAAGGGCCTTTATTTTGTAAGTAACAAGGAGAAGTTGACTTGAGAACTTTCTAGAATAATCCAAAGTAATTAAGCAAAAGTTAATGATATCTGTTCCCATGTTTTCTGTCATCAAAGAAGCCCATTATCGGTGCAATAATTTCGGTAAGGGTAGTTAAGTTTTAGCTCAAAGAATGTTTTTAGATTAAAATAATGAGATTATAATTTTGTCTGCTTGCTGTAGTCATTGGACAATTTCTTAAATACCTTGAACTCAAGGTCCATTTAGTGCTTTGAGGCTAAAATGAAGAATAGTGTTTTGGCAAAGAGGAAGCATGGTCGAATGCAAAATATTGTATGATTACTGTAGCTTCTTTCATGGCAGTCACTGCGGGAACTCAGTAAATATTAAGTTAATAAGTGAAGTCAAAGAAAAGACTTCTGTGCATATCTCAGGAGCTGAGAGAAAATACTAGTGACAACTTTTCAATTCAGTCAATGTCATTAGCGCCTCCCATGTGCTAGGAGAGCTAGAGAAGGGGCTCAGGCTGTCAGCAAAAAGGACTTGGCGCTAAAACAGTGTGATTACTGCTATACTTACTCTAAGATCAAAGCACTAAGCAGGCACGCACAGAAGAAACCGTTAGTGGGGGCAAGGAAGATGGGGGAAGGGTCCAGTAAGGAAGACCTCAAAAAGGACACGTTTCTCGATGTAAGCCTTGAAAACTGACCGTAAGTTTTACAAATAAAAGAAAGCGGTCAGAGCAACAGTTGGAGCAAAAAGAAGTGAAAGAGCATGGAACTTTCTGGTGGCTTGTGGTCTTGTGCACCCAGAACGTGGCCAAGAGAGGATGGGGGAGAGCCAGAGAAGAAGGAAGTGACAAGAAATAAGGTTGGGGAAGTGGTTGAGGCAAGCTGGTGAAGGCACACAATTCTTTAGTAAAATTATACATTAATTAAAAGAGAATATTTCTTTATTATTATATGAAACCCACAGTGATATAGCTTACTTATAAAAATAAAAATGCTTCTGGGTTTACTGTGAATTTTTTTCTTTCTTTCCCTCTCTCTCTCTCTCTCTCTTTCTTTCTCCCCCTCCCTCCCTTAAAATTATGAGCGCCAAGATCTCTTCAGTCAGCTTCAGAAATAAAAGCCTCTAATGATCTACGTCTAGGAAAAAGATGCTGGTGTGGAAGAGGGGATCTAAAATAAACAGCTGCTTATAAAGAAGCAATATGGAGCTGAACATCCTGGCTATCTACCATTCCTCGACCCTCCAAATGCCCAGTGACCTTTGGCCAGTTCCTTCCATGGTGAGTCCACGCCTCAGGTCTAAGGGCGGTTAAGAGAATTACGTGAGATAATGCATAAAGACTGGCTGCATATATTAAGTACATATAAATATTATAATAATATTATCACCTGTCTTCTTTAAGTAGGTAATATTTGAATGAGACTTGTCCACCTCCTCCCCTTCTTCAAAGGGATTGGAAAAAGAATTATAAATGAGATTAAAATACTGAAATTGTTTGCTAAGTTACCGATTGTTTCGAGGCATACTCCCCTTTATAAACTAAAGGAGACAAAATTTAAAATGTGACAAAGAAAAGCATCCCTGAGATAGCTAATGAAAAGTCCCACCATAGCAGTGCTTGCTCAAAGGACAAGACCCAGAAGATTTTTCCCTGATGTTACTGGGGGTGAGCTGGAATGAAGAGAAATGGATATTTTGTAACACTTGAACAGTCTAAACTTGATTTAAATCAAGAGAGTTTTTTTCTTATTTTGAATTAACTTTTTCACATTCCATTTTATTTCCTCCTGAAGTAAGGAAAATACTGACATACCTTCACATTTTAATTTATTTTGTTCTCATTAACATTTTTACTGGAAATAAGACAGAGCATTTTTTTAATTTGTTCTCTTCTGGGATTCAGGTCCTCCTCTCCCAATTCCACATTCTTGCTAGTTTGAAACCATTCAGGAAAGATGTGTAAAACAATACGGACAGCCACATTTTGCAACTTTCAGAAATTCGCATTTATAGGCAAACGACTAATTCCATTCAAATTTGCCTGTGCAGATGTTCTTTGAAAATTTTTATTTAATAGAAACCAGTTTATGATCGATCAATTTATGTAAATTTAAAATTAAGACATGGCGAATAAACCACCCTTGTCAACTGAGTTTTTTTTTTTTTAAGTTGTCCTGAGGAAATAACTTTAGAACACAATTTGCTCTATTGAATAAGAAAAATTGGGTTTTGATAAGCATCCTGATAAATTAATCCATTTCCACCCCAAATGGCTTTTTCTGTTTATCATCTGTCGATGGTTCTTAATACCGTTGAATAGGATAATTAAACGAAGGTTGATGCTACAAGATCCAAAGTCTATGTTTCAACAGAGCTTCTGGAGTAAATAGCCCATATCAACTCTATCAGAATTTCTGTTATAGACAGAAGCCTTTCATCCAGACCTTAACAGTCATTTGGTCATAAGCCTAACCAATAGTTGAGACAATTCTGCAAAAACAGTACAGTTAAGCAAGGCAAATTACTTTTATTTCTACAGAATAAATAAAGAAGAGGCACCTCGGATGCCTTGTGGTTATTAAACACACCCATTAAAAACCGTTGGCGCCAAAATCACACAAATACCGAGTAACACACTCAGTAATGTATGACTCAAGATGTTAATATAACCACTCAAGTACTGTAAAGAAACTTTTAGAAAAACAGAACCACAGGAGCTAAAATTAAACTACTCCCACTAGGCCAACGAGCAGCACAATCTAAGTGATCAATATGCACTTTCCTGAAAACATTTTAAGGTAGATAAAATCACAGTAAATAGCCTCCCTGAAATGGAGCAAGAGAAATAAATCAAAACATGGTTTGGTTTGAAAGGGGGGGAAAAAGAAGAATCATTGTTTTGGGGGGTGATAGCTGTGGGTAACTAGAGAAGCAGCCCTCCCCCCGCCAGAAAACTGAGGGGTCCCACTCTGGGCAGCCACACGAGGTGGCTGCAGCTTGGTGGGGCAGTTAACCCGTGGCATGTCTCACACAGGGCTCGGGTGACAGGTGCTAGGGTCTCAGGCCCCTGAAGGCAGAACCCACAATCCACAGAAACAGAGCCGCCCAACGAGCAAAACATCGTAAGCGCTTAGAAACGACAAAAAGACATGAAGAAAGTTTACCTTGTAGAAGAACTGTCCTTAGTGGTACCGGTGTGTGACCAGAAACCCCCTTCTTTCTGATCTGCAGAACAACTTTGTCAAACCCGGGTGTGCAGTCACAAGGCAGGAAGTGACTAGAATGACAAATCATCAGCCAGGAAAGAAATAGATTTTGTCTTTATAAGGACATTTTACCGAACTTTTTTTTTTTTCTTTCATGTCTCCTCCCCCACAGGAATCACCTGACAGAACAGGTCACACTGAAATTCAGAAGTTTCTTACCACTTCCTCTTTATAAAGTATTTCTCTCTCTCCTTCCCTTTCTTTCTTCTCTAGCTGTCTCTTAGGCTCTGGGCTGCTTAAACCTGTCTGATTTCAGATAACAAGGCAAGGTCAGCCTGCTACCTTTACTAGTTGCTCTGACCCCCGGCTGCAAATGCAAAGCCCAGGTGCCTGGCTACTTAGAGCAAAGACAAACGATTAGTGGAGTAGCCAGGGGGGAAAGGCGGCAGGTACACCTGAAGCAAACTAAAAAGGATTTCCTTGGGAAAGCCCCGCCCCAGCCAAAACCTAACCTTGCTTAAGCGTCCCTGAACAATGATCTTATTCGAGCAAACAAAACAAAATGGTCTCTTTAAGGGGAAGGACCTACAAAAGAAAGGCCGCTATATTATTTACGCATTCTTTTATTTATAGAACATCTATGTGCTAGGGATCTCTTTAACCCAATTAAAGATTTCAATTATTTAGATGCTTCCTATAAAGAGCACCGGTGGATCACACAGGCAGCTGCTGGAGTTCAATGGGTAGCTAGATTCCTTCCTACAGACCAGATTTATTTTTTGAACGCACATTTTATAAAATGAGCAAGAGAATTAAAAAAAAATAAAAAGCTCTATTCTATGCCTAAACCCTGGATGCGGGTCTTGAGGGCAAATTCCCATTTTCAAAAGTTAAGTGCTCAAGTATCCATGGCCTCATGGAGGCTGTGAAGGTCGTGTTAGTGCCCGGAGTCGTGTTAACTAAACATGAAGCATCATCTCCAGATTGTCCCCAAACTGTGTGTGGTTCCAACGGTCAGCTGTTGAGGAATGAGGATTATGGCTGCGCTTCAATCTGATGACAGTGCTTGATCATTCTATATGCTTCTGTAGTTGCTGGGGGCCTGGGACGCAACCAGCGGGTACTCTGGTTGGGGAGCTGCCCTTATACTTCTTTTGCTTCTTTGATTTCTTCTCTAGAAAGTTCCTGCTTCTGACCTCAAATGTTAAGCCAAGATATTTCTGATTTATCTACTTCATTAGCCCCTGGTGTGGCAACTTCTTGGTCAGAACCACACAGAGGCCATCTTGAAGAAGAGGGTAGACAGAGTAATGGAAGAGATGTTGGAGATTCGGTCCAATCTGAAAGTGGTTCACCTCCAGAGAACTATCAGCCCTCTTGTGACTCCCAAGGAAGACTGAGAGGGTGAATCAGACCCTGTTTTCTCCATTGCATAATTACTCCCAACTAATAGAATGCAGAGGGGTCTCAAGAAGCACCTAAATTCTTTCGGGACACCAAAGAAACACCCGTGCATCATTGTGACCATACTGGTCCCACTACAAAGCAGCCAAATGCTAGTGGTTTCTACTCTGGTGGAAACAATCACCACTCTGGGCCCTGCAGTCAGACTCTCCAGATAATATCCTGATGGTTTGAGGATGAAAACATGTGAAACGTGGAGCTCCCTAATCTGGTTCTACATCCCAGGTTGGAATGATGAACGGAATGAAGACCCAGGAGTAACACATCATAAAGGGGAACAGAGACTCATTGCATTTACCTGGGAGAAGGAGAGCAGCTGCATCCTGATTCTACTGGTGCCTGGTCATTGGAGAACTGAGGAATTTGTGAAGAAGAGCACAATATAGTTGTGCATTGGTTCAACAAGCATTCAAGTGCCTGTTTGTAGGCACTGGTGCTTCAGAGATGAATATGGAACAATCACTGCTCTCAAGGAGCACATAGTCTAGTCAAGAAGAAGACCATGTATGTAAATGAATGACACCTGTTAGGAAAAGGGGTGCAAAGGGCCGCGGAATGCTGTGGCAGGTGCAGATGGGAGCAGAGCTGACACGGGAAGAAGGTGAAACACGTGTGGTGATACGAGCCGTCAGAGGAAGGATTCAGGATTCCAGACAACATCTAGTTTCTGGAAGATGAAAGCCACTGAATTGTGCCCCTTTATCACCCATTTGAAGGAGGCTTCTACTCGAGCACCAACTCAGCTTCGGCTCCACTCGGCCACCCACCGGCACCTCACCCACATCCTGGACTACTCCCTCTATCTGAATCACTTTGTCTGCCTCTCAGCAGCATATGCCTACCCAGATACCGGCAATTATTTAGGTCTCAGATCAAGGCTTTTTCAGAGGGTCAGATTTTATCACTGTCGGTGTTTAGAACAGCTTGTACATCATGATAAGAAGCAGAAAACTGACTTTGGTTTTACTACTATTTTTCTGTTCTCTACAGACCATGCACCTTTGATGGCAGACCCCAAAGAGGACCTCCCTCACCCTCCATCAGCCTCTACTGCCACCTCTGCCATTTCTTCACTGGCCTGTCCTTTGCTTTCCCTCTACCCCTGCTGCCCTCCCCTACTCCCCCACCTCTGGGCTGCTCAGAAGCCCATGGCCTCAGTCCCTAATTCCACACCTAATTCCTCATCAGCACTGGATGCTGCTGAAGCAAGTCACAGAAATACAGACTTAGAGTTCAATCTGCTTGCCTTCAAATTACTGCTCAGAAATACTTTTATTCAATGTCATTAGTTCCTGAGAGCAAGCATTACCAACCAGGTGTCTCTTGACTTCTAAAGTTATATGCCTAATTTTGTGTGTATGTTCTTCTTCCTGGGTTCATCATATTACTTATCGTCATATTAAAGAGATCACAGACCCCAAAAGTTACACATTTGTTCCAAACTCTCTCTTGCCTCAACCTCCCACTCCACCCTCCTGCATCCTTTCCCGCCCCTTATTTACTGAGATGATCCAAGTCATCTGGCCCGAGAGTCCTCACCTAGCCTCCTCTGCTCTCACAAGATCTATCTTTCCCTCCTCTTTCCATCTGTAAAGGAAGAGGTGTTCTTGTGTCTTCTCAAAGTCAATAGTTCCTCATTTTAATCCTAATCTTGTATCTTCTGTTTACTTAAATACCTTGCTCCGTCAATGACTGCATATTTTTCTGGCATCTTTAATCTCTTATACTCCCTTCACTTCCCCTTCATGCATTGTGGAATGGGTACAAAGGGAGGAACACCTCTGCTTCACTCCCTTGTCACCTCTTCCCTCCCCCACATCTCTGATGGGTAGAGAATGAAAGTAAATAAGATGGGCACAATCTCCGCCCTTCTAGAATGTCCCCTGTAGTCAAGGACACGTGAAAAAGCAAGAAGTACTCAGAACCATGAGATGAAAAGCAAAGTGCCTGTGGGAACACACAGCACTAAATCTAGACTTGGGGTCAGGGAGGCACACAGAGAGCAGAGTGGCGTGGTTAAGAGGAAAGATGGTGGGCTACTTGTCTGGCGTCAAACCCCATCTCTACAGCTGTACTTGTCATGTAACCTTGGGCAATCACTTCATTTCGCTGGCCTCAGTTCCCTTATCTAGAAAATGGGGATAAGAACAACATCTATTTTATATAATTGTTGTGAGGGTTAGATTAAATTGTTAGATGTAGTGAACACAGCAGAGTGCCTTGCACATAATAAATGATATATTAAGTATTAACTAGTCTTTTAATATTTATACCAGTCTCTGGACTAGACTCTGCCCCTACATTATTTCATTTATTCCTCACAATGGCCCTTTCAATTACGTTATTTTTGTGTTTCCTTCTTTTTTTCTTTTTTTAGTATAGTTTCCAATTCTTCAGTACCTCTTTGCTATGGAATTCTACCCTGACATCTTTGCTGTGAGACTTTTCAGGACCTCCTACTAGAGAAGGTAGAGTAAGTAGGGTAAACCCACCCAGGCTTACTTCATGTAACTTGCTGGGAACAGAGCATTAATTAGAATGTTATCAGACGAGACACAAACAGGGGTCTTGAATATGCTTACATGATCTGACATGGTCTCTTGCACGTCTGACCTTTACTATGAAGAAAACACACCCTTGTTTAAGTGGAATGAGGAGATGCTTGAGGCCAACCCGAACCCAACCCACAGCCCAGGGCAAATCTAGCTGACATTCTGAAGCAGAGCCATCCTGGCTGACCCATAAACCTAGGTTTGTTGTTGTGAAAAAGGTGAGATTCAGGAGTGGTTTCCTATGCAAGCTTGTTCCAGAACACGTGACTAGTACTGCCCCCCCCCCCCCCCCACCGCCGACCAACTATTTATGACTCTGCTGCTCCTGGCATTGCCAATCATCCTTACTCTGCTCTGTTTTCTACAGAGTTAACACCATCTAGCATGCAATATTTTAACATAAAGTTTATTGTCTTCTCCAAAACATAAGCTCAACTTTGGGCAGATGTTTGTTTGTTTATTTATTTATTTA
>NC_138371.1:124358079-124370271 GCF_054177405.1 Leptonychotes weddellii | reverse complement strand
AGGTGCCCCTGGGCAGGTGCTTATCGGTTTTCTTCCTGGCTCTTGGAGCAATGCCGAGGCTCAGATAGGGAATGGGATGAATGAGTGAAAGCTTACTGTCCCTTTGCTTGATAGCAAAAATACAAGAGAAGCACCAGAGTGAATATATAAATTGTGGTTCAGTATAGTATCTAGCAGTTATAACAAGTGAACTACATGGCCTAAGCAAGAATAAATCTTAGAAATATAAACTTGGGGGAAAAACAAACATTGCAGAATAATACTAATATTTGTATGCATTTTAAACAACTATCATAGTGTGGTTTATAGATGTGTGTGTAGATGTGTGTGTGTGTTTGTGTGTGTGTTTATACTAAAAATATGTCTAAGGGATTATAATTGCCAATTTAAGAACATAGTTACCTCTGGCAAGTTAGGGAGGGAGTGGGATCAAGGAGGGTAGATAGGTGAATTCAACTATATCCATAGCAAAATGTTCAGATTTGGGGGAAAAAAAAAAGTGTTGGTTGTGATAATTCTCTTTTATCACATTTTAAATATTCTTCATTTAAATTTTTAAAAATTTACTTTCATGATTAATAATATATTCACATGGCTTAAAATTTAAAAGATGCACTAAGTTATAAGGTAAAAATTTTGTCTTCCAACTCTGTTCCCTGGTAATTCATTCCCTCTTCAATTTTTAAATAAATAATGGCTTTGTTGAGATATGACTGACCATAAAATTCACCTTTTAAAACTGAAATTCAGTGGGTTTTAGTATTCTAACAGAGTTGGGCAACTATCACACTACATAATTCTAGAACATTTCATTATCCCAGAAAGAAATGCTACATGTACCCATCAGCAGTTACTCCCCATTTATCCTCACCTCTCAAGCCCCCAGCCACTTATTTATTTAGTCTCTAGATTTGCCTGTTCCAGACATTTCATATAAGTGAAATCGTATGATATGTGGTCTCTAGTGACTATTTTCTTTTACTTAGCAGAATATTGTCAAGGCTCATCTATGTTATAACATGTATCAGTACTTCATTCCTTTCTATAGAAGAATAATACCGGCATATGGATATACCACATTTTATTTATCCACTCATTAGTTGATAGACAATTGACAGTTGTTTCCACTTTTCAGATATATGAATAATGTTGCTATGAAGGTTTGTGTACATATTTTTGTGTGGACATATGTTTTCTTTAATATTTTAATCAAAGCAATATTTGAACACCATGGGGTTAGGAGGGCTGACCCCACACACAGTTGAAAATCCATGTGTAACTTTTGATTCCCCCAAAACTTAACTATTAATAGCTTACTGTTGACTGGCTGTTAAGCCTTACTGATAACAGAAACAGCTAATGAACACATATTTTGTATGTTATATGTATTGTATACTGAATTCTTACAATGAAATAAACTAGAGAAAATAAAATGTTATTAAGAAAATCATAAGGCAGAGAAAATGCACTTACAGTCCTGTACTATATTTATTTTTAAAAACCCATGTACGAGTAGACCCGTGCAGTTCAAACCCATGTTGCTCAAGGGTCAACCATATATGGTTTTAGAAGTCAAATATCACATTGGGGCTTATGAGGAAACACCAGTCTCCTGACATACATCTTCTTTACCTCCAATTCCCGTTCCCCAGAAACAATTATTTTCAACAGTTTGAGCTATTTCTTCTGCTACTCCAGATTTCGAAGATGCTATGCTTATGCTGTGTCTGGATTGTTCAGATTCAGATTTTGTGTGTGTGTGTGTGTGTGTGTGTCTTACTAGGGAGTTGAAGATTTGACCCCTCACTACCCCAGTGTGTACACACAAGCTCTCCCACCATCTTCTAAAACAGGTTATAACACCTCTTTAGTGAAATCATTCCATCTTCACAATGACTGCATAAATATTCATAGCTGAGTTATGTAGAGCACAATGTTTATATTTCCCTTTTGTATCTTTTTCTTCATTTGTTAGGTTTCTATGTGCGTATTACCAATTCTTTACCAACCTCTCCAACAGAGCTCAAATATGATTTAAAAAATCAGGAGATGAATCTGTTTCTCTTTTTTTCCTTCTTGGAGACGTGCTTCCCAGGGTCCTTTGTCCTCTTGTCTGGTCCTGCTGCCCAGCTGCCGTCCAGAAGCTTCCCTCTGTCATCATCCTGGGAATTCCCTTATATCCCTCTGGGTCCGATCTCCTGTTTCTGTACCACACACCTTCCATCTTCTTGATCTACTTCCTTGTTTTAAAAAGTAATTCTCTGGTGGATTCCTGAGAAAGATTACATGGGACATAAATTTCTTGAGACATTTTATAGCTGAAAACATGTATGGTCTAGTCTCATTCTTGGAAGTCCACACTGGAAATCATTCTCTCTCAAAATTCTGAAGGAATTGTTCCAGTGTCTGATATCATCCTCCTTGTATGAACTGTCTACCAATCCTCCTGTTTTCCAGCTCCATCTCGCACAGTGACCTTCAAAGGTATGTGATGCTTCAGGGTTTGGAGCTTTGCGGAGTCCATGGTGTGATTTGAATTGCTTCTTGTTGGAGGCTTTCATTACAGGTGTAGGGTCCAGCTCTGTTGCGTGTGCTTAAGCACTTTCCACAATCCATCTATTTTATGGCCTCCAACATTGGGCTCACATCTCTTATCGACTATTACCTCATTTGATACTGGGCTCTCCTACTAGACTGGGAAGCCCATAAGTCCAATGGCTGTGCCTGTTTTAGTAGCTTCTAAACATTCTATATGCCATTTCAAAATGTTTGTTTAATAAAATGAAGAGGACTCAGCTGACTGGAAGGAGGAGATGGAAGGAAAAGGCAGAAATTCCTTTGTGGAATGCCCTGTGCTAAAGACCACAGAAGCGAGAAAGCAAGCTCCATCTAGAACCTGAGAGGGGCTGAGTACGTGTGCTGTGTGAAGAGTGCAAGGGGGTAGGGATGGGGGCGGGGTGCAAAAAAAGAGAAAAGGCTGGAGAATCCAGCAAAGACCAGATCATGGTGCGTCTTTTAAGCTGTGTTAGGAAGTCTGGTCTTTACCCTGAAAGGAATGGGGAGTTATTTTAAAGCCTCTACTAGTTTCCTAGGGCAGCTGGAACAGAGTACAAACCACACACTGGGTGGTTTACAATAATAGATATTTATCATCTCATGGTTCTGGAGACTAAAGTCTTTAGTGAAATCATTCCATCTTGACAATGACTGCATAAATATTCATAGCTGAGTTACATAGAGCACAATGTTTATATTTCCTTTTTGTATCTTTTTCTTCATTTGCTAAAAGTCTAAAGACTTTCACAATCTGGAAGGTTACTAAACATCCTAACAATTATAATGCCGTGCGCTAAACACTGAGAGTCTGTGAGAGAGAGTCTGAAATCAAGGTGCCAGTAGGGTTGGTTCCTTCTTAGAGCTGTGAGAGACAACTGTCCCATGTCTCTCCTACTTTCTGGGGGTTTGTGGGCAATCCTTTCTTGTAAAGGCATCACCCAGATCTTTGTGATGCCGAATTTCCCCTTTTTATAAGGAGACAGTCATATTGGATTAGGGCCAACCCTTCTGACCTCATCTTAATGTCATAATCTACAAATAGCCAGTATCTAAAAAAGGTCACATTCATAAGCACTGGGGTTTAGGACTTCCAGATCTTTTGGGGAGGACACAATGCTTAGCAGTGTCCTAACAGAAAGTGACATAATCAGATAATCAGATCCATATTTTAGGAAAACCTCCCCACCTCCAAGGAGAAGGAGCAGGGGTGGAGAAGATAAAGGTCAGACCACACTCCAGAGGCCCCTGCCTTCAGCTCCTGTGAAGGGTGAGGATAAGCAGTGGTGGGACAGAGAGAGGTGGGCAGATTCCAGGGATGAGGCTTGGTAACCTGGTAAGCAGAAAGGACAAGAAGGAGCTGACTGAATACAGAGGAAGAAAGAGGCTGAATAGAGAGGAGAAAAAGCAGTTAAGGATGACCCCATTTCTTAACTCCCACACTGTCTTTACTGGGCTGCTCATCTCATCCCTGTTCTAAAACTGTGGCCTAACAGACTTTATTTAGTGTTTCTGTCTTGCCTGTAGGCAACATTTGACTTTGATGCTGTTAACCATCCTTTCCATTTTCGAACTCTCTTCTCCATGAACAATTATTTATACATAATTGTAAAATAAGTTATTCTATATTGAAATCCCACTAGCATTCAATTATCTAAAACTGAACTCATTCTTCCTCTGACAAATAAGCTACTGGACACCCTATCCCTTACTTCCTTAGTTCAGCCAGGAGTGCATCACTGACCCAGAACAGTCCGGAGTCCTTTTTGACTCCTACTTTTTCCTCCTTCTTACATGTGGCCAAAGTTGCATCTATTTTTCCCTGATAGTCGTTGCCAATTTTGTGCTTTCTGTGCCTCTTCTACCTTATTTAAGACCTTACCACCACACCCCTGCACTTTGGGTCAGCTTCCCGATTCACTACTTCCTACTTCACTGCTCCTTTTTTTTTTTTTTTAGAGAGAGAGAGAGAGAGCACATGAGAGTGGGGGGAGAGGCAGAGGCAGAGGAAGAGAATCTTAAGCAGACCCCATGCTGAGCGTAGAGCCTGACGTGGGGCCCGATCTCATGACCCTGAGATCATGACCTGAGCTGAAACCAAGAGTTGGATGCCTAACCGACTGAGATACCCAGGTGCCCCCTCACTGCTCCTTAATACATCCTGCACATCCCCACCATATACTCCTCTTCATCAAGCTACACCTTCCTCCCCTCATTCTCCTGCTCTTTAGTCATCTGAGATTACCCATCACTTCTAGCTTAATGTCCAAATGCTGCCTCGACCCGTCTTTCAAGCCTCATACTACCAGCATAAACCCCCTGGTGCTCTCGAGCTGGTCTGTTAACTGTGGAACTTGCCTGGCACATTTCTCATATGTCCATCAGATTCCTGTGCTCTCTCTCCCTGCCTGCTCACCCACTCCCCATTTCTATAAATCTGAATCATCTCTGAGAACCAAGAGCAAGACCAGCTTCATAACTTGTAGGTCCCAGTGCAAAATGAAAATGTGGGGCTCTATGTTCAAAAATGATTAAGAATTTTTAGATGCTGACAACAGAACATTAAGCCAAATGTCGAGCCCTTCTGAGCAGAAGGGCCCTGTGTGGCATGGGTCACATGTCCACAAAGCAGGCCCTGCTCAAGAATCCTTCCTTGACCACCAATTTATTTTTTATTCTCCTCCTAACACCTGTAGTAGGTCTACAAGCCATTCTCGACATTTGTTGCATGCTACCTTTCTTCGTCCATTAATCTCTATGTCTCTATGTGTTGGTAGCATCTTTATTCATTCATCAAGCTCTTATGAGGACCATACTATGTGCCAGGCCCTTAGAAAACAAAACCAAAAGACTCCTCTCATACGCTCAAGGATTTCACAATCTGGAAGGTTACTAAACATCCTAACAATTATAATGCTGTGCGCTAAACACTGTGAGAGATGCCCAGGGTGCCAGTGACGTGGGGTGGGGCTACAGGCAAGAAGGCATCTTAGGAGATGTGTAGCTGGGTCTCCAAAAGTGTGTAGAAGCTGGCCAGGCCAAGCAGGGGAAAGAGAGCGGTGAAGGACATTTCAGACAGAGGGACCAGCATATAGAAACCGTGAGGGAATGTTCCGTGCCTCACCCAACTGAAATGTCAGCTTTTGGAGTACAGGAACTGCATCCTCTCCTAGCACTTCATACAATCCATTGCTCATAGTACAAATCCAATAAATATTTGATTAGTTGAGGAGGCAAACTGATTCCATACACAATGTGGGATTTAAAAGTTAAACCAAAGAACAAAAGTAATTAGAAATTTTAAATATATATCTAAAATTCACTAAGCATGAGGGGTCTTCCAGAGAATTTATATATGCTGCTGCCATATAAAGACTGATTTTACATCTGTTTAATGCTAATTTTACTACCTTTTTCTGATCACAGCACAGCAAAAGCTAATTATAGCTCTTACTGCCAGGTAGAGTATAAGAGGAAGCGGGCTGTTCCTAGCCGCGATTTTGATTTTCATAAAACGTCAAGTACATAAAAATGTTATCCCTGCAATATTTTTAAGTATCAAAAAATTTTAAAAGTTGAATCTAGCCAACAATGCAGGCTATGATCATTTCAAAAGTAGGGAATTTGCATAACTTTAGTTTATAACAATGTCGTTAACTATTCCCCCGGCATTTTACATCCCCTTTGCACTAACAGAGTCATTGAAACAGATGCAGGCTGAAAGCAATGTATGCCACTTACCTTTGGCTTCCCACGCTGGAAAGATAATGTTTCCTCAACTTTTGTAAACAGATATGCTGTGGCTGCTGAGACAGTGTTTGAGGTGTTTCCAGCCACCAAGACCACAAATACAAGGACAAAGATTTTAAAATAAGCATGTAGAAAATAATAAAAGAAAAAGTGTGTGAATCAAGTACTGGAATGGAAAGTCATGAGCCTTTTAACAATGCAAAGCTAAAAATAAAAATGAAAAAGCTAATAAGAAAAATATTTAAGGAGCGCGGTGCACAGGAAAAGCAAAAGACCTGAAATTCGAAATCTTAGAGACAAATCCTGATCCCCGTGCAAGAAACAGACCTGTGCCAGGCGCTTCCCCTTTACCCGGCTGAACTTGTGTGTCAATGGAGACAACACCACCTACGTCACAGGACTACCTTGAAGAATAAACGAGAGAAGGTATGCTAACACGGCTAACACAGTGGTCCTAGCCAGGGCCAAATTTCAGTTGAATCCGAGTTTGCAAGTTGTGATGTATAGAAAATACCTAAACAGGGACGCCTGGGTGGCTCAGTCGGTTAAGCGTCTGCCTTCGGCTCAGGTCATGATCCCAGGGTCCTGGGATCGAGCCCCACATCAGGCTCCCTGCTCCGCGGGGAGCCTGCTTCTCCCTTTGCCTCTGTCTCTCATGAATAAATAAATAAAATCTTAAAAAAAAAAAAAATACCTAAATATGTCATATGTCAAGTTCATTCAAACAATCTTTTTTTTTAATTACAATTCAACTGGAATTTCTTTTGCATCTGCCAGTGCCCAGTGCTGGAGGCCTTCACACATCACATGTAAATGCTTTCAGCAACCCCACGATGTAAGCGGCATTTCTTCCATTTTAAGGTAAGGAAACTGAGGCCCAGAGGAAAAGTTGTTGTTTTTACTGTGTATCTGCAGCTGCAATATGAAAATATTTCTGGTCAAGTTCTCCATTCCTTAAATAGAAATATGAATCAGCTGCTAATTCTCTGCATAGTCGGCCAAAACACAGAGTAGCTTCAGTGAATTCATATGACACCGTTTCCTTATTTCAGTCACTCCTTTACGAGGCAAGTATTTACTGTGTTTAATGAAGAATGTATTGTGTATAAGATGCAAAACAAAGGTACACAGAATCCCAGGAAACGTATGTGCTAGAGAATAAGAGAGTGAAATAGGCTATATTAGATCAGTCTGGTGGCAGACAGATGGAATGGGCTGGGCAGTGACTGGAAAGAAGGAGAAGGGTTAGGAGGCCATGGCGACCAAGGGAGGAGGCTGGTGGCAACGGGCAGCCGAAGCAAGAGACACACACAAGACTCTTTCTGAGGGGCACCTGGGTGGCTCAGTCGTTAAGCGTCTGCCTTTGGCTCAGGTCATGATCCCAGGGTCCTGGGATCGAGCCCTGCATCGGGCTCCCTGCTCAGCTGGGAGTCTGCTTCTCCCTCTCCCTCTCCCCCTGCTTGTGTTCCCTCTTTTGCTGTGTCTCTTTCTGTCAAATAAATAAATAAAATTAAAAAAAAAAAAGACTCTTTCTGAGGCTGTGTGTAGAGGACAAATGAGAAAAATGAGTCAAGGATGACTCTGAGGTCAAGCAGCTAAGGAATTCAGGGAAGAGGGATGTCCTGGGTCAAAGTGTGACATTTTAGGAAGACGTGGAGTAAATCCACTGGATCCAATGGCATTAAGGCACACTGCAAATGCTCAGGATTGCTCACCTGTGCATAATGCAATCTACGTAACTGGAGTGTAGGGCTAAGTCAAGGCAAAAGACACAGATCTGAGCCTCAGCAGCATGGAGAGAATTAAAACTATGAGACAGGGTCAACTCTCCAGCAGGAAGCACTTAGAAGCAAAGGAGCAGAAGTTCAAGGACTGACCTCCAACATCAAGAGGAGGGGAAAGAAGAAAGGCCAATTTGATTAATTTTTTGGCATGTAAAGGAATATACTTAGGTAATATGAGATTAGATTTCAGATTATTTTAGATTGTATTAGATAATAAAGGACCATATTTTATTCTTGTTTTTCTGTCCCAGTAAAGGTTAAGTATCAATAAAGGAGAAGGCATGTGCAATTTAAATTCTGTCCATTTTGAGAAAAGTCCTATTCAGGGGAAGGAAATGGCTCAAAATGAAGTCTCTTGGACCAAACAAGAATATTAATAATCCATTTCCATTTACAATAATGTGTAAGATCTGCTTCCATCGGCGAGACCCTGGAAGTGCCCAGAAAAATCTCAAAACTTGTTTCTGCCTGCAACAATCACAACGTCCAAATTCATTCGCTATTTTTCTCATTCATCCTACTTTTTACAAGACATTGAGACAACAGCAGTGGATAAAACAGACACATTCTCTGTCCCGACAGAGTTCATAGCCTAACTTCTGATAATCTGCATCCTGCCTTTTTGCTTCCAATCCAAAGTAAACAGGATTGAACCTCAGTGACATTTAATTGACTCATTTTTCTCGTTGTCCTTCGGCTACGAACTTTTTACAGAAGAAGGCTGAGTGCTTGCTAACAAGCAAATGGAGGTCTTCTTTTAAATAAATTAGATAGTAGCCAGAAAATGCAACAAAATATGCCCAAGTGGTCACACATTTTAACCTGAGTAGTTGAGTGGTTCCTGCTACCTCTCCAGTGGGTTGTGTCAGCCGTCTACACCATGAGGGTTTCAGCCTTTAAAGGCCTCCTAGTCTTTGACAAACTCCAGTCAGAGGAATGAGAACATGGGTAGGAGAAGGATCCTTTGTCATCCCATCTCCTTTCCCATTGTCCTTTCCTGTTTAAATCAAGAGAAATGAAAGGTAAATGAAAGATAAGCAAAAAATATATTTTTAAATTAAGAATAATAATTAAAAAAAAAAAGTCACAGAATGAATGAAGCATGAATTCTCCAAAATTGCTATTGGTTGTAGATTCACTGAAGCTACTGAATTTATAAACTTTCATTTTGTAAGCGTTCAGGAAAACAAGGCTTCAGAGTAAGTGTGCCAACTCAGGCTACCCTAGCAGGTGGCATTAATGGGCACACAAGGTTGTTTTCATCTCTAAGTCATTTTCCTGCCTGTGGTTTGAGTCAATCCCAAACACCTCCGGGGGCCAGGCAGGTACTTAACTGGAGTGACGTGGGCTGGGTATAAGTGGCAGAAACTGGCATCTGCTGGAAAAATAGAAGCCTTGTCCACAGGTAGCAGCAGAAGGAATGCCAATCTGATTGCTTAAGAGAAACCAGAAATCTGGGTTTTTATGTGAAATCATCTGATTTTTAAAATATTGTCCATGAATTAAAAAAAAGTTAAATGTCATGTCCCTAACTTACAGCCTCTGGGCTATGGCAGTTTTGCTGTGTTTGTACAGAAACAAGGAAGCCATGGCAGAGTCATAAACATGATTGACGTTCTCATGTGTAACCGGTGCAAAGGACTCAAGAATGTTGAGATCACCTGACAGAGGAGGCATACCATTATAATGGAAGCGAAAAGAGAGACAACTGAAAGACTTAATAATGGTGAGAAAATAATGCCTATTACTGTACATATGGGATGAGTGGTTTGACGGTAAAAATGATACTGAAAGGTTGGTAACAAATCATGCAAGGTATTGAAATGAGCTTGACCTACGTTATCATCATTGTTGGCATCATCATTAGCTGGAGATGAGGGGAAAATCTTTGGTGTGGTAAATACTGGATGCCTAGCGTTAATCCAAAGAAGGCAGGGAATCTGAGGAATACCATGGCAAATTACTGCTGAAGGTTGTCACAAGGCATGGAACATTGCATTGGTTCAAAGCCTGTTGCACCAAAATTTGCGGGTCCGGTGCAGATTCATGCATCCATTCATTCATTTTTTTCAAAAATATTTATTGAGCCCTTACTATGTGCCAGGTACTATCAGAGGCACTGGATATACAGTTGTGCATGAATCAGACAAAAGTTCCTGACCTGTTATAGTTTACATCCTCACTGGGAGATGCAGACAATATACAAGATAACAAAGTATACAATACACTAAACAGTGATAAATCTTAGGAAGAAAAAATGAAATCAGGGAAGAGGAATAGAAGTATGTGTGTGAGTGTGTGTGTGTGTGTGGTATGTGTGTGCCCTTTAGGCAGAGAAGGGTGATAGGGAATTGAAATTCTAGAGAAGGGTACCAGGCAAGGTCTTACTGAGAAAGCGACATTTGAGTTGGAACAGGAGAGAAATGGGTGCTGACGGTGAGGAGTGGAAGTGGAGTAAGCCCTGTGGATTCTGGGGTAAGAAAATTCCAGACAGGAGGAACAACTGCAAAAGTCCTGAGGGAAAGGTTCACCTGCTGTTTGCAAGGCCAGTGTGATGAGGCAAAGATGGAGAGGTAGAGGAGCGGCAGATGCGGTCAGAGGGGCCTGATCGCACAGGGTGTTGGCTTTTATCATAAGTGGTGTAAGAAGTCATTGCAGGGAAGGAAGTCTCCTGATTAAAGCAAAGGAGAGAAAGCTGGATGCAGTAAGATCAGTGGGAGGCTGTTGCAAGAATCTGTGAGAGACAGGGGTGGCTTGGACTAAGGTCATAGCAGTGGAGACGGCAAGAAGTCACCCGATGATGTGTGTATTTTGACAGTAGAGCTGAAAGAATTTACTGAGAGATTCTTTGCAGCATATAAGAAAGTGAAGAGTCAAGGATGAATTCAAGGCCTTTAGCTGAGCCACTGGGAGGATGAAGTCTGCATTAACCGATGTGGAAAGACTAGATGAGAGCAGGCTTGAGGGTGGAGAATAGCACGAGCTCAGTTTTAGACTGGTTGGGCCTATTAGGGACCCAGTTAGGAGATTTGAGTAGGCAGTGGCCTATAGTATCTGGAGGCCGACTCTGTAGGGTTAAATTTGAAGTCATCAATGGTATTTAAAGCTGTACAATTGGATGAGATCACCTAGAGAATGAATACAGATAAGGAAGAGAAGAGGTCCAAGCTCTGAGCTTTGAGGCACTCTAATGTAAAAGGTTAGGAAAATGAAGAGGGACCAGCAGAGTGTACTAAGAAGGAACTCTTGGAGAGATAGGAAATAGACCAGGTGCCTGTGATGACTTAGAGGCCTTGTAGAGATAGATCTCAAGTTGGGAAGAGGGACCAAACTGAAAAGCTGCTGCTGGTCACAGAAGATAAGGCTAGAGAACTGCCCACTGAAACATGGAGGCCATCAGTAATCACATAAGGACAGTTTGGTAGAGACGTGGGGCCAACGTCCCATTGGACTCTTTTCCCAAAAGAATGAGAGGGAAGACAATGGAAACAGAAACTATAAATAAATTTCAAAAGATTTGTTTAAAGGGAAGAAAAGAAATTTTGTGGAAGCTGGTTCAAGGGGGAAGTGGGCTCAAGTGTCTTTTTTTTTTTTTTAAGATTTTATTTATTTATGAGAGAGAGAGAGCACAGAGAGAGAGGGACAAGCAGACTCATGATGAGTGAGGAACATGATGTGGGGCCTATCTCAGGACCCTGAGCTCATGACCTGAGCTGAAACCAAGAGTCAGACACTTAACCGACTGAGCCACCCAGGTGCCCCTCAAGTGTCTTTTTTTATTTTTTTAAGATTTTATTTATTTATTTGACAGAGAGAGACACAGCGAGAGAGGGAACACAAGCAGGGGAAGTGGGAGAAGGAGAAGCAGGCTTCCCACTGAGCAGGGAGCCCGATGCGGGGCTCGATCCCAGGACTCTGGGACCATAACCTGAGCCGAAGGCAGACGCTTAACCAACTGAGCCACCCATGCGCCCCTATTTGTATATTTTAGTAACCATTTCAGTGTTTTCTATTGACTTCATTCTAATTGATATTTAAGAACTTTTTGCATATTTGAGATTAGCCATTTGTCTATAATATATTATGTATTTTATATGTAATTTTT
>NC_138371.1:124336314-124357579 GCF_054177405.1 Leptonychotes weddellii | reverse complement strand
GCTCGACTTGCTCACGGCCATGCAAGGGGGCCTCTGCCTCTCCTTACAGGAGGAATGTTGTTTCCATGCTAATGAGTCGGGGGTGGTCCAAGAAACTCTGGCCCAATTACAGGAACGAGTACATCGCCAGTGGGAAACACTCCAGCGGACAACTTGGTGGGATTCCCTCTCACAACGGTTCCCTTGGTTCGCCTCCCTCGTCGGCCCCCTCCTATTGCTTCTCCTCATAGTGGCATTTGGTCCTTGTATTCTTAATGCCCTTACTAGGTTTATCACTGCTCAAATTGCTAAAATCAGACCCCAGTTACTCCTTACTCACTATATCGTCCCTTAGAAGATGAAGATGGTGCCCTCTAAAGTAGGTATTTGGAGGGGCATCAAAGGGGGGGGAATGATAAGGGAAATCTGTATCCTAAGATGGCCAACCGAGCCGGCGAGAGAGTCCCAGTCCTGGCCCCGGGGCTCTTCCGGGTTCTTCTCCTGGCTCGGCTTCCCGCGCGCACCAATCCGGGGTCTTCTCCCTGCCCCGCTTCGCGCACGCGCCAAAAGTGCCAAGTGTGCGGAAGTAGAAGTGTACAAATTACCCCCTTTTTTGTGCTCAGGCTCAGACCTTTGGAGACTACTCTCCTCTGAGCCCACCAGCGTTAAATAAACCTCCTATCCTCCAAAATCTCCGGGTGCCGCTTGGTTCTTCCGTCGGTCGATCCAGCCCAGGTTCCATAACATACTGAGTCAACCAATTCAAATGCTAATCTTATCTGGAAACACCCTCACAGACACCCTCCAAAATAATGTTTAACCAGATAGCTGGGCAACTCTTGATCTAGTCACACATAAAATTAAGCATTACAGTGGAGTAAGTGGTCTGGGGGTCAAAAGATGGTGCTCAGACAACAGGAGGCTTGAAGTTAAGATCTCAGAGGTGAGAACAGCCTGGGTGGCCCAGTCATTTTGGCATTCAACTCTTGGTTTTGGCTCAGGTCATGATTTCAGGGTCGTGAGATTGACTGCTGGAATGGGCTCTGCACTCAGTTTGGAGTCTGCTTGGGATTCTCTCTCGCTCTGCCCCCTCCTCCCCCCACACATGCACACACTCCCTCTCTCTCTCAAATAAATAAATAAATCTTTAAAAAAATATCACTATTACTAGTGATGACAGTGTCATAGGATTTTAAGAGTGGGTAGTCAAGAGGGTTGAGAAAGTAAAGGGCAGGGTGGGTCATCTGCTGGGACACAGGGCCTGGACGAATCTTACAAGCTGCTTGCCTGGCAGCCATGTGGGCCACGATGGGGCCACCTGTCCTGCCATCTCCAAATCAGCCACCTTGAGATCCAACTTTTCCTACTAATCTTCTGTGGGAAGGTGGAAGCTTGGCTAGACGACTAAGCCAAAGTGACAGCATGCCTGGGCTTTGGGAGCGGGCAGAGTTCAAGGGGGCTGGCTCACTGGCCCCAAGAGGGCAGAAGGCCGGTCCTTGGGCCACATGGCATCTCCCCACAGCCCCTCAAATCTGCAGTGACCTTACTAAGCTCAAAAGTGGTGAGTATGCTGAATTCCTGATTGAAAATGGTGAAGGAGCTGAGCCGCATGGCTGGATTTAACACAAGGCCAAATGGCAGCACACACAGGTGTGGAAATTTACAAGAAGGGAAAATCAGGAGAACCAAGGCCCAGCAACTTTCAGAAATCACCAGAAGGACTTGCCCAGCTGTCGATCCTGGAAGTGAGGAGCGTGTCCGGAGTAGCCACGCCTGTGACGGCTACAACCTCTCGTTTGTTCAAGGAGGGACCTGGGTCTCAGAGAGGTTAAATATTTGCCCAAGATTATTCACTTGCTAAAATGATAGAGGCAGGATTTGAACCCAGGCCCACTGGACTCCAAACCTATGCTCTTTACCACTCTCTGGCAGCCAGAGAAGGGACATACTGGGTTCTGAAGGCTGAGTGGGAATTTTCCAGGGAAGAGGTGGGGAAGTGGTAGCAGGCAGAGGAGAGCACGGGTGAGCAGAGCCCAGAGGTGAGAGACCGTGCTGTGTGCACGTCTCTTCTTCTTTTTTTTAATCTTTCAAAAAATATTTATTGAGCAGCCGTATCTGCCAGGTCCTGGGATTGACACCGTCCCTGCCCTCATGGGCTTAGGTCCTTGCAGAGGCCCAGTGGAAAGCTTTGGGGTGGTAGAACGTTGGGGGAGCCCCAGAAGGAAGCAGCCAAGGGAGCTCACCGCTCCTCGAGCCTGGCAACGGTGTCATTGGCCAGCCTCCCTCTGGAGGTGGCAGGGACTCTCCTGGGCATCGGCCGGATGGCTGGGAGGCCCTGTGGCGGGCAGGGGTGGTGGCCTGGACTGCAGGGAGAGGGTAGAGCCCAGAGGTGAGAGATGGTGCTGTGTGCAGGCTTCTGCAGAGGCCACACAAGATGACCAGCAGCTCCCCAACGCAATACACTTTCTCACCCCCAAGCAAGTGAGCTGTTTCCTCCCTCCAGAATTACTTCCCCTCAGTCTTTATCTCAAAGCTTTTTCTTGTTCTTCAAAACTTATTTCAAGGGCCAATTCTTCCAGGAAACCCAGCTTTTCTCAGAGCGCCCGGCACTCGGCTAGAAAGTGCGAGGCTGCATTTTCCCTGCAGCTGAGAAAGGAGAGTGTGCGTCTCCCTGACTGAGCAGGACACACCCTCACTTCTGTGATATTCCCGCCGCAAACAGAGAACATGGTGGGGGTTGAGAGAAAACAAACCCAGATGGAAGAACATTCTACAGAATAAGTAGACTGTCAAGGTCAACGGAGGAACTGACCCAGATTAAAGGAGATGAAGGGGTGTGACAAATAAATGCAGTTCATGACTCTGGAGTAGAATACCAGTGGCAAATTTTGAATAGGGTTTATAGGTTTTTGAGAAGAGAACACCATTGTATCAATATTCATTTTCTGATTTTCATCACTGACCTCTGATTATGTAAGAGAATGTCTTTATTTTTTTTGAAACTACCCACTTCAGTGCTTGGAGGTAAAAGGGCATCATTTCGGCAGTTCTTCACAAGCGTCTCTGAGAAGTGTTGGTAGAATTCCAACATTTGGGGAAGCTAGGCAAAGGAGAATGGGAATTCTTTATACCGTCTCTGCAACTTCTGTAATTCTTGAAACTATTGCAAAATAAAAAGGGTTTTACTGTTAGAGCTAAGAAGAAGGAAGAGAAAGCGAAGAAAGAGAAAGAGGAAAAGGAGGGGGGAGGGGTGGGAGAAGAGGGTGAAGAGGAGGAGGGGAAGGGGAAGGAGGAGGAGGTGGGAGAGAAGGAGGAGCATCTCCTGCTCTGTTCCCTCTCAACACTTACACACCCCTGCAGGCTCGCTTACAATGAGCTCCCACTCCTTAAACACACACCTTGAATGTTGCCTTTGTCATGAGGTCTCCAATCTGATAGGGCCTTCAAAACTTTCTGTTGTCTTCATTAAGCAACTTAGTTGCAGAAAACTATAGAGACCCAAACTGCTTCAAAAAGAAGAAGAAGAAGAAGAAGAAGAAGAAGAAGAAGAAGAAGAAGAAGAAGAAGAGGAAGAAGAAGAAGAAGAAGAAGAAGAAGAAGAAGAAGAAGAAGGTGGAGGAGTTATGCACCAGCAGCCCTGCATTTCCCTCAGGTGGTCCAAGGGCACATGGTCCCCTCTCCGCCTGAGGCCACACCAGTGGCTTCCCTTCCCTTCAGCCTGGCATTGCTGTTAACCCATTTGATGTCTTCCTTGCTTCCAGAAAAACAGAGTTTCTGTCCTACCATCCAACTCCACGGAGAACATACCTGAAGTTGTATTTCCCGGGACTACGTTGGTTTCCTAAGTCACACCCACCAGGCTCCACCTTTAACCTCCTGTGGCTTAAATTTGCAAAATCTGATAATTGGATTATATCATCTGCAGGGTCTCTTCCAGCTCTGCAATCTGAGGTTCCACAGCTCTTGGGAGATCAGACTGAGGAGACCCCAAAGCTGCCTGGCCTTCCAAGATTTGAAAACATTTTCAGTCAAGGCTGTGTTGCCAGCGCCCTTTTGTGGGAAGATCTGGCACCTAACATAGCCAGGAAATTGAGTCTTTAGGAAATTACAAAATAAAAATAACAACAAAACCCTTAAATAATAATGATTGACATTGGATGGAGGGCGTGGATGCTGACCAGCAAACTGCACGAGTATGACCTCCCACCACCCTTCCAGCACCCCCATGCAGTGAGCGGTGCTACTTCTGCCAATTTAGAAGTCACTTGTCCAAAGTCACCCAGCTCCCAGAACTCAAGCAGCGGGATTCCAAGCTTTATCCAGAACCCAACATACGCTGCCAGATCAGAGGAAAATGTCTTTTTTTTTTTTTAAGATTTTATTCATTTATTTAAGAGAGAGAGAGCGAGCGAAAGGTGAGACAGATCACGGCGGGGCGGTGGTGGGTGGAGGGAGAAGCAGACTCGGGGCTGAGCAAGGACCCCGATGCGGGGCTGCATCCCAGGACCCTGACACATGACTCCAGCCAAAGGCAGATGCTTAAACTACTGAGCCACCCAGGCGCCCTGGAAAATGTCTTTAAATGGTTTTTACAATGGAAAACAACTGTAGGGATCGTCTAGCCACATTTCCCCAAATGGCCCACTATCTCTTGACAGTTTCACAGGCTGTGGTAATGTTGTGGGTGTATGTTGGTGGGGGTGAAGAGACAGAATGTTCCAAGATCAAACAAGTTTGACAAATACCGGGTTAAAGAAAATTTATGGTGATACATCTCCCTGCCTTCATTATGCTAATGTGGAAGAAAGAATGAGATAGAATAATGAGAAAGAAAGTGATAGAACTCCACATATATCCCCACCTCATTATTTTCTCATTAGTTCCTCCACCTCAGAACACTTTGGGTCAGGTAGTTCATTGCTGTGGGAACTTTCCTGTGCATTGCAAGATGTTTAGCAGCATCCCTGGTCTCCGCCCACTAGATGCCCGTAGCACACCTCCCTTCCCCTCACATCGTGATAACCCAAAATGGCTCCAGACATTGCCAAATGCCACATGAGTGGCAAAAATGCACCTGGTGAATCGCCTGTTTAGGCCATAGAATTCTTTTCTTCATGGAGGAACTCGAAGGACTCATGTTGCAGGAAACTCACTTCTGGAAACACTTTAGTTCACTTATGCTCACCTTGTAGCGGAGGAAATGAAGACCCAGGGAGGTGAGGTTACTTGCTCACATCAGTTATATAACTTGAGTGATGCACGTAAGAGCTATGTTTCTATAGGGGCTTCATCCCTATCCTAGCACCTCTTGGGTGACTCTGACAATGGGGGCTGGGGGGTGGAATATGGAGGCAGGCCTCACTCAGCTCAGCAAAGCCCTATCTTGGCCACTGTTCCGCAGATATTCAAATTCTCTAGCCCTGTTTTTTCCTTTTTTGATGCAGCTCATGGACCCAGGGCACTTAGACACTCATCAAAAGAAAGACCTGCTCATGGCTGACCCTGCGGTCAAGATCATACTGTAATGAATTTCTGTTTTCCAACCAAAAGCACTGGGAGGCTAAGTTCAGAGAGGATCCCTTTTCCTTAATCAATTTCCCTGAAGTCCCCTTTCCTTAAGGATTTCCCAACAATGGTAGTGTTGGGGGCCAAAGTTGACCTCTTGGGTCTCTTCTCCCTGAAGAACCTTTGGAATGGGGGCAGATTTCCACTTATTGAGGCTGATGTGATGTGGAATTAGGATCAGGGGTGTAAATGGTAGAGGGTCAGATGGAGTCTTAGCAAATGCTGTGCTTTCTAGAGTGCTCAAGCAGAGGCCAAATCCTAAGGTCAGGAAGACCCACAGGAGGGGAAGTTGGACTAGGTACAAATTTAGTACCCACCCTGCCTCTGCATGGGCTGGCCTATGGATCATTCTAGAAGCAGGGACACACCTTAGGCCTTTCTCAGTCCACTGCAGCCTTGGGTTTCAACCACCTCGATGTTAACTTTGGAAGACTAAAGAGATAGTCCGGGGCCAGTTGGCTTCCAGTCTGGGGCGATGCGCACTCGGTGCTCTGCAAAGCTGTTCTCACCCACCAAGTACACACACGGTGTTGACAATGTTAGGTGTCACCCCTACTGGGCTTGCCATGGGGCTGGCACTGCCCAGCAGGCTTTACTTATAACTCGTTTCATCTCTACAACCTCCCGTGGCAGGCTCTGTTATTGTGCCCATTTACAGACGAGGAAACGGAGACACAAGAGTTCAGTAAGTTGCACAAGGTCACAGAACTAGTAAGTATCAGAGCCAGCTTTGAAATCCAGGTGGTCTGGATCCAGAGGCTCTCAAACTCTGCGCTACCCAGCCCCCCGACATGCCTGAAAGCACAGCTCTGAGAGCCCTGCCATTAAGGTGATAAAGACACCGTGGACTGGTCAGGAAACCTCCCAGGGCACGGTATGTGATTGGTAACGACTGGAAAGACAGGAAAAACCAACTCTTCCTTTTAAAAAGGCCTTATGGGAAAACGAGACGGTTAAAGCAGAATCTGATCAGCCACCTTCCTAAAGGGTGGTATTCTAGAGTGATAAAGACTGATCAGCTGCTTCTCTTCCCGTGCGGACGGACACCAAGGTGAGCTGGCCACGCAGGAGTTTGGTAGCCGGACCGGGCATGCGTCTTTGTTTGAGGCGCGTGGTGTGTGGAACGCAAAGCAATGCTGCCACCTGCTGGAGAAATGGATGATTTCCCCCGTCTTTCCTGAACAATTTAACAGCTGTGGAAATAAAGGAGAGAGATTTCAATCTCGACCCATCTCCGCATGTGCTGAATTGGTGCCCACTTGTGATCATGGCCAAAGACATAATTTTGGTTCACCTCACATTAGAGCGTAAATATTTCTCCAGGTCTGTTGACGCTTGAAGAACAGACTTCCCTCAACCTCCACCGCCACCACTGACACTCCAGACATCATTCTCTCTCCCCTGGACTTCGAGCCACCTCCAGCTGATCACCTGCCACCATTTCCTCGCCTACACACGTCCTTCTCCAAGTGATCCCTTTCGACGGAGGGCAGAGCACATGCTCGCCTTCATGTAATCCCCCGGTGGGTTCCTGTCGCGCACAGAGAAAAATGCGGACTCTTACCATGGCCTGGGCAGCCCTACACGATCTAGCTCCTGCCCGCTCTCTGATCGCTCCCTCGGTTCCTGCAGCCATGACCCTCTGTCTGTTTTTTGCACATGGAAGGCTCCTTTGCACCTGGGATCTTTTGTATTTGCCATTCTTTCTGCCAAAAGGATGCTCTGGACCCAAATTTGCAGTCTGTCAACTCTGTGTTACTTAAAACTTAGTATCAGTGTCACTTCCCCAGGGACATTTTTCTGGCCATTTATTTTAAAACATAAAACCTCAGTCTCTGCTGCATAATAGATATGTGATAAATATTAATTTCCTTCTTTTTACCAGACAGCACAGGCTCGGATGCCGTCGACACAAACAGAGCCATGAGCATAAAGAATTACTGTTTGCAGTCCTCACCTGCCCCCAGCTCTGAAGTTAGTACAGGACTGGGAGAGCACATCACCGGTTAGCAAAAGTTCACTGAGCTGGGAAGACCGAGGAAATCGTTACACGTGGGCGAGTTTGGCTTGTGTCCACCCCCCCCGCCCCAACACACACACCGACACACACGTTCATCCTTCCAGTTACCCACACCCTGGTCTGTTTATTAATAAGCCATTTCCTGTTGGAAACTGATAGAGAAGCTGTCCCCCAGAGCTTTCCACCTTCGGTGGTAAGGCAACGTGTTCTTGTTTGACCCTTGTGGACTCCGTAAGAAGCAGAGTACAGGGGAAAGACCTCAGATCTATAGTCAAACCCTTCGCCAAAGGCATCTCTATGTGTCTGGCAATGGTATTTGCTCCATAAATGACCTACTGAATGGCTTCGTTATTTTGTCTTTAATGTTGGCAATTTGCTAAAGTGAATGGGATTGAGGATGAGATCAATGTAATACGGGTAGGGAGGTGGCAGAAGGGGACACTCCTCAAATGAGCAACTAGAAGCTTCTCTACCCCTGCCTGGGGTGGTGGCAGAAGTCTGTGAGTGGCAAGCTAGTGTGCAAGGGCACTCTGGACACCAGGTCTGGTGATCTAATGCCTCCACTCAGCGCCTCTCTGCACCCCGGGTTCCTCTTCTTGCTGAAAGAACCTTGCAGACATGTCCGGGAGGAACTGGGGCCTCAGGCCTGCCACCAGGTCTCAGTTGGTTTAACAACAGCCAAACACGGCATAGAGAAACCCTCAGTCACGAGCCTTCTGGGCTCATCTCCAAAAGGGGATGAAGTCGAGAATGACGGTGTCTCATCTGTCAACATCCTTTATAAGCACGCTTCCTGAAACCGAACACTGAAGGATCTCTATCTTTAAATAAACCATTTCCCCAACTGGTGTGAAAGGAGAAATGGCCCTTTTCACTCCACCAGAAACTCAAATAGTGCTTTTGTGAGGGACGTCGCCGCAGGTAGACTGAAAACATAATTGGGAAACCTCAGTGTAAAACAGAAAAACCACCTCTTCCGCTTCCACACTTAGGGGCAGCTCTTAGTCAAGAGGACTAAGAATCCAAGGAATTAGCCATAGGGCTTAGATCAATTCTGCACTTTCCTCTGCACTTTCCAGGCCTCTGTCTGAGTCTCCAGGTTTCTCGGTCCCAGGGCTGCCCCTACCACGCTTATCTTGCTGTGTTCCTGCCTCCCCGCTGCTGCTGTCCTGCCTGAGCCCCCCCCTGCCTGTGGTCACTGTGTGCCCTGCCCTGTGGCCTTCCTCTGGCTCTGTCCCTCCCCACAGGTGATGGAACAAAGCCTCTGCCCCTCCCCTTTCAGACGGTGCTCGGGGCACCCCCAAATTGCATGCCCTGTGGCCCCAGACCACTTACAGAGGACAGTCAGGACCTTGCCCATGGTCCAGTCTCTTGAAGGCGAACTGTGTTGTCCCCACCAGACCAGGGAGCAGCAACCTGTGGGATGGAGCCAGAGAGGGCAAGGGAAAGAGGCCAGGCCTCAGCACCAAGGAGTGGGACGTTCTGAATTCGAACCTGCCTTCCCCGGGTCCTGATGAAGAGCAATTCATCACGGTAGGAGGATAAAAGAAATCTTGTGTAATTTTTACATATTTAACTATCTGGTGTATGGGCCTGCATTTGCTTTTTGGTATGGGCTCTGCAAAGTTCGTGGGGGCCTTTCCCCTCCTACCTCCCACCCAACTGCCTCGGTTTTCAACATATTGCCCGTGGCCACAGTGTCTCCTGCGTGCCCCCCATTCCTACCCTGGCTGGGGCTCGGGGAAGCCGCGTGAGGCCGAGGTGAGCCAGCGCCCCATAGGATCCTCTCTCTATTTGAAATGTTGATATTTTGTTCATCATGAGTTTTTTGACATTAACTTTTAAAAAATATTGCACAAAACATGATTTCTCTTGAATCTTGAGTTTTCAGGTTCCCCCGAAGTTTATGCCTGAGAACGAGTGCCTCGTTCCCCTCCCGCCAGTTCTTCCCCGCCTTTTCAAGCATCTTTCCCTTCTCATTTCTTCCATGGCAGCCCTGGCTCAGAGCCTCATCTCATCAGCTGGGCAGCCTACAGTTCCCGGCTCCCATCCATCCTCAACCTGGACCCAGCATTATCTTCCTGTGTAGAGGTTGAGTTGTGAGCCTCTCTCCCCCCAAATCCTTCAAAGCTTCCTGCCTCCTGTAGGGTCCAAAGCCCATCATGCTCACTGGCTACATGTTCACTAGGCTCCACGTTCTAGGTCCTGCTAACCTTTCTGGCTTCCTCCCCGACCAAATCCCTCAGTTCTATGCTCGTCTACGCGCCCTTCCCCAGAGGAGCCTGCGGTCTGCCTCACTGCCTCTGGGCTGCCCTTCCTCACTTGGGGCCTCTTCCCTCCCTTGCCTTCACTGTGGAGTCTGGCTGAGCCTTCAAGGATCAGTTTCCATGAGCTCGCATGGTGGTGTCCCAAGTGGATCCTGCCACTCCTTCAGTGTTTCAACTAAACCTGCCTCTCTGACTTCTATTTACTTTACTTGCCACCCTGCCCCTGCCCGCCTCCCTAGGGGTGACTGTGGGCACCTTGTCCCGTGAGTCTGAGCCTTGTTCCCCATGCCCGGGGCTGGGTGGCGGCACTGAGGACACTTTGGCCTGCCCTCAACCTCCAGCTCCAGTTTATACTTTGACCCATATTCTGCTTATTCCTTCATGGCCTTTGTAATGGGTCTTTCTCCACAGCAACATGGATCTTCTCCTCTGCCTGATGGGTGTCCAGTGATGCCTCAGACTTGATCTGAAGTTGGAGCCTTAGGCTGACACTCTAAGCACCTAGAGCAAAGGTCTACGAAAGTAACCTCCTTTGTCCACAACCAAAGTTATTCCATAGGACACCACAACACCTTCTATTTGGCAGTCTCTCTCCCCCTCTGAGGTCCTCCACAGGGACCTGGGATGGGGCAGGGCTGCTAGAATCTGTCCCCGTTACACGCAGACGCCCATGAGTGTGGCCAGCAGCGAGCACCCTGTGTAGGCAACGAGGGAAAGGAGGGGCCTTTTTAATGCTCACAGTCAACGCCCCCCTCGAGATTGGTCTGAAGGTATATTCCAATTTCTGTGAAATCTGAACATCAAGATGGATTCATTTGCTTTTTAATGTGAAGTAATAAGCACTTCCCCAGCCACCCCCACAATGATTCAAAGCAGCACCTTCCAAGCTCATGGCTACCCCCACTCCCCGAGGGGGGCGGCTCTCCCCGCTGCTCGAGGACGGGAGTAGGAGAGGCGGCGGTAGCCTCAGTCGCCATTGCTCTGTGTGTGGGGATCTCTACCCGTACAGACGCCCACAGATCGAGAGATGGTATAGTTTCCGTGCCATTGTTACCGTTCAGAGTCCATTCTCTGTGTCTTGATGCCTGAAGGTAAGAGATCGAGAACACGGAGGATGCCAGGAACCATGCCACTCACTCACCATTTAGCCCTCCTGACGACCCCGAATACTGGTGCATTGGTCTCCCAGGCCTGTGGCAACAGATGACCGCAAACCGAGGGGGTTAAAACAACGGACATTTTTTCTCTCACCATTCTGGAAGTTAGAAGTCCAAAGCCAAGGTGTCCACAGGGTTGGTTCCTTCTTGAGGCCGCAAGGGAGAATCTGCTCCATGCCTCCCTTCTAGCATCTGCTGCTTGCCTGCAGTACCCCGTGTTCCTTGGCTTTTGGACACATGGCCCCAGGGTCTGTCTCCTTCACATGGCATTCTCCCTGTGATTTCTGTGTCTGTGTCTCTGTCCAAATTTCCCTTTCCTTATAAGAACACCAGTCATTATATCAGGATCCATCCCAACCCAGTATGACCTCATCGTAATTACATCGTCAAAGACCTATTTCCAAATAAGGTCACATTCACAGGTACCTAGAGTGAGAACTTCAACATTTTTTTTTTTTTTTTGGCAGAGGGATACAATTCAACCCACAATAGTAGGTATTGTTCTAATCTGCATACTAAACAGAGACACAGAGTAACTTACTCAGAGATACACAGAAAATAGGTAGTACGACTCAGTTTTTAATTTGTCTAGACCTAAATATTACCACTTGATAATTAAGCGCTTGTACCAGGCCCTCTGCTGGGTGCTTCATTTTCATGTCTAATCTTCATTTCAACTGCATGTATTTATTATCCCCCATTTTATAAAGAGAGGCATGGAGCGTTTAAGTAGCTTGCCCAGAGTCACACGAATACGAAGTAGCAGATCTGGGAATGCATCCAATAATTCTCTCCCAGGTCAACCCACCAGCACATCTCCGAGAGGCCTCACCCGTCCTCGCTCCACGTCCCCCGGTATAACTCCCTACTGCAGCTGAGAATCGTGACTGCAGGGGACATGTTGCTGGAATGTCCCAGGTGAACAGTGTAAAGGCAAAACTGATCATTGGGACCACAGCACTGCAGCTTGATACCTCACAGCGGGTACGAGTCTGATGGGAAAGACCAAGTCCCCATCTTCCTTCTGGCAGCCAGGGATGAGCTGCCCGGAAAAACCAGGAGAGTGAGTGAGTCCCGTTAAAGAGCAATATATGTCATAACCAATCACTTCCCCACAGAGCGCTGCCCATATGCTGGGGCTGCTTCTGGGTTCTAAGGGGCGCCTCACTGGGAAGAAGCGTCCACGACCACAGCGCGGAGGGACCACGTCTCAGCCAAACCCATTGAGTGGCGGTTTATATTGCCTCATTCTTCCTCAAAACAAGAAATCAAAAGCATCACCTTCGTCACCTCCTCCCGCTGGTGGTGCTCTCTTCCCTCCTCAACACCAGCAAGGAGGCTCACACGTGCACGTCCCAGTGCCTCGCAAACACGGCAGAAGCCGCAGAAACTTCTTCAAAGCAGCACGAGAGAATGAGTGAGAAAGCCCTCAGCCCAATGCTGCTAGCTAAGGTCTGACCAGCACTTACAAGCCAGGATCGGTTTTGCTTGAATTATCTCAAAAAGATAGCACATGGGTAGGGGCGAGGAACATGGGCTTTGGAGGCAGGCGGACTCAGATGCCCACGCCAGCTCTCCTGGGCACGGCCTGTGGGAACTTAGGTAATTTCTCTTCTCTCAGCCTGTTGTCTTACTTGTGAAATGAAGATGTTGACATAAATTCATAGAGATGTTATAAGGAATATTAACATACCACTCTGACTCTTGATTCCTAAGAAGGACTATAAGCTACGGGTAAGAATAAAACACTCCTTTAAATTTGATCTTATTTATCTTACCCCATGTACCTAAATTTCTATTTAAAAGAGACCTGGCTTAGGGGCACCTGGATGGCTCAGTTGGTGAAGCATCTGCCTTCGGCTCAGGTCATGATCCCGGGGTCCTGGGACCGAGCCCCGCATCGGGCTCCCTGCTCGGTGGAGAGCCTGCTTCTCCCTCTCCCTCTGCCGCTCCCCCTGCTTGTGGTCTCTCTTTCACTCTCAAATAAATAAAATCTTAAAAAAGAGAGAGAGAGAGACCTGGCTTAAACAGTGAATGGGAGCACAGCTCTGGATGCATCCAGGATGTGAAAACAAGTAACAGGATGAGAAGATACCAGATTGGTAGGAGACACTCATTTCTTTCATGTGCTCAATATTATCCCACTGAATAACACAGACACACAGACACACACACACACACACACACAACTGGATGGGGTTAGGGGAGAACGAGTACCACTCTATTGCCTACCCCTACTGTTTGAGAAGTTCATTTGGAATAGGATTAGTTAGGGCATGTGAGTCCCAGGGGATATGACCCCCAAGCTCCAGACTGAAGATGTGCCGGGAAGGGACCCGGGCCCAGGACCCTTCTCAAGTAGGAGACACTATATAGGAGGTAGGAGAAAATAAACCAGACTCACATGTCTCAAGAAAGCATATAAATAAAAGAAATCTTAGGAAAAATAAATTCATAACGGTTTAGTGATTTACCTTACCTTTTTAATCGATGTCTATGATTTTATTGTTATTACTAAAATCACATTGTTCATTAACAGTAGTTTCTCACAATTTAAGTCTGTAAATACCTTATATTCAGTTTTATATCAATGAGACGAAATCCTAAAGGGCAGGGATGACGTTCTACTCAGCGGTGCCTCCCTTGACTTAGTGTGCGGAAGAGAGATGGCAAATGCAGGGTGGATTTGTGCACCTCTAAGAGAGCTACAGAGAGTCAACAGCTTCAACCAGCAGCTCCAGGCACCGCTAAGCAACTCAAGCTCCTCTTGAAATCGATGCACCTGCAGAAGTAATGTGTACTCTCTATACCAACCCTGGAATAAGGAAAATCCGTAATACGGACACAATTACAAAATGGCATTTAAGTCGGAAAAAAACCGGGAGTAAACGGATCAATGGTTGCATTTTTGTCCATTGAAAGTACCAGTCCATTTCACAAAAACAAGCTTTATAGAAAGACGAACGGAGTAATTTGTCTTGTCAGTTACAATTCATACAAAAATAGGTTCCAATATTAGCTACATACAACCACTCAAATATGATTTAAGAAGTATCAAAAAAAAAAAACTCTTTAAAAAAATACAGTAGCAGCAAAAACACTGAACATTTGTAAACAAAACCACCAGTAACAAACCTATGCTTAATAACAAAAAAACGTGCATTCTTTTTAAAACATTAAATATCTACGATAAAAAACAATATTGGCCATTTTTTCTTAACATACAATACTCAGCATCTGAAACAATATGATCAATAATAGACACGGATCGGTGTTATAAGGCATGTTGAACAGTCTTTTCCACGACACTCAGGGCATCATGTTGCTGCAGAAGGTAAACTCTGCAAAAGTCTTCTCCTAGCTGTGATCCGCGCACACCGGGGGCACTCGGAGGACTGGAAACACTGCTTGTGAAAGCAAGCTCTGCACCCTACAAGTAGGAGGACAGCCATCAGCGAGCGGCCTATCTCGTCTTCTCACATATGTACAGATGCTCATCCCCACCCTGGGGAGAGAGGTGGTCTGAATCCAGAAACCAGTCGTACAACAGGAAATGAGGAAGGTTGTGGAAACCGCGGGATTCTGAAGTCCCGGGTATGTCAGAACACGAGGCTGGGAGAGTCTGATGCAGTGAATGCTGCCGTACACCCCCCTCCACATCCCACTCTCAGGAGGCGGCCCTAACTGGAAATGGCCCTAACTGGAGAGACCTGCCTCCCACCCGCCCTCCCTCAAGGTCATCTCCCTTTGCTGGCACTGGCCCACATCCGGTGACTGATCAGCATGGGGTTTAAAGGTCTGGCTGGCCCCTGGCCCCAGTATGTGACAACGCGAAAGGCCGTCCTGCTTCGGAGTGCCCTGTGGGATGTGCTGAGCCTTTCTTGCTACCACACCATGGTTCACCTTCTCCCTCTGCCAAGTCCTGCTGACGTCACACCCCCCACAGGTGTGGAGCCTGCGAACACGCCCCAGGAGCTTTCTGCATGCACATCCGTGCCCCGGAGCCTCTCCTGCGATCCTGCCTAAGGATCCTGCCTAAGTGCTGGTGTGGTCTAAGGGGAAGAACGGCTCTTATCAAGGGTAAAGGCGGAAATGCACGGTCAGATCTCTCCCACGAAACAGTTTAGAGATCACGGGATTTCCTCAAGCATGAATACATACAGTCAAACAAGGTCTGAAAATCTCTGCTGTGAAGAGCCACATAGTAAATGCGTTAGGTCTTTCGGGGTACATGGTTTCCGTGGCAACGACTCAAACTGCCCTCGGAGTGCGACAGGTGCCAGAGACAGCACCTCGGCCTTAGGCATGACCATGGTCCTATTCTAAAACTGGGGCGGTGGCTGTGGCCTGTCCTGGTGGGAAAGAACGGGGGCACAGGCAAAAGGGGGACCACTCTTGCCTCCAAACACTATGTGGGGAGACGTCGCCCTTCATCCGCGCCCCACCCAAATACTCCTCCCCGTGCACCCAAAACTCCACGAGCTCCTATCCAACATGCAAGCACGCACCAGCATCATTATACTTTAAACAACATTGCGCTTAAATGATTAAGTTGCCATTAAGCCAATTTTGTGCTTCAGTTACTAAGCTATTATCAAGCTGACGTTACGAAGTTGTTAAGATACCTGCACATCTTCTACATGTCTCGGTCTGAAAGGGGAAGATGACGGCTGTACTCTGGCAGAATTCACAAATGAAGCCCTTCCCTTGACACAGCTGCAAGAGAAGGGCCCAAAAAGTTAAAATCCTCCTTGGCAACGTTTCTTTGGATGGAGAAGCCAAGTCACTACTTTTACAGGACTTTATAAACATCTGTTTTTAAGTGTCCGGAACCCCAGCCTCTAGAAGGAACGGGATGCTCTATCACGCTATAGTAGGGTAAACGAATGCGAACGGTGTGTGTGCATCTGCTTTGCCTGGAGAGATTTCACAGCCCTGGATCCCAAGTCCACATGGCTGTCCTTGGCACGTCAGGGCAGATGGGAGTCAGGCAAGGCCCCGAGCAGGGCTTGGCACCGACACTAAGAAGTCACTTGGCCCAGGCTTGCTTCCTGGCCCTGCCACTTGCCAGCACGACGATCTTGGCGGTTACCGAATAGCTCTGAACCTCATTTCTCTCATCTGGAAATAGTGTTCCCCGCACTTCCCTCCCGGTTGGTGGGGGTTAAATGAGGTCAAGTGCAGAACACTCATCCCAGGTCCTGATGGGTAAGGGACAGCTCAGGGACACACCGATCCCGGGTGCACCTTACCTCACAGCTGGCCACATGTGCGAGGGAAGCTTTTAGAATGTCCTTGAGCAAGGGCACCAGCAGCCTTTTCTTGACCCTGACCAGATCCTCCAGGGAGAACAGGTGGAGCTCATCAGTCAAGTGCCTCGGCACCTGCTCAAACTCCTTTAGCTCGCTGCCAGGGAGGAAACAAAGAGCAATTCAGACAGCCACCCACGCAGAGGCCATGACACAAGAAGGCTGAGCAGCCAGTGGTTTTCTCTGGCGCTCACACTTAATTTTTTTTGAACTCAAAAAAAAAAAAAAAAACCCCAAGAGCAAGTTGACTTGACTCACCGTCTGACATTTTGCAAGTCTGTTTGGAAGCCAGGAACTTAAAATTCCATAAAAGCGGATTTCAAAAACTGAACCAGCAGAAAAACCTATCTCTTGCAGTCTGCCCATGTAGATACTGAGCAAAAGACAACTGCACATTGATTTTTCAAGTCTTGGAAACATGTACTGAGATTTAAAAAAAAAAAAAAAAGACTACCTTATTCATTCCAGCTCAATTTCAAGTCCATCCGCATGCTGACTATTGTCCAGCCAACAGGAGAAGCACTGCTCGTAGGCAGGTGCGTGACTCCCCCATCCAGGAGTCCAGCACTGAGCACAAGACCCAAGCATCCAACTGTGAGCTGATCGTAGCCACCTGTGTGTCCCAAGGACATTCACATACTGATTGTAACTGTCTCCAACCCCTACTGATCTCCCCCTGAATTCCCTAAATCAGTTAGTGGCATCACCATGCACGCATGCCCAAGCCAGCCACTGCCTACACTGGACTTGACATTCCAGTCATGCCAAACTGGGCTGAATTCTCCATCTGGCCTGAGATGCTCGCTCACACTGCATCTTCTGCTGGGGGATCCCTGACACTTCTTCTTCCGTCCGACTAGCTCTTCAAGCTCAGCCTTTTTCTCCAAGAAGCTCTGTGACCCACAGAGGGGCCCCGCCCAGCCCTTAGGACCTAAATGTTGCCTCTTCTGTGTCCTCAGGGCCCCGTGCATCTGTGTCTAACACACAGTCCGGCAGTGATGGGTGTGTGCTTTCCCCCCGGACGTAACATGAGTCCTGTGGATTGTTTATCTGAAGCACAGAATGGATACTCAAGAAATTTTTGTAGACAGTAATTGTGGGGAATGTTATATGCTACAGACAAGAAAACTGACAGCCTGAGAAGTAATTAACCTGTCACACCACCGCCATGAGGTAGAGCTTAAGGCCAGATAACTACAGGAGACATGCTCCTCCCCAAGAAATTTAATTCAAAAGCAGTATATTATCATTAAATAAAGATCAGAAACTGAAAGAAGCTTTAAAACAAAACAATTTTTTAAAAACTATGATCCTATTGTAACAGATAATCTTAAGCCCTTGAGTAACCTCTTTTTTCACTTAAAAAATTCTATTTCTGTCATTGAATTCATGCCTATATCTTTAGGCCATGGTTTCCCGAAATTCCACCTCTAGAAGTTTACCCGAAGGACATATTATGGATGTGCCCAGAGACTCACCTAAAGCCTAGTTTTTTAAATAACAAATGGTATTAAAAATCTAAGTATCTATTAGATATTAAAATCTATTAGGTTTAATATCTATAGAGATATTAAAATCTATTTTAATATAAAGACATTAAAAATCTACCAGTAAGAGAACAATACTGACATTAACACCACATCATACTGTAGAATACTATACAGCCATGACAGCTGGACACACCTCTCTATCAGGGATTTTGATACATTGATACACTCGTGCTCATAGCAGCACTATTCACAACAGCTAAAAGGTGAAAGCAACCCAAGATGGCTGAATGGGTAGACAAAATGTGGTAGATACATACAATGGAATATTTTTCAGTCCCGAAAAAGGAAGGAAATTCTGACACATGCCACAACATGGGTGAACCTCCAGGACATTATGTTGAGTGCAATGAGCCAGTCACAAAAGGACAGACACTATATGACTGCGCTTATATGAGGTACCTAGAGGAGTCAGTTCGTAGAGACAGTAAGGAGAATGGTGGTTGCGGGGGAAGAGGGAGTTACTGCTAAATGGATATAGAATTCCAGTTTTGCAAGATAAAGAAGTTCTGTGGACGGATGGTGGTGACAGGTTGCACACGAATTTGAATGTACTTAATGTGACTGAATTGTGCACTTCAAATGGTTGAGATGGTATATTTTGTTATGTGTATTTTATCACAATTTAAAATAACAACAACAACAATAATAATAATGGCCATTGGCTAGAGTTATTTCATCCTTGTTTTGGCCGATTCTTCTAACACGTTAAGTTCTCTGCTTGTGAGCCAGGAGGTTTAGTAACCTTAACGACAGGGTCTGCATCACCAAGGAGAGGCCCGAGGGAGTTGCTGTGCTAAGGGGCCCTGTGGACTGGAGGAGGTGGGACCAGGTGGCACCCAGGGAACTGGTAGATGTGTGGAGGCTCCCAGCCCTCCCCGCCCCTCAGGCCGGGCCTGGCCCAGCCAACCCCAGTACCTTTCAGCAAACCTGCAGGTCTTCAACATCTTCTTGATATGAAAAAGCTGCTCCCGGGTTTCCTAATGTGAGAAACCAAACGGGGGAAAAGTTAATGTGATCAATGGCACAGAAAATGTATAAATCAAATTTAAATGTTATTTCTAACTTTGAAACGCTACAACTCTGTAAGACAAGCCTTTGAAGTAAACAGTCTATATAGCAGGGGTTCCTGACTGCGTCCAGGAGGGACCCAAGTTGAGTGGAGCCTGAAGCTTACACAACCACTGGGGGCCTTCTTTGAGGAAAACATAAAACTATGTATAAAAGATGGAGATCCTGCCCTTTGTGGCAACATGGATGAAACTGGAGGGCATTGTGCGGAGCGAAATAAGACAGACACAGAAAGAAAAAAGCTGCCTGGTCTCCCTTACACGTGGAATCCTAAAAAAGTCAAATACACAGAAGCAAAGAGTTGAACAGAGCTCTCCAGGGATGGGGAGGTGGGGCAAATGGGGAGATGCTGGTCAAAGGGAACAAAGGTGCAGTTATGTAGGATGAGTAAGTCTAGAGATCTAATATATGGTATGATGACTATAGTTAATAATACTGTATTGAGGACTGGAAATTTGCTAAGAGAGTACATTTCAGGTGCTCCCACCACACACACACACACACACACATACCCCGTAACTGCGAGGAGCTGGATATGTTAATTATCTTGACCAGTAATTATTTCACTTGTGTTTGAATATCAAATTACCATGCTGTACACCTTAAACATAAACAAGTTTATTTTAAAACTACTAATAAATAAATTTCAAAAGCTAGGTATAAATGCGAAACTATGCGTAAATAGGAAATTTGGTACGGGGTCTTGGAAGGGGGGCCGTGAAGCTAAAGCTCCAGCGGCTGGCGGTAAATCCGCCCCGTGGAGGGTCCGCCTGGGTCCCCCCGGAGACCCAGAATGTGCGAGGCGCATTGGCGACCAGGGCCCTTGGCGCCACCGGCCCCGCCTCCCCCGCGGAGGCAGCTGCTCACCCTCGCTCTGTCCAGTTCCTTGGCCTTGGCGTACAGGCCGGGGCCAACGCTCAGCAAATTGAAAACGGGCTCGTGCCACAGGCTGTCCAGCAGCCGTCTGGAGAAATGGCTGACGTAGTATTTCCTGAAGTCCCACGTGGTCAGGATCCGGGCAGGGATGCAGGTCTCCTCGTACGTGTGGCAGCAATCACAGAAATACTTCCCCAGGTAGGCGCAGTACCGCAGGCGCTTCACAAACTCTGCAAGAGCACAAGGGCGGGGGGGGGGGGGGTCGGGAGGGGAGCACAGCTCACCTCGGCTGGCAGCCCACCGCCCTCCGCCCCCCCCGCTTCCCATTCCCACCGGGGTTCAAGCCTTGGACTGCTGGGTTTGCGCTGGACCCGCCGCAGCTGCGAAGGCTGGGGCGGGGACTGGAGGCCGTCTATTATGGCCACTCCCGAGTGTTGCTGTCCAAAACCAGGTGTCAGAAAAAAGAGAAGCCGCCCCCCCCACCCCCCCGGCACCAGTACTCCTGAATTTGGAAGACGGGCATTGTAAACTGCGGTGTAGCCAAAAGAACATGAGATTTAGAGTCTAGCAATCGGGTGGGCGCCACCCTCTGCCTCTGGCTGGTAGGCAGCCTGAGCGCTGGTGGGAATCTCCTCAGGCTAACTAACCTGAGGCCATAAAAAGCAGCTCAGAACTAGATTCTGGGATATCACACGGACCGAAAGTGCTTGGTAAATTGTCGAGCACGCCAGGTACGCTCTTAGGGAGTAGCCCCCAAAGACTTCCTGGATAAATCCATGGGAAACACATTACAGAAATGCACCAAGGATGGGAATAGGCGAGACGTGGAAACATGGAATGCCGATGACCAGGAATGATGTGAAAAACCATCTCGACAACAAAGACGTGCGTGTTGAAAGAGTGAACTCCTTGGTTTTGCATCAAACTCTCACAAAGGTAGGGGACCCAGAGCAGGCGAGGTGCAGAGGGGCGGACACTCACTCTCAGGGCTAACAGGAGGGGACTTTCTCGGAGGACATTTCCATGATATACTTTAACTCTTCAGTGTGTAGTGGGAATCCTACTTCTGTGACACCAGACAGAAATGCTAACATGCACACACAGAGATACAGAGAGGTGTTCATACAGCACATTTATAGTGGGAGCGGGGGACAGCAATCTAAAGATACATTAAGAAGCAACTGGCTAGACAAGTATGGTGTACTCAACAATGAAATGACAGAGAACCGATGAATTTCATGGATGAGTGTGGGCAGTGGACATCCAGTTCCAGATAGGTATACTGCGATCTTGATTTTGCTTTTAAAAATACACATACAGGGAGGAGTAGGAGACCTGGATTTCGTCTCCTCTCAGGAATTCAGCTGGATAGCGATCGAACCATTCTGAACACCTACAAACTCAACAGGAGATCAAAGAAAGAATAGCAACAACTCTCTGAACAGAAAAGCAACCACTTTCTGGAAGGTAGGAC
>NC_138371.1:124290067-124335814 GCF_054177405.1 Leptonychotes weddellii | reverse complement strand
GGTGGGTATTGAGGAGGGCACATTCTGCATGGAGCACTGGGTGTTATGCACAAACAATGAATCATGGAACACTTCATCTAGAACTAATGATGTAATGTATGGGGATTAACATAAGAATAAAAAAAAAATACACATACACAGTCCAAGAGATCCTCACTAAAAAGCCAGTAGTGAATACTTCTAAAGCGCGGGAGAAAGGATTTTCGTTCTTTTGCATTTTTTAATTTGCTAAAATGAGCATGCATTGCTTTCAGAAATATATCTAACAAAATATATTGACAAGCAAAAGGTATAGGGACAAAGGCAACAAATCCCTGGGTACCCACCACCAAGTTTAAGAAAAAGACAGCAATTCAGTTAAGTCTCCCCTGTGTCCCTCCCTCAACATCTGAGTCTAAGACGAGCGAGGATGATATTTATCATTCACCCTTTGACTCACGGGTTTCTTTGTAATGAAAATACCATAAGGTATAATACAAATATTAGACGATACATGCTGCAAAGATGAAATGAATTGCTGGGTGGGAAAGCAGCTACCAAAGTACCTGGACACTGCAGATTCCAAATCTAGTTTCCTCATACCAGCTTCCAGAATAAACAAGGCCACTTATATCTTAATGAAAGGAGATGTTACTTGAATAACGTGAGCTTTCAATGAGTTAAGTACATTGCTAGTCCTATATGCTTCTGCACATATGTTTACCAAAAAAATAAAATAAAATAAAACCAATCAATCAATCAATCAATTAATCAACAGGGCCTGAGTGACTGCAAGAGCAATCCTTTACTGAGCACTTACTTTGTGTCATGCTCTGGTTAAAAGTCTCACCTACGCTGTGTCATTCTCTGGGGCTATTACTTCCCTTATTTCACTGATGAGAGCAGAGACAGGGAATAATAGTCGGCTTATGCCAGAGACACACAGGGAGCAGGCCAGTGGGATTCCCACCCACGTCTGGCCTGAAGCTCCAGCTTGTGGCCATCATAGCCCCCTCATCCTCTGCCGCATTCGACGGAGGGCAAGGGCGAGGAGCTAATGCCTTTGCGCTTGCCCAAATTATCCCTCAGACCCCGGTAGCACCCATTGATTCTTATTATTTACAATAGTTTATGTTCTATAAAGTTGTCATGAACACCAAATTCGTGAAGACTGAAGTATGCTCCTGAGGGAAATACAGGTTTAGGCTTCTGTGAGCCTGTGGTAACAACATTTTCACCAACTGGTCAGTATATAACCTTGTTTCATGTGTGTTTTCTGCTTAAAGACACTGTATTTAATATATTTTGTTATAATTTATTTTTAACAACCTTATATATATTACCAATAATATACCAACAATAATAATCTTATATATACATTACCAACAATATATTATTTTGTTATATTTAGTTATATCATTGAATTCAGGGCCGACAGAACTATCTATAACTCATGACTGAATGAAACTTATCTAATGCATGTATATTTTCCATAAAGCAAATCATAACCTTCTCGTGCTTAGGAGCACTTCAGTACTACATGTGGGGGATATTTTAAACAGCTAAATCGCCAACAAAAAATGCAAAACTGTAAAAAAAAAAAGGCATTCAATAAACCATGAGAAGGCCTTATTTAAAGTGTGAGAAATAAAACAAGGCAGAGCATTGCCTTCTGCTGGAAACGTGTGCATCAGGCAACTCAAATTTCAGGCAACTCAAATTTTTGGTGCTTTGTGCATATTTGGGCATGACTATGAAAACACCATGAGTAATGATTTTGTGGTCACCAATAAATTTTATCGAATAGATGAATCTGCAAATATGGAATCATAAATAACCAGGTTCAACTATAAGTACACACAACTAGGGTTGACGAATTATTGTTAAGAACTTGTTAAGTGCTTAATGTCTGAGTTCTTAAATTTCAGATCTTGAGAAGTCAGTTGTATGTGTCTATTTCCCACCCTGGATTAAGATTTCTGATTTGGCAGATAATGAGTATTTTTTTGCTTGTGACAGGGCCTTGATACATTTTCTATAAAATGGGCAGAAAGGAAGGTATGCTCTGGCCCTTGCACTCTACATTTCTGATCAAACTTAGCAAGATGGGAAGAGAAAGGGGGACAGACGGGGCCAATAAATTTTCCTGATGTAATTCATCTTTCCCTAAAATCTACAATCTTAACATTTCAATATCCAGTCACTCATTCATCAAATTTCATTGACTATCTACTAAATACTACACTATTAATACAGAATAAATTATGTCTCTCTCTTTCGGTTTCTTGAGTCCTTTAATTAAAACAGAGCCAAACGATGCATCCTAAACCAGCTGTTCTAGACCAGGGGTGATTTTTTTTTCTCCCTAAGAATATTTGGAAATATCTGGAGATATTTTCAGTTGTCGTAATTGGGGAGCCACCAGGGGCATCTGGATGCTACTGAATGTCCTAGAATGTACAGGACAGCCGTACAACAAAGTCAAGTAGTACTGAAATTGAGAAGCCCTGCTCTAAAACCACAGCTGTTTCTCACTGGAGGAGAAGTCAATGTCACAGAAAAAAAAAAATAGGAAGGAGAAATTCTAGAACAGTGCTGTCCAACAGAACTTTCTGGGAGGATGGAAATGTTCTAAGCCCGTACCATCCAATGTGGTAGCTACGAGCCCCATGTGGCTACTGAGCACTTGAAATGTCGCTAGTGTGCCTGAGGAACTGGATTTTTAACTTTAATTAATTTAAATTAAATCTTAAATAGCCACATGAGCTAGTGGCTACCATGTTGGATTGTGCAGGTATAGAATAAAGATGGCTAAAGAGAAATAATAAATAAATGCAGTGTATGAAACTTGGTTAGAACCTGGGTGGAAAAATTAGCTATAAACGACATCATGAGAAAAACAAACGAATATGGACTAGTATGAGAGAATATTTAGAGAATTGTTATTAATTTCCTTTGGTGTGCTAACTGTTCATCATCCTTAATTTTAGAACACGCTGAAGTATTAAAGGGTAAACTGTCATGTTGTCTGCTTACTTTTCAAATGGTTCAACATGTGTGAGACTGGAGGGAACAAAGGAGACCTGACAACTACGTGCCATGTGCAATTCTGGATTGGACCCGGGAGCAGATCAAGGTCATGCGTGAAATCTGAATAAGTCTGTGGCTGAGTGAATAGGATTGTACCAATGCAAAGTTCTCGGTTGTAGTAATTATACTCTGATGATTATAAGATGTTAACAGGAGGGAAAGCTGGATAAAGGGAATACAGAATATCTCTGTACCATTTTTGCAACTCCTCTGTAAGTCCAAAAATACCTTAAAATAAAAAGTCAAGGGGCACCTGGGTGGCTCAGTCGGTTAAGCGTCTGCCTTCAGCTCATGTCATGATCTCAGGGTTCTGAGATCGAGCCCCAAGTCAGGCTCCCTGCTCGGCAGGGAGTCTGCTTCTCCCTCTCCCTCTCCTTCTCCCTCTGCCCCTCACCCTGCTTGTGCTTGCTCTCTCTCTCTCAAATAAAATCTTTTTTTAAAAATTAAAGAAATAAAAAGTCAAAATATATCCTAAGAACTATATAGGAAGTTCATAGGAAAAGTCCAAAATTATCTCCGCGGCTGATAACGCATCTACCATCTGTGCCCTGGGCAACTGTGAGCATGCTTTCTTCTCTCCTTATTACTTTCTGGTCACACAGGACTTCTCTGCAATCGCTGCAGGCCCTTTGCTCAGGGTGACCCCTACCCCCGCAACACACACGCACATGCTTCTGGGGATAATCACTTCCCTACAGAACTTCTCCCTCCCAGCCCCCCAAGCCCAGATTCAGTTCCCATGCGGTAAATCCCACAGCACTCTTGACTTTCTCTTTCATTGCAAGTATCATCCTTGCTGTTCACTTGGCTGATGACTCTGCCTTCCTGTAAGCAAGCTCCATGAGGGAAGGATCATGTTTATGCCACCAGGGAAGGCATACATCTCCGTCGTTGAACAAACTTAGGGAGATCGTTTAAAAGTTGGTGGAATCACAGTCACGTGTTCATAGTTTCTGACTCATGCACTCAATCATGCACTCGATACTGAGGAACCAGGATACAGTGGTTAACCAAACAGACATGGTCCCCACCAGACTAGCTGGGAGGATGAGTCCTGTAACTGAAACCGTTACAACTCTGATGAATGGCGGGCACTGTCATTCAATATGATAGAAGGAATCCCAGACAGATTGCTGTTTTCTGTATTTCTTTCCTGAGGTGGAGGTCCTCAAAGTCTTTTTCCTTCCAAGACTTCCTATCAAAGGCCAAGAGAACCCTTTCCAGCAAAGCTCCTCTTCCCAGCCTTCTATAGGTCAGACCTGTGGATGCCCTCATAAGCAGAACAAGTGATTCAGAGTCTTCAGTGGGCAATTTGCATTTCTGACTGGAAGAAGTCTGATTTTCTAGTCCCCAGCTGGCCCAGGAATGATTCCTCTAGGCCACCTCCTCAAACCCTCTCAGAGGAGTTTGGCTAGCTCCTTGATAAGCCATTCAAGCATGGAACAAGTCTCTTCTTTTTTTTTTTTTTTTTTTAAGGTTTTATTTATTTATTTGACAGAGAGAGACACAGCGAGAGAGGGAACACAAGCAGGGGGAGGGGGAGAGGGAGAAGCAGGCTCCCCGCAGAGCAGGGAGCCCGATGCGGGACTCGATCCCGGGACTCCAGGATCATGACCTGAGCCGAAGGCAGTCGCTTAACCGACTAAGCCACCCAGGCGCCCGGAACAAGTCTCTTTTGAGGAAACTGTGCACCAGGTGCTCTTGAAAGAGCAGGGGATAGAGCAATGAATAAAACAGACAACATGTCTGTCCTCATGGACATGAAAAATAAGGAAGGGTAAAGTGTACACGTGTATGTTTGTGGCCAGGAGTGTGGCAAGGTGGACATTTTCAATAGGGCAGCCAGGGAAAACCTTGTAAATTCTGAGTGAAGATGTGCAGGAAGTAAGGGAACCAGCCATAGGGATGTCATTCTAGGGCGAGAAAAGCAGAAATGCAAATCCCTAAGTCAGGAGTGAGCCTGCCTCCTTCAAGGACCAGAAGGGAGGCCATGTGGCTGGAGCTGAGTGCTCAATGGGGAGAGAACTAGGAGATGGTCCAAGAGGTAACAGGCCAGCCATGTAGCCTTATATATAGGTCACGATGGCCTCTTCATGAAAGAGAGGGCAGTATTGTGAAGTTCTTGTAACAACTTCATCAAAGGCATCGTTCACAAAAACAGTGTACTCTCCAACTTTGCTATTCTTCCCCCGTCACAGCATACTCAACAGGTAATCCACTGCTCATACTTACTAGGTTCTATTGGAGTTCCACAACCAGCACACAAAAAATTCTGGGCTGCTACCACGAATTCCCTCCTGAGTACAGAAAATGATCACAGTTACAGTTCAGAAGTAGCCAGTGGAGCATTTTTCACTGACTGGAAAAGAAACTGACATCATGGTGCTTTTCTTGGCTCGGGGCCTTAATTTTGTCATTTTTCATTTGGGAAAAAAATAGCATTCTTCAATAGAGTTTTCTAGTTGAGATTTCTGGATCTTTTATTTTATTATTTATTTTTATTTATTTATTTGTTTGTTTGTTTATTCTGAGATCTCTGGGCCTTTTAAAAACCCCTGCTATCACCAAAACCGAAGTCAGTATCATGAATAACTATTCCACCATGGGATCTTTAGAGACTGCTCACTGTGCATGCACAGGACCCCCACCAGAGAAAACTGGAAACACACAACGCATGGGAGAAAGTTCAGGGAGATGAAACACCAAGAGGTGATGTGCCCGGGAAGTTCACAAATGGATCCAAAGAAACTTGGATGAGTAAGAGGTCATGTAAGACCTAAGTATCAAACATATTTGGTGAGCGATAGTCTACTGAAGTGTCTTCTATTGAACTGTTGACACCACAACTTCATATGTGATTTGGAAATACGAAGGAAATTGCAAAATTTTATTACAACTTAGGGTCAGCAGAAATGACCAACGTAAAACTGTGTGGACCCCTACCTGTCTCCCTTAGAGAGGATATAGGGAAATTCTCGAGAAAAGATAGCCTTGGCTAAGGAGAGTGACCCCACCCCAAGTCTGGAGAAGGAGCTCTTCTGCCCAAGCACCGCAGAGACCTTTTTGTCATTCTCTCAAAAGAAAAACACAAGACAGAGCCTATAGGGCACTTACATGGGGCAAAGGCAAGAACCTTTGCCAGTCCCTTCTTTATGCTGCAGTTTGGGAACACACTAAATATAAGCCAAGAGGAATGGAGAAATTGTAGTTGGTTAAAATGTCCCCTTGTAATGTCATATACTCTCAGAAACAAATTAAACTTCTACCTTAAATTATTATATATTTTATTTATACATATACATTTATAAAAATGAGTTTATTTCTTTTTTTCTTTTGCATCCTCTTTTGTCGTTTTGTCTTTCAGGATTTTGTTACTTCTTAGAGAACAAAGGTATTTTTATTTGCATCCTGTTGCATTTTTTAACTATTAGGAGCCCTCCTCAGGATTAGAGTTTCCCTTTTAAAAAAAATTATCCATTGATTTTTCTTTCACATTGTACTGGTGAATAGAGTGGTCTTTTAAAATTATTGTTTATGATTTTTAAGGTTCAATATTAGCCACTTAAAAAAAATCCCCTTTAAACCTACTTAATTTTCAATTGCTATGTAATGTACATAATTAAGGAAATAGTTAAATTCTCAACTTGTCAAACTTACAGAGCCCCCCAAAACCCATGATAAACAGGGAGCTAAGAAGCTAACTCAGAAAAATATGCCCAACTTTCCTTATTCCTAAAACAAATTTTCCTTCATCCCTCGGTGTGTAATTTTCTTCCCTTCACCTACTTCCACAAAGAGGTGGGACCCAGCACACCTTGTTACCTGGACTGGAGGCCCACATAACAACCCAGACTTACTTGAGTGGTGGATGAACATTAAATATGATTTGAAATCTGGGGGGCTCCCAGTCTTCAGCCCCTCTGATCTTCGACTTAAGGGTAATTTCCTGAACGACATCCACACTGGATTCAAAGTCTTTTTGGACCCGCTCTTCATTCACTACCTGCATAACACAGAAGAGGATTGCAGAGCAACCTAAACAAGCATATTTCAGGAACTGAAAGAAAAAGAACATTCAAATGTGTTTCCAGCATTAAAATTTGCCATGAAAAATTAAAACTGCTTTCAACTGAACGAAAGGAGCCCTCCCTGTATCTAAAGCCATCTGCAGAAGACTTGCTTGAAACACCATCCAGCTGAAATCACTTTTCTTAGTATTTTGGGGAGTTCATTTGTTTCCAGACTTCAGATTACTGTAAATAGTAGGTCATTGTGACCGGAATGCTTTTATTCACAGCAGAAGCCTTACTGCTCTTAGTCCACAGGCTGCCAGATGCTGCCCACCAGAACCCCCAGCTGTTGTCAGACTTCCCCCGAAACTGCTCTTTTAAGATCATTCCCCTGCTTAAAAATGTCCAGTGGCTTCCCTCTGACCCATTCAACTTTCCTGTTTGCATTTAACATGCAAACTCCTCAAAGTAGCATTCTATGTCCTCCACAATGTGACCAATCCTTCAAACCTAATCTCCCAGGAAGCTCAACACGGATACACAAAAACACACGTTATCAACCACACCAAGCCACCCTGCTCAATAAACATACCACACACCACCACCACCGCCCCGCCCCCATCACTTTTACTCCTGCTGCCCTTTGCCAAGCTCCCCTTCCATGTGTTTCTACCTGCTACCGTTTTCAAGTCCTGAGATCTCCAATTGGCCTTCTCAAGTCCCCTGATAAAATTAAACACCCCTTCTCTGCACTTGCAGAGTGCTTTATTCCTACCCCTAGGTTAGCTTTGCCGCGAAGTTCTCTCCCCGCAGTGGGATGTGCGCTGTCAGAGGGCGGTGTGTCTACAAGGGACCAGGATGGGCATGACTCCTGCTTTTCCACTGACCAGCCCTGCCGAGAGGCTGGAACTAACACTTTAAAGTAAACATAACGACAGCATCTACTTAAGAGGATACTGATGATGAAAATGTGAAATGCTGGATTCCCTGGCGCATAATCAACACTCAATAAATGTCAGATTCATCCTTCATTTCATGTCTCCCCCAACACCCAGTGACCATACAAAGAAATGCATAAATGTCTGAAGTGAACAGCAGGAAAGACGAGAGTTTAGGAACTTTCAATTCAAGGCCAACTCATTTTGATACTTACTATCGAGCCAGCAGCATTTAGAGAATCTGCCAGTTGATGATTAACATCTGACAACATCCAGCGCTTCTGGAATACTCGGTACAACTCTTTGGCTATTAGCTCAGCAGAACTGAAGTCTGGCTCATAAATGACACTGAAAGGTAAGAGATGCAAAAAGTGGAAAACTACATTCGTGAGGAGTATGTTATGAGTCTTCATGTTTTCAATCATCCTTCCCACTCCAAAAACTCAGAAGAGGTGTCACATGAGGGAGCATGCACCACCCACCCACTGGCTGTCTTACTCAACACAGCCCCTTTTATTTATGGAGGGTACCAAGACTGGGAAATGTGGTAAAACGAGCACTGGATTTGGAGCCCGAAGACCTGAGTTCAAGTCCTATCTCTGCTCATTTAACAGCATTATGTCCTGAGGCACATTTAGTCTGAGCCTCAGTTTCCACATTTATAAAAATGGGGTTAAAAACCACCCAGCCTGATTAAATTAGAATGTATACAAAGGCCTTTAAACACTATATATATATATATATATATATATATATATATATATATCGGAGGTGATGGCCCAGGGGTCTAGGGGCAGGTGGACACGGAGGAGAGATACCTCTTAGAGGAGCTGCAGGAACATCCACAGGTTTCTGTGATGCTGCTAAACTCACCAAGTTCTGCAAGTAAATCAAAGAAAAGGTATTAAAGTATTTCAGTCTGTTTTACTAACTCACACTCAATTCTATAAGAACACAAAAATAAATCCCTGCATCTCAGAAAGAACTAGTTCTTCAGCATCTCCATACTTCAGGTTCTTTGGGTTTCTATTACAAGACTACAGCTAATGACCAAAGATGGGATTTCAAAATACACTCACCTGAAATTCCACCAAAATTTAATTGAGAGGCCAAACAGATCTCAGACTATAATGAGTATCTGCTTTTGCATTCAATTCTACAAGTGAGATGAGAGATTGATTATGAAGACATTTGGAATAAGAACATCTTTTTTTTTTTTTTTTAATCTGACATAATCTGATCTTGGGAGAAGTTTCTTTGAAAGCCATTATAACGTGGTACCGCATGGGATGCGTGTCCATATGTGTGTGGGGGAGGGGAAGTACGAGCCATCGCTGGTGAGTTTCCAAATCTTACCTATGATAACAAAGTCATCGAAGTCACATTTACAGGCTTCTTTCAGCACATCACAGTAAGTGGGTGTCCCAGCCACGGGGCTGCCCTGTAGCACCGCACAACCTAGAAAAGGAAATGAAGGGGGTTTCACCAACAAGAAGAAAAAGAAAACCTGTCACAGCCAACTAATTAGAAACCAGGAAATAAAATGGGCCAAGAGTTTACATCCAAAGAGTTTAAAAATCCAGCTTTAAGAATTAAAAAATGCAGGGAGCTATTTTTGTGTTGTTCTTCCATTCACTGTGATTACATGAAACAGACGGATGAGGATCTATGATGATGAGGGGGTTCATAAGAGTAAGCTGCCTACTTTTATGTGTGTTCGAAATTTTCCATAATACAAAGTTTTAAAAAAATGAAAGAGGGTGAAAATCAGCTTCACGGTGAGTCAAAGAGTAGAGGTGACATAAACATTGTACTAGGTTAAAGGTGTCCCCCCAAAATTCATATCCACCCAGAACCTGTGAATGTGACCTTATTTGGAATTAGGGTCTTGAGGAATTAGATATGATCGTTAAGCTTAGGTTATATAGGTTCAGGGTGAGCCCTAAATCCATTATGACTGGTTATATTATAAAGAGGGAAATTTGGACACAGACACTGACATCCAGAGAAGGCCACGTGAAGACAGAGGCAGAGACAGGAGTGATGTGTCTACAAGCCAAGAAACACCAGGGACCGGCGGTAACCACCAGAAGCCATGGAACAGGTTCTCCCGCAGAGCCTCCAGAAAGAACCAACCCTTCCAACAACTTCATTGTTGACTTCTGGCCTCCACAACTGAGAGAAAATACATTTTCTGTTGTTTTCAGCCACCCAGTTTGTGGTGTTTTGTTACAGCAACCTAAGGAAACTACTACAAATATATCCATGTTTTTCTATCCTGAAAGCTAGCCTGGGGAATTATCCTAAGAATGTCATTAAAAAGAAAAAAAAAAAAAGGTGAAAAAGTCAGGCTTTGATCAGAAGGAGCTAGCTGCAGTCCATTTAAAATATTAAAATACTGAAAGCTACCTACATGCCAAATAATAGTAAATTGATATCGCAAATCATGTTATTAACTCCAGAAATACCATCACGGAAAAATGTGAAAACTGTAGCAACTTGGCAAACTGGATATGAAATACTGTTAATATAATGTAATCATATTATTAATTAATACGAGTATGTAATCACAATGAAACTGTACTCAAGGTCATGCAGAGGTTACATGAAATCGCTTCACAGGGAACTGGCCAGGATTTAAAACCGCACTGCCTGGGTGGTGCAGTCAGTTAAGCATCTCACTCGACCCTTGGTTTCAGCTCAGGTCATGATCTCAGGTCCTGGGATCAAGCCCTGCATCCAGCTCCGGTGCTCAGTGCAGGGTCTGCTTGGGATTCTCTCTCCCTCTCCTTCTGCCCCTCCTGCTCATCCACAAGTGCTCTCTCTCTAAGATGAATAAATAAATCTTAAAAAAAAATTTAAAAAACCCCAACAACACTGCCCCATCCTAGCTGGGTGACTGTGGACAATCAACTTCTCAGCTTTGGTTTCCTCCTGGGTATGATAGGGCAACCTCACCCACCTCTGTATTTCCCCGCCCTCTTTTGACCACGATCCACAATAACATACATTCGCATTGCAACTCAGTACAAACACAAAAATATATTTCACTGATTCAAAAAAAAAAGTTCCAGGAAGCACGGCTCCTTCTAAGTGAGTTGAATGCTGATACTTTCTATTCTTTTTGTTTGTTTTTTAAAAGCTCTCAAGACCAACCTGTAACTTAAAGTATGCTGACCTACCTCAAAGGAGTAATATCCACCACGAGAAATGTCACAAGAGAGATATGTGATTAAAAAATGCATATTTTTATTGGGGTGGTAGAAATATTTTAAAATTTCATTTAACATATTTATATTCATATTAAAAATATTCAGGGGCACCTGGGTGGCTCAGTCAGTTAAGCGTCTGCCTTCAGCTCAGGTCATGATCCTGGGGTCCTGGGATGGAGTCCTGCATGTCACCAGGCTCCCTGCTCAGCGGGGAGTCTGCTTCTCCTTCTGCCATGCTCCCCCTGCTCATGCTCACTCTCTCTCTCTCAAATAAAATCTTTAAAAAAAATTTCCGCTAGACATGAGCTTCCACTCAGCCATTCAACAAATATCTCTAAAATACTATTTCTGGCAAGGCTTATGCTGAAGGCAAATTCAAATGAGACAAATGCTTATCCATCAAAGAGTTTAAAACCTCGTAAGGGAGCTGAGACACAGACACACATAACCATGAGAAGACACAACTGCATGCCATGGGCCTTAAGAAGGCAAGCCCCCATGCTGCACAACTCCAGGAGGGAGTGACGCATGCACGCAGACAATCATAGAGCATTCTGGAGCACAACTTAGGCTTCATTCCACATGAATGGTGCCCTGGCCCTGTGATGCAACCTGGGAGCATGTCACAGTGCTGGTGGAGGGGGACTGCTTGCAAAGAATGAGAAGAATCAAGGAACTGATGTGAAGTTCCTGGGGACCCAGCATTCCAGGGAGCCTAGCCAAAGCAAAGGGTGGGAGGCAGAGGCTTGGGAGAAATGTCTGTGGGCAAGTTTACTAGGCTCGTGTAACTAAAGCCCACGGTACAACATAGATCAGGAGATGCCTGTTGGGAAGCTGTATCCCACAAGGCTAAAAATCCCAGAATCAAATATGGAGCAATCTCAGCAGGCCATTTTAGAGGAGTAGAAGTTGTTCTAGGAAGACAGATGTGTGTGGGATCGATGAGGGGAAGAGGCTGCAAGTAAAGAGAAAATTAAAGCAGCACATGTGTCTTGAGGACCTAAAGGCACTTCTTACAGAATGACTGGCCAGAGGCTAGTGTGATGGTCCAGGTCAAAGGTGGATAGGGAACGGATGGAGGGGATGTGTCATTATTACTCAGAAGTCAGGGATGACTTGTTCACTAGGAATGGGGCCAAAAAACAGACACACAAAAAAGAAAGACTCAAAGATAAAGCACAGAAATGGGATACTGAAATAGGAATCATTTCTTTTCTCCCCACTGGTGGCCTCAGGGGGACGATGATCCAATCACATTCCCTCGCTCCCCTGGCCATGGCTGGCTGACCAGTTGGGGACACCCAATCAAAGCAGGCCCCCTCATGCGCTCTTCCCTGGGAAAGTGGACCCGGGGTCCTGCAAGACGGGGTTGAGCTGTGCAGCAGGTTATTCAGGAAGTTTTAGAAAGTTTTAGACAAAGGATTTGAAGATCTACTTTGGGATGTGACAGGAAAAGAGATGTAAGTGGAGAACACAGCATAAAGTTTCTCTGATTTGCCCCACTTGCCTTCATAGCCACTGTCAGAAGAATTGGAAGACCCAGATTCTTGCTTTACATTGGTGTAAAAGGTGACTTCAGAGTCAGCGTGGTCATTCCCGAGCGCCCCACTGGCTTCTTCCACACCCCAGTGCTCTGTGTGCTGTTGACTCAGGATGGTGCACTTAATTTTCTCCATTGCTGCTATAATCATATCTGCAACATAGAAGTGGGCGTTTTCCTGCAGGAAAAAAAAAGTACCTGTTAAAATACTCACAAGCATAGTCGACTGTTTTTCATTGAGGGTGTACTGGATTGAAAAATCAAGAAGCTGTATTTAAGTGGAGTTAATCCATAGAAATATAAATGTTCACTTAACTGAGTGCTCACAGGTCATTATATGAAGTATAGCCCATATCTCCCAGACACATAAAATTTACTCCACTGCGACCAACAGATACCCCAAGTTGAATTTCTCGTGATATGAGACCCCAGGTTGGTGGTGGCCCAGGGGCAGACATCAGGCATCAGTCATGGAAAACTTCCCAGCCACGCACAGGCACTGACTCAGAGTCCTTCTTAGCTCAGTGCTCCTGCCAGAGGCTGAAATGCAACCACCTATCCGCCAGGCTTCATCAAGTTTAGTTTCCAGATTTAAATCACAACAGCACCATCCAAGGAATCAACATTCTCTGTGGTTTTAAAAAAAGAAAAAAGAAGCTGTGTTCACCTTTTCAACATCGACTGGGAGTAGAAATACCTCTGGAGAGAAGGAATTCGAAAAAGTGGTTCTTCCACTGACTTGAACAGCACCTGCCAATGCAGCAAGTTATTAAAAACGGAGAAAAAAAAGTTCAAAGATTCCCTAAGAAAACAAAACAATGCTGGGAAGTGGCTTTTAAATATTGTAGGGTGTTTGTTTGTTTTTGAATTAGCACAATTCTAGAATAAATTAGGATGCCAGAAGAAGACAGATCCTTCTGGTGTTAGGCTTTGCAGACATTGCCTTAATGGGGGTCATTTCTACAAAAACCTATTGGAGCAACTTGGGAGGAATCCTCAGAGAAGGGATGGGAGAGCCAATGGAATGGAGGAGACCGATGAGGTGAAGAGGGTAGAAGGAGAAGAGGATCATGGAAACTACCTAAAGGAGATGGAGAAGCATGAGAAAGAATAGTCTAGAAGCAGGGCCATAAGAATTATGGGATCTCTTCTCCCATGCACTGCAACCGACCCAAAACTTCTTCTTTTTTAAATTTTTTAAAAAGATTTTTTTTTATTTGAAAGAAAGAATGAGAGAGAGAGAGAGCATGGGGGGGGGAGGGTCAGAGGGAGAAGCAGACTCCCCGCTGAGCAAGGAGCCCGATGAGGGACTCTATCCCAGGACCCCAGGATCATCACCTGAGCCGAAGGCAGACGCTTAACCAACTGAGCCACCCAGGCGACCCCCGAAACTTCTTGTTTACAGAACTAAACCTGTCTGAAAAAGGCCAGCATTGCTTCTCTAAAATGGTCTTCCTGCCGACAAAAACTAGAAGAAACTGCAGAGGGTAGATTCAGCTGACTCATCCATGCTGCCCCCCATCCCAAAACCACTCCATTACTGGCAGCGAACACCATCAAAACAAAACGACTCTGGTCATGTGATTTCTTCTTGCAGCATTTAAGGCAAAACATTTCCGTGAGAGCCCCAAGAGCTGAGTTGTTCAAATTAGACCAAAATGCTACAGATGGTTTCAGGATCATATAGCTCTCAGGGTGACGAAGAGCGATGCAAGCAGGATCGCCCAATCCCTTGCCTCTTCTTCAAGAAAGTGACTGTTCCATGAAGAACCTTGAATCTCTGAGCTTCAGCAGCCATCAGGGGCGGGCAAACTTTTTCTGAAAAGGACTGGGAAGTAAATACTGTAGGATCTGAGGGGCCGTCTGTTGCAACTACGCAGTTCTGCCACTGGGGTGAGGGAGGTGCTGTGAGCAACATGCACAGCGCTGTATTTGTAACATCAGGAGGCCAGCCGGAGTTGGCCCACAGGTCATAGTTTTTGGACCCCGAGTATAGACAAAAAGGGACAGAGAAGAGTCAAACTGTGGATTCCAGTTCTAGCTCTCTCTACACCCGCTGGCTGGGCCTCTGCATTGAAATGTCCTCATCCTTCACACTGGGATAGGGAGCTATTAGGAGATTGAAGGAGACCAGGAATGTGAGTGTGCTCTATAAATGAGTAAGTCCTCTGCAAGCAAAAGAATCCGTGGATTTGTTTCTTGGGGCCTCAGGAAATGTTTCTAGGCTGGGGGAGTGGGTGGGTGGCTCTTCTTCTACCATATTATCTAGAAAAGGAATACCATGCTGCTGTCATTGGGACGAAGCAGTCACAGGAAAAATCCCTTGTCTTAGAGGCAAATGCCTATTCTCTGCAATGCTGTCCCACAGCAAAGAAAGACCAGATCGCTGGGGACTTCTTTTTTTAATCCCATGGGCTGCATCCTCCTACCAAGTTTAAGATGGAGTAGTTTTTAAAGGAGGAACTTAGAGAAATTGCTGGGGGTTACTGGCTTAGGACAAAAGGGCCTGGGGTACCTGTTTTCTTTCTGGGAGAAAGACAAAGCTACAGGATAATTTTAAATTGCAGAACCACTTGCTGTAGAGTGTGTCATTTTGCTCAAATTTGGTTCTTATTTCAAAACTAGCCCATTTTAAGATTGTCCAAAATCTGCTATTCTTTTTTTTTTTTTTTAAGATTTTTACTTATTTATTTGACACAGAGAGATACACAGCGAGAGAGGGAACACAAGCAGGGGGAGTGGGAGAGGGAGAAGCAGGCTTCCCGCAGAGCAGGGAGCCCGATGTGGGGCTTGATCCCAGGACCCTGGGATCATGACCTGAGCTGAAGGCAGACACTTAACGACTGAGCCACCCAGCCGCCCCTGGTGAACTGTTTTTTTTTAAGATTTTATTTCTTTGTTAGAGAGAGAGAGCACAAGCAGGGCGAGAGGCAGAGGGAGAGGGAGCTGAGCTGGGAGCCCGATGTGGGGCTCGATTCCAGGACCCTGGGATCATGACCTGAGCCAAAGGCAGACACTTAACCACTGAGCCACCCAGGAGCCCCCAAAATCTGCTATTCTTAAGCTATGAATAATATGTTAAAGATTGTCATCATCTTCGACTTTTCCAAAGTTTTTCCAATAGAACAAATAAACCCCATAATTTAGGGAAGAGGGAGGACTGGTTGTTGCTAGTAAGAAATAAATAAATACCTACATACAGACACACACACAGGCAGGCAGGCAGCTTTCAAATTGTTTTGAAAGAAAAGAACTTCATTGATTATCTGAACTAGGGTTCTAAGAGAAATATAAATTAATGCAGTGAATATAACATAATGAATATTTTTTAAAAAATTAGAATGTCACAAATTGTAACAGTAACAGATAACTTACTGACTCTTGAGCGGCATTTTGCATGCATTATCTTATTTTAGGAATTCCAGGTTTTTAAGAATATGTGCATTACTTCATAGCAATGGGAGCCCTGGCTTTAATAAAAAAAAAAAAAAGGTTTTGTATAGTCTTTGGGGGAATTGTGATTACTATTTTTAAATCTTACTATTTTCTAGTCACACGCCATTCAGGGAGAGGTGAGGTGAGTTTATCTCCTAGGAAAGTACTTGTGTAAAATGGAGCCCACTCTGTCTGGAAACACTTTCTCCCACCACACTGAATTGAGAGCGCCCCCAATCCTCTCTCTTGCAGGCAACTTCATGAGCTGGAAGCTCCTGAAGGCACACACCAGCTCAAAGATGGCATTGATTATCAGCTGAGCTGAGCAAAGATGGCACCTCCTTGCAATCGAAGAATGGAAATACCTGATTTTACCCAGTGTGATCATCCGGGTAGCTTGGCCGGGGACAATAATAGTAAATGAGCTAATGCACCGGCCTCTGATCAAAGTGGAAAGGCATGACTTTTTTCTCATGAGGAAGCCAGTAAGACAGGCTGTAGACCAAGGCCAGCATGGGAACAGACGGGAATGAGGTAAATTCCCGACGGGAGTTACCTTCATCGGTGGAAGCTGTCAGCTGGGAAGGCTGCAGCAAAGCATGGTCAGCTTCAGGACCAGGAAAGGAGCTTGTGAACAGAGACATCTGAGGAGAGTGTCCTAGGAGCACCGCCTGCTCTTCTGTGGAGGTAAAAGAGAGGTCGCCGCTCTTGTCACCTGAGCCCTGGGCAGAGTCTGCAGGATCCTTCGACAGTGATGTCTCCACCGTGGAGTCCCCAAGAGACAATGGTGAGGGGCCGAGGGGAGAGGCGGTGTTCCCTCCAAAGTGGCTCCCACTGTACCCCCTTGTCGGCCCCCGAGGGGGCAAATCCTGCAGCTGTTGCTGCTCACACTGGGGGTTAATCCAGGAAGCTTTGTGCCTCATGAACCTGACGTCTGAGTGGCAAGGGGACTGGTCAGTGTCCAGGAGGCTGGGAGAACCATCAATGTCGCCAGGGTCATTGCCGTCCCTTTCCCACGAGTCCACGGGAGAATCCTGCCGGCCTGTAGACTGTGACACCATCTTCCCAGGCTCAGGGTGGTGTGAGTTCCGCTGTGCTACTGGATTAGGGCCTTGAACTCACCAGGAGGCCAGCCGGGGGCCAGACAGCTTATCTGCAATGAGCAAAAATCATTCAAGATAAATAAGAACGCAGTCATATTTTTAACTCCAAAATCTTTTGAGGAGAAGAAACAAAAAATAAATAAGTTTGTACTTCACCCTGTACAATACAGTAAATTCCACTTGGATTTACAAGAAATAACTAAACAAACAGATCAATCAATCAATCAATCAATCAGCAATACAACTAGCAGCAGATACAGGAGGCATGACTTTGGGACAGGAAAGGGTTTTCAAGGCATAAAGATAACTGAAGATTGCTTTTTTTAAGGATAAAGTCATATATGCATACTGTTGATAAAACAGATTAAAGTGTAAGGCAGCGGTGCATTATTCCAATAAAATTAAATGTCAAACCCCAAATGGGAATACCATTGGGAAGTAAAGACACATTTTCGCAGTTTCTTAGTTTCTTGTTCCTATTTAGTCTGTGTTTGTATTTCAACAAAGTAGACAAGTGGTATGTGAAATTGAGGACAACCACTAGCACTAAAAACTTTGTTTCATGTAATTTAGATTATAATACTGAATTATAATAGGTATAGAAATCTGTGATTAGCTTATAATATCTAAAGAACACATTGTGAATCTAGGGTTTATCTTTTCTTTTCTTTTTCTTTTTTTTTTTTAGACAGAAAGAGAGAAGGAGAGGGGACACAGGGAGAGAGAGAATCTTAAAAGACTCCATTCCCAGCATGGAGCCCGATACAGGGCTTGATCTCACAACCCTGAGATCATGACCTGAGCCGAAATCAAGAGTCGGCTGCCTAATCGACTGAGCCACCCAGGCGTCTGTCCCAGTTTGCTCACATTTAAGCTCAGTGTTTGGCTCTAGTAAATAAGTCATGATTAAAATGTCGAGAGCTACTCCAAGGGGAAGCACTCTGGTCACCATAATCACAGGCCCAGCGTGTGTCCTACTGCTCCCACTGTCCTTCACCCTGTGAGGCTCAAGGCAACCTTCAACAGCAAAAGTGAGGTCAGCAAGGGGAAGGCCTAGAGATGGAAGCAGTCGGCTTAGGTGAGCTTAGCTTAAAGAAATGGTGGAGAACAGAGGTACAAGGTGGTGAGCTGAGACTCTGGAGTCAGTTTCAGTGTTTTAAATACTAGTGTTATGTATACAGATGGCTCCCACCTGGATCCCTGCTCCTGACCTCCCCTGGGACCACAGACTAGCATATCTTACTGCCTTTCTGACCTTCATCCAAGGGACATCGCAAACTAACACATCCAAACAGACCCTAATTTCCCTCAAATCTGCTCCTCCCTGGTTTTCCCATCCCAGGAAACATACCTCCCAGTTGCTGAAACCCAAAATCTAGAAGTGATCTCTGATCCTATCTTTCTGTAGCTCTCCATCTTTAATCCATTAGCAAGTTCATATCCATAGCTACCACCCTCATCTAAACTGCCATCTTCTCCCATCCATCTTCTCCTTCCATCTGCCCAGTGGGTCTCCCTGCTTCTACTCTTGACAACTTGTAATCAAGAGGTACGCAAAGATCTTTTATAAGCCTACATCAGATGTCAGTCCCCTAATCACCAACCCACCCCCATCCCATCGAATCTGGAATAAAATCCAAAATCCTTACCTTGTCCTTAAGGCATGACATGAGAGTGCAGACCACGCTCACTTATCTCTGTCCACCCCCAATAAGTCCCGATCACACGGCAAACTCTTACGTCCCACGGGCTCTTGCCCACCCTAATGGTGCTCCGCCTGGACCGCTCTTCCCCCAACTGATTGTACGTCTGGCTCCTTTCTGCCTTGTTGCATGCTTTGGTTTATAAATTACTTCCTCAAAGAAGTCTTTCCTAACTACCTCTCTTAAAGTAGTTCCCCAGTTACTCACTATCACATCATCTTGCTTAATTTTCATTATAGTCGCCTCACTTCCTGATATATTTTTTACCTCTTCACTGTCATTCCCCTCCACCCCCTCCCTATAAGTCCATGAGAGCAGGGACCTTGTCTGTTCTCAGCCAGATGCAGAGCCACCTATGGGGGCTCAACAAACTTATGGACTGAATGAGCAAATCCAACAAAATGGAAATAGTGTCATGAGCTAGAGAGAAGATTTCTGTGATAGATACACCTGTTCTGTTACTCTGGCAGAATTATTCATACAGGGATAGAAGTGAATCCATGTTTCCTAAAGATAGGACATTTTTCTCACCCAACACTTACAAATAGACCAAAGGAAGGTACATGGGAAAACTGTACCACAATTCCTTGGGTTTTCTTGATTTGGGGGCCTTTCTTTCTAGGTCAAACCTTTTGAAGTGACACATACACATAGATAAGATACACATAATACTGCACAGTACTGCATAAGCTCCAAATCACTGCCCACCAAGTATCACAGGCTATGGTGGCGACTGCCAGAATTCATCTGAAGTGCTTCGTCTTCCTTCTCCAAACCTCACATCCACCTGGTGCCCCGATTTCTCGTCGCCCATCTTCTCCTCTCCAATAATTTTGGGTGTCATCATTACAAATGGGAACCACGACTGTGTTTTTATGGAATGCCCAAAACACAGAAGCCTAGAGCGAGTGAAACACACACATGGGCCCAAACCCGCCAATCCCACCTCATGCCCAGAAATGACACTGGTAACCACTTTATCCCTTCTAACCTCTTCCTATGAGTTAACATACATATGTCAGATCAGAAGAGGGGACCCATACACATGGGCTCATACTGGACAGAATCTATAATGAACTTTCTTTTTCTCTCAACAAGGTCTTGAGGGTGCTTATCACTCTTCACTATCTTACCATTTTCTATAGTATAAATGTATCAAAATTTACTTAGCCAGACTCCTATTGACGGAAATTTATTTTCAGTTTTTCACTATTATAAAACATACAGCAATGAACATCTTTGTGTTGCTTTTTGTTGATTTTCTCCCACTAGATCTCTTCTCTTACAAGTTCCAATTTTAGTTCTGAGTCCGTAGTTCCTGATAACATCAGTATTTCTAAGAGAATGAAGCTATGAGTCATGTTTTACGCTCAATTCCCTACATGTCATAGCTGTTCTTGTGTGGGGGAGATACGTATAGATGTGAAATCACATAAAAATGCACAGCCTCTAACCAATGGTAAGTAGCAGTGATCTCTGTGTTTTTTAGTTCAAAAAGAATGATGTTGTTTATGAGCCTTCCAGATATGGAATTGACTTAACTGCACTGAACAAAACAGACTTTCTTCTCAAAAGTAATTTCAGAACAGGTGCTTGCTCCATTTCCTTCTAGAAAGATGTTCTTGTTTCACACAAATAAACAGCAGGCGTTGGCTTTTCTGGGTTATACAATGAGAACATGTTAGAGCTGGAATAGGCCCGTAGAGATTCAAAGCCATGTCTAAGGACCCAGCTGAGTAGTGGCAGAGAGAGGATGATGAGGAGGGTTGGACAGTCATTAAGGAGCATGAGTTTCTCTGAGAGGGAGGCTCTCAGGGGAGAGTTATGATTCAAAACAAAGTCCAGGCCCTGGTCCCCAAGGTCAACATCTCCATTGCTTGATCTTTGGGGCAACAGATAATTCATGAGATACCATCCTATCATTGCATTGCTCATTGTCACCTTGCTTGTAGTTTGTTAATTATTCGACTAAACAAATATTTACTGAGCATCTACTACTTGACTGGCATGGCTTTTATTCTGGAAGCACCGGAGTAAAATAAGCTCCATGATTCCTCCAGTAGTTTATGTTCTGGTAGAGGGGACATGGTGACTAACCTTACACATTCATACATTTCAGTGCTGATAAGCAGGAGGTAATATGGGCCTAAGTGATGGCTGGCGTCTTCCCAAAATGTTCCCGACTATCATAAATGGGGAATCAAAGAGGCTTAGATACAAAGATAAAATCAATTTCCAAAAACATTTTAAAGGAAGAGAAATCAAATTGCAAAGCTTACCGTCATTTCTATCGAGATTTTCCTATTGAGGGTGAGCACGGGCCAGATTACTGGTTAACATATATGCAGGAGCAACGGTCCTAGACAAAAGAGAGACTCCTGGACCACCCCCCCAACCAAGTCATTCTGGATGGGTCTCTGGTCCTCAAAGTCAGTGGTTCTGTCGAGAAGGACTGCATCACGAGGGCAACCTCAGAGCCAGAGTACTGTGGACAACTCAGTTGGGCATGAGCCACCATGACCTCTATAGTGACCTCACAAAAGTCTTTCAGATCATAACCGGCCAGCACTTTGATGGCAGAAGAGCAGCTTTTAGCTGCTAAGACCCCTAACAATCTTATGAATAGGCACAAGCAGGTCAGATTTAGGGTTTCAGATTTTCTCTGCCCCAGCACGAACTACTGACAGAATACATTACTGGGAGCATTAAAGACTCATCTTAAATGTTACCTTCTCAGCAATGGCTCCATGGTCCCCCCATATAAGTCATGGCAACTGCCTCAGCCATGAATTCCTCTCCCCCACCCACCTCTAGTTTTCTTCTTACTCCTTAGCACGAATCCCCATCTTATTTAATCTCAAAGATTAACATCCTCTAGAATGTAAAATCTCTGAGGGTAACTTCTTAAAAAAATTCTACCTGGACACGATTTTGTCCCCAGAACGTAGAACAGGGGCACATAATAGGTGCTCAGCAAATACATCCTTCAAGTGTGAATAAAATGAATGAAAGAATGAACGAACAAACAGTACCTAAGTATGGCTCTGTTGGTTATTTCTGTTTCCCAAGAAAGAAAGTCTAGAATAGATGTCACCCTTTAGAAGAAACTGGAGATCACGACCTAAAATTTCTGTCAACCACTTCCTTAGAATAAAGGAAGTTAGAGAATAGAAATCACAAATAAGAGTTGAAGTGAAAGATAAAATTCATTTATGCCGATTTTCGGGTGGCTTCCTGAGCGTGCTCAATAATAAACAAATGCAAGTGAACAGACAGAGTGTCAGCTATTTGGGGTTAACGCAGTTCCCCAGTCCTCTTCCCATCTTTCCGTATCTACTTCCCTTCAAGCTTTGACTTTAAACAGACTCACATCCCCAAAGGATGGCGACAGACTCACACGATAATTTGTCAAAGAGAAACCATTAAGATGCCCAATCAAGTGACTCCACAGCTTCCGCAAAGCGTCCAGGAATCGGAGTAAACCGCCATTTGCACACAGCTGCAATTTCACCACAACACATGCTGAACTCTGTGTTCTGGCACGAGAAGCACCAGGAAGGAAACAATGCATTGCACGGACTCCTCTCCAACCAACTTGACCTTTGAAATGACCCCTAATTTTGAAGGTCTGCTGTCAAAAGAACCCAGAGGAAGGACAGAAAGCAATTATGACAAATGGGTGTAGTGAGAAGGGGAAGACCCAACAAAGGCAAAGACCAAGGAACATAGATATTTTGCCTAAGAAAATTGCAAGGTTGCCCAAGATACACAGATGACTAACTTCCTGTGGTCACTGCGTATGTCACACTTACCACTCTCATTCTACATGATGATAACATGAAATATTTCAGGTTTTGTATGCTGATCTGGGAACTGAAATAAAGAATGTTACGGGACTTGTCCAAAGTCTCAGCATGAATAACTACCGGAAGTAGAACAAAAAACAAGTCTGACACCTGATCCAAAGCTCCTTCCACTGATATTTATGTATGCCATAAATATTAGGATAATTGCAATTTCATTGGCAAAGTAATTTTAAGAATTCTCCCATGAGATCTGTCACAAAACAAAGGATTAAAAACCACACCACTATATTTGATTCCATGTTTTTAGAACACCATGCCCGGAATTTTATGATTATACCTATTTATAAAAAAACAAACAAAATCATTGTACATACATCTCCAGTATGGGACTATTTATTTATAAACCTTATATGTGCACAGCTATTCTAATATATTGTGTAACTTAAAAATTCATGAAAATAGCAGTCTGTTCTTCCTTTCCAATAAATCATCTTGTATCCTAAAGTTATATACCACCACTCAAATAAGTAAAACCTTCTCTATATAAAAACAATAATGAATAAAAAATTACATATCTATGAATATTAGACAACTGAATAAGACTTACAAAAATATTAATACAAACATTTACGCAAAGTAAGGGTAGGTACCTACCCTTGAATGATGGCGAGGTTCCCATGTTTGAGTAAAATAAAATGGGGATCCATGTCAGAAAACAGTCTGGCAGTTCCTCAAATGGTTCAACATACAGTTATCATTTGACCTGGCAATTCCACTCCCGGGTATATACCTGAGAGAATGAAAGCAGATGTTCACACAAGCACATATGCACAAATGTGAATGGCAGCATTATTCACAATAGCCAAAAAGTGGAAACCACCCAAATGTCCATCAACTGATGGATGGGTAAGCAAAGTGTGTGACCACCAGAGAATGCAGTATTATTTGGCCACAATTAGAAGTCATGTATTAAGACATGCTGCAGTGTGGGTGAGCCCTGAAAACATTATACTAAGTGAAACAACCAGTCACAAAAGATATTTCATATTGATAGATGTTTTTTTATGAAATGTCCAGAATAGGGAAATCCATAGAGACAGAACATAGATTAGTGGTATTTCGGGGGAAGGAGAGAGAATAAGAACATAAAGAGTGATAACTAAAGGGTACAGGGTACCTTTTTGAGGATCTAAATGTTCTAAAATCAACTGTGGAAAGGATGACACGTATCTGTGAATATACTAAAACCACTGAACTGTACACTTTAAAAGTGCATTTTTTTTAAAGATTTATTTATTTGAGCAGGAGGAGGGAGGGGCAGAGGCAGAGGGACAGAGAATCCCAAGCAGACCCCAAGCTGAGCGTGGAGCCTGAGGTGGGGCTCGATCCCACGACCCTGAGATCACAACCTGAGCTGAAACCAAGAGTCGGAGTCTTCACCAACTTAGCCATCCAGGTGCCACTGAACTGTACGCTTTAAATGGCTGGATTGTATGTTATGTGAATTCTATCTCTATCTCAATAATGCTGTCCAAAAAAATGAAATGGGAAGAAGTTCCCATCTCCCTTCAAAAAGGCATAGGAAGCCTAGAGAGTGCTTGAATCGCACGGGCTCCAGGGTCGAGGGTTCAGAAGAGCTCCGGCTGTAAGTCAGGCTGCAAACACAGGTGCTGAAAGCTAAGGGGGAAATGGAGCATAGATAAAGGGAATACAGAATATAGGTGCCTAAAGTCGGTACGGAGAAGAGAGGGGAAGTGGAAGTGAAATTGCCACAACTGAATTATCTGGAAAAAGAAAAGAGAAAAAAACAAAAACCAAGGGCTGGTTGTCTGTTGACAACAACAAAGATGTTGTCTTTACAACATCATGAGCATGATGGCAACCAACACCTGGGCACCAGTTGCCGGACCCTACAGGGCAGTCCAGGCATCCACCCTCATTCATCTTCAGGCCAGGGCTGTAAGGGAGGTTCTGCTGGTCCCAATTTATAGATGGGAAACAAAGTCAACACAGTTAAGTATTGTGCTTCTGTGTGATTAAGAGCCTATCTTTGAGAAATATATACAGACGTATGTAGAAATCATTGATGGAATTTCTGACATCTGCTTTAAAATAATCCAGTAGGAAGTGCCAGCCGGGGATATGGATGAAAGCCAATTGGTCATGTTGATAATTTGATAATTGTTGAAAATGGGAAGAGGGTACATGTACTATTCCCTCTACTTTTTTTTTTCCAGATTTTTTATTTATTTTTTAATGGCGAGAGAGACAGCGAGAGAGGGAACACAAGCAGGTAGAGTGGGAGATAGTCCCTCTACTTTTAAGTTTGAAATTTTCCATAAGCAAACTCCCTAGGTAAAAGTAAAAAAACAAAAAATAAAAACAAAAGTAGGGGCGCCTGGGTGCTCAGTCAGTTAAGCATCTAACTTTTGATTTTGGCTGAGGTCGTGATCTCAGGGTTGTGAGATGGAGCCCAGGGTCGTGAGATCGAGCCCCAGGCCAGGCTCCACACTGGGCCTGGAGTCTGTCTGAAATTCTCTCTCTCCCTCTGCCTGTCCCCCAACCCCTACCTTGCATACATGTGTGCCCTCTCTCTCTCTCTCAAAAAAAAAGTTGAAAAAAACAAATTAAAAAAAAAGAAAAATTCCATTGACAGATAAATGGATAAAGATGTGATACACACACACAGGAATATTATGCAGCCATCAAAAAAAATGAAATCTTGCCATTTGCAACAATGTGGATGGAACTAGAGGGTATTATGCTAAGCAAAATAAGTCAATCAGAGAAAGACAATTATCATATGATCTCACTGACATGTGGAATTTAAGAAACAAAACAGAGGATCATAGGGGAAGAGAGGAAAAAATAAAACAAGATTAAACCACAGAGGGAGACAAACCATAAGAGACTCTTAATCATAGGAAACAAACTGAGGGTTGCTGGAGGGGATGGGGGTGGGGGGATGAGGTAACTGGGTGACGGACATTAAGGAGGGCATGGGATCTAATGAGCACTGGGTATTATATAAGACTGATGAATCACTGAACTCTACCTCTGGAACAAATAATACATTATATGTTAATTAACTGAATTTAAATTAAAAAAATAATAAAATGAAATAAAAATTTTTTAAATTAAAAAAAAGAAAAAATGTCGACACTGCTATGTCTGTCCATGTATCCCTGAGTTACCTCTCTGACCTTCCCTAGTACCTCTCCATCCCTACACCTCTATACCCTTCTGCACCCCTACACCCCTCTATACTCTTCTACTTGCACTCCCTTCTTTATTCAAATTTCCCTTTGGAATGAGAATTTCCTCATCACCCTTTTTAAAACTGCATCCCTAAGGTGTACGCTATCCTCGTTTACTGCCCTATTTTTTTTTTCCCAGAGCACTCTTCTTCTATTATCTTAGCCATCGTTATCAGTTCATAACTAACACATGGCATTTACTATGTGTCTGACACTGTTCTAGATTTTCTACACTCACACGCACTTGATCCTTCTAACAATCTATGAAGTAGATATAACAACACTAGAACCCGAGGCACCGCTTGTAACTGGAGTGTTTTACATCCAGGCAGTCTTGCTCCCAAGTTCACATTCTTACCTGTGACAGCACAGGGATAAAGGAAGGACCTTTAAATCTCACAGATCCAAACATCTCTCCAGAATATCAAAACTGATCAAGCACGAAGGGGCTGCCGGCAATATCAGTGACATGCTTATGCTTACCTCCCTGGGCCCAAATCTCCACAGGGACCAAGAGTTTAAACTAAGAATGAGACCAAAACCAACAAACAAAAAACACATTTTATATATGTCATAGGACAGTTCAAATGATTCGACGACAGCCATATTGCTTAAAATACCCTTAAAATGTGCATAAACAAAAGTTCAACTCTCCTGACCTACCATATTTAAAATAGCCATCCCTTGAGCTGGCTTCTAAGAAAAATCTCCAAATAAAGAAGGAGAGAATAGGGAAGTACGTTACATGTATTTCCTGGACAGTTGTTTTCTGACCCACTACAGATTGCTGAAATAAAAGAATGTGGAAGAGTTTAAGGCCACCCCGCCCTCCAGTCTTCAGCTCCTGAAATCAAGAAGACAAAAGCATCTGCTGGTCCTGAGTGCTTTTCAACCTGACCTGCCCCCCCAAAACTTTGAGGTCTAATTTACATTTATCTCTTTTAATAAGTGTAAAACTAAGGATCCAAGAACAGAACTAAAGTATTTTCTTAAAGTAATTTCCAAACATTAATTGTTGGGCAGATCACATTTAAGTGTGTAGATTATTTCGGCTTTTTCTCCTTTGTCATTTTCCAGCCTACATTGAGGATGACAAAAACACTTGCCTCTGAAACTTCCTTTTACATAATGGAAGTGTTTCTCTTTCACAGTTCACGCTTCATGTTCCAGTGAGAAATAAAACATTCATTCAATATAGGATAATTATGACTATTTTATGGATGAGAAAACTGAGGCCCAGGAAAAGGAAGTAAAGTGAAGACCACACAGCAACTCAACAGCAAGCTCAGCACTGGGACATGGAACCTTGCTCCTGAACCCCAATCTCACCGTCATGCTGCCTGTATGTATGGGATAAAACACAGTGCAGAAGTTAATAAAAAAACACCAGGGTCCCAATCAAATATAATTTTTATGTCAATCTGAGAAATACCTCACTTACTAGCTGTGTGACCTTGGGTAAGGCACTTAACCTCTCTGTGCTTCAGTTTCTTTACAGATTGTTGTGAGAACTAAATGAATTCTCAGTCTGGCACACAATATTCAATAAAAGTTAGCTTTATCATCACCATCAGTGTTATTTAATAAAAACTTACAGTTCAGTATACAACAGCACAACTAAGGAGAGCTAGTTTTATTTCCCAACTTCATAAATGAGTCACCTCTCAACTCCTTTTAATTAAAATGAAAAACCAATCAGAGAGTTTGGTGACATTGACATGCTCACCTTATTTATCTTTTTAGAAAAGATATATACAATATAACATACAGGCATTAGGATTGCTCATGTTTATAATGGCTGGAAGGTTGGACATGCTTATTTAAAAAGAACTGCTTAAATTGTAACAGTAACACCACCCAACCTTGTGACTCTTTCCTTTCCATATTAGAAACATGAATCTAAATTTAGTAACAAGGGAAACTATTTAAATTTGGCAATGCTATTATTGGTGTGCCCTCAGACAGGTGGGGAAAACCTGTTAGCAAGCAATGGTACTCTTTCTTTAGCTCTTTACTATCTTCCTCTAAAGATCATTCGAATGAAAAATGCTTATTCTTGCATATTTATCCTTGGCTCTGACAGAGTCTTCCCCAATCAGAAAACAAGAACTCCAACTTCAGAAAGCCAACAATGTTTTCAGAGTTAAATGGTCTCATGAAGAGCATGTCAAATAATGAAACCCGCCCCCCGCCCCCCCCCCCCCCCCCGCCACTGGCCACTACCAATTTTCCTCAACTTTCTTAGCATCTCCCTCAAGCCCTAAAGAAGATGCGGAAGGCAAAGTTCCTGTCCCCTGACCCCCTGATGGCACACTGTGATGCGCCGTGTCAGGTAGTAGCGCTGGGAAGAGGAATTGCAGCAACACCCCGAGAAACAGACACATTGCGACATTTTGGACAGGGAAGCAGGAAAATGCCCACACTACCCGGATGGTGCTGCCTTAATTCTGCTCCAAAGGAGGTTCTGCTGGTGGCCAGGAGGGAGGTGTGAGCAGCAGTGTGGTGATAATCTTAATTTATAGAAACCACACTTCATACTTTTCAAAACACCCTCCCTCCTTCCAAACCATCCAGTGGGAGGTGGGCCAGGGATTATCCCCCCACTTCTCACACAGGCATACTGAGGTTCAACGAGGTTTCTTGACTTGCCAAAACCTTCCTGCTATTCGGCCTTAGGACAGAGTCTATGAAACCCAAATTTGCCGACCCTCAGCCCTTCGAGCTTTCCCACCACATCTTCAATTCAAAGATCCTTCCAAGTTCCACTGCAATCATACCGTAAGCACAGTTATGGAATATACCCCTTCTTGTTAGTCTTAATTCCCATTTAGGGCTGAATAACCCCTCTTCCGAAGGTTTTCCACATTCTCCAAGCTGACAGCATCAGTAGTCGCAGGAGGGGGGGTGGCAAACCTCACCGCGCGGCGACAGGCAGGCTGGAGGGGGTGGGGGTGAAATGCAGCAATTCCGCTTTCCCCGCTGCAATCTCAGCAGGTGGACTTCACAACGGGCGCTCGACCACCCCATATGCCGCGCTCTCACGCTCTAACCTAGCTCGGTGAAGTACCAAAAAGTTTGGCTTTTGTCACCAGATATCCAAGCTTCGGTGTTGGGGAGGAGATCCTCCGCGGGCCTTCGCCATCTGTGGGCGCGCTTTTGGGGAACCGAGAAAAGCCATCGCGTCCGGAACACAGCGCCTGGGTCCACGCAGGGCGCAGGCTTTGTGCTCCCTGAGAGTCGCCAAGCGATAAAGTGCCCGGAGGTCCCGCTCCTGAGCCTTCCGCATCCAAGCGGAGCACAGGGGCCCTCGCTCTTGCAAGTTCCATAAAAATCCTCCACCCCCGCAGAGGAGCCCCTTCCTACGTTCACCCAGGGGCCTCGGCACTGCCCAGCCCCCGCACGGCCCCGGGCTCCCGCAAGCCTCCCCGGCGCCCCTCGCACCACCTCACCTCTCCAGCAGCCTCGCCCCGCCGGCGAGCCCCTACCTCGGGCACCCCTCGCACCCCCACCGCTCCGACAGCCTCCCCCTGCCGGCGTGCCCCCACCTCGGGCTCCCGTCGCGCCCCCAGCCCGGGCCGCCTCACCTCGGCTCGCCAGGTGAGCGCACCGCGTCGGCTCCCGGCTCGCGTGGGTCCGCGCGGCTCGCGGCGGCGGTGCCAGGTCAGCGCGCGCCACCGCGGCGGAAAGGGGGAGCGCCGAGGGGGACGCGGCGCCCTGACGCTGCCACGCCACCACCACCACCCCCCTCCCCGCCCCGTCGGAATCCCGGGCTACCGCCGCAATCCGAGAAGGCCCCCGGGGAAGCGAAGCGCAGCCCCCGAGCCGGCTGCCTGCTGGGAGATGCGGAGGACGCGAGCCGGCACGAGCTTGGGCGCCCGCGCTCCTCCACCCTAGGCGGCCGTGCCCCAGGCCCCCACCTCCGAGCCCTGGGTGACGTGGGCTGGGGCAGCCGGGAGCAGCCGTGCTCAGCTCTCCCCGGGTTCCTTCCCGAAATCACCCCCTGCCCTCGCTGGGGGCCCAGACGCAAGCGCGCTGTCAGGGGTTGAAACCCGGAGAAAAACGCAGACCTGGAGGACAACGCATTCCCGGCCCCAGACGCCCCAAGCGGCGGTATTTGCATCCATGCAACTGCCTGAAATGGGGAACGGTCCTCCTGAGTAATTGGGATTAGTCTGCATAGAAATCTGCACGCCCAGCGGGGACCTAAAACTTATCCGGAGCGTGACCTCAGCTGGCTGCTCCACGCGGAGCCCGGCTCCGAGGACTTCCCTGGATTCCGTCCCACGTAATCGTCACCTTGTACTCTAGAAGCGAGGGTTTGCAGTTCAGTCACAGCCATGCTACAGGTGGCATCCAGATCTAGGTGGCTGCTGGGGAGAAGCTGCCAACCAAAACAGAACGTTTTCGTAACTAGAAACCTAAGCCCTGACTTAGTTTACTAGGGCAGAGTGCGCGATGTCCCTTCGCCCCTAGGGAGCTTCAACGCACTCCAGCAGCGGAGTGGGGAAAGAATCTCAGAGTTACCTGTCCCCATAACAACAGGCAGGTGAGCCTGTCTGGGATTACTTAAAAGAATCCCTTCTGCAGGGTAAAACCAACCTCATCGCACCCCCCCCCCCCCCGTGGTTCCTTGCCTTTGTCTTGTGTCACTTCCAGGTTGTGGCACCAGGTCACAGGTATGTTGGCCTTTATGTGCTGGATGTCTCTCTGGAACACCCCCTCCGAACACCCTCTCCCTGGCACAGCCTAGAGTGGAGTGGCTAAGGGGCGGCTCCGGATAGTCGCTGCTCCCTCAGAAGACAGTGGGATCCAGTATCAAAGCCGGTTGTTATACTAGCTGTCAATCACCCCACTTTTGTTGAACACAGTCTGTGTGGAGCCTAGAGCCGCTTAGACCTGAAAGGACTCTGGACTTTTGGGGTTCTGTCTCAGGAATTCAGATAGGCTGAAGGCAGACTGGGAAGCACTTACCTTAAACAGAAAGGAAGGGAGGGAGGGAGGGGAAGGTTGTAAATGTGTGCTGCTCTCCTATGTACCAGGTACTTTCCCACATTATTTTGAGCTATCCATCAACATTCCTGAGAATAACAAATCATCTGCTTCCATTTCACAAAGGAGAAATCTGTGTCTTAAAGAGGTTAAGTTACTTGCCCAAGGTCACAGAGCTAGTAAAGTACAGTCAGGCTTTAAAGACCAGTGTCTCTAACACCAAACCTTATGTCCATTTTCCACCATGCTACTAGCAAGACACAGAAAAATAATGAACTTGAGGGGCAAAGCAAGAGCCTTTCCCAGGAATATTTAAAAGAGAAGAATCAAGAGGAAGTAGAGAGAAAGAATATCATGCAAAGTAAATCAGTCAGTCTGCTAGTCAAAAAAACCCTCAAAATACAAAAACAAACTGTACTAGGTGGTAGCCTGGACAAGTCCAAGATCAGAAAAGCCTTCTTGTAAAGGCACTAGGAGGTTTTAGACCAAGATGGTAAGATTTGGTCGGTTCCCTTTGAAGTCACTTTGAAATCATCTTTACCAATAGGTAAATAGGCCGGCCTATGCCCTGTTATGTGGACATCCTATAAACTTGAACATACACATTCACCAATCACAGATAAAGGAGGCCCACATTCTGGAAGAGTATCTCTACAACTCAGAAAGAAAGTTCAAGGACAGATTTTTTTCAAATAAGAAATATTCACTGGAAACCTAGTGTCCCCTCTGGGATTAGAATTCTGGAAATAGAATTTCCCAAGTACTCAATGCTGAGGATGGGTTTTCTAAGACTGCCTAAGCAATTGTTCAATTCTGAGAAAGTCACTAATAATTACCAGCCAAAAACCACTTGGGGAAAAGCAGAGGCTGCTTTTCTTTTTCACAGGGAAGGTCATCTTCCAGGTCACAGTACCCTCCATGCCCCAGGGCCCAAGGGCAGTGAGAGCATCAGGAACTCACCACTTCAGCTGGTCAGGCTCGTGCCCAGCACCCACTGGTCACACACAGGCTCCACTGTGGCCAAGACAGCCTCATAGGAGACTGGAGGCCTGGCAGCTGCCTGCCCCAACCCAGCCAGACTTCACAAGAAGTGATTTGTGCCATAAGCAGGGATCCGACCCAGTTTTTGAGCTCAGCAAATGAAGTCAGCAAAGGAGAACTCAGTCTCTGTGCAAAACAGGAAGGAAATGAGATGAACGGCATAATCAGCTACGAAAAGGAGCCTATTGACATCATGACGGACATTCAGGGAAGGAGGGATGATCCTGATCCTGCGATGGCAGAGAAGTCAACACATGCGACAGGGAGTGAAAGAACCCAGGGAAGCTGCATTTGGCTTGTTTCTCGTTCTTTTCCTCTTTTCTGTCTGCTGGAAACATCCGTTATCCACAAGACGACAAATTTGTATGTTCCTCACTTACATGAGGAACCTAAATAGGCAAATTCATTGAGACCAAAAATAGAATAGAGGTTACTAGGGCCTAGAGGAGGAGAAATGGGGAATTTGTGTTTTATGGGTAGAGTGTCTGTTTGGGATGAGAAGAAAGTTCTGGAGATGGATAGTTGTGATGGTTGCACATTATTGTAAATGTACTTAATGGCACTGAATTGTATACCTACAAATAGTTGAAATAATAAATTTTATGCTATGTATATTTTACCATAATGAAGTATATATGTATGTGCATCTGTATATACATGCATGTAAATATATATTGAAAATATATGTATTATAATGTTACATATGTAATATATTATATAAGTTAAATATAATATATGCTATATTATAAATACATATTATAAATAAGTATATATATTACATATATGTATTTAAGATCTGTTATCATGATGTAATACTTCTTTGGAGTAAAAGCCCAAGTGAAAGCAATATGCTTAGAGATGGCTTCTGCCCCTGGAAACTCTTCTCTTGAATTTTGTCTTGCCTCATTTTGCTTTCCTTTAGGGGTGACAGGGCCTAGCTTTGGGGTTGTTGCACTCGTCATTCAGAAGGAAGAGTAATCCTGCCATTTTACTACTTGCTTCTGCCGGTGAAAGGTAGCTTGGGGGCATATTCAGAAATGCCATGTCCTGCAAGAGGCTCTTAACCTTTCAGAGAGAAAGGAAGCTAAAACAGATGAAAAAAACAAACAAATAAAATTTAACTGAGTACATTTAAAGATCAAATTGACTTGATTCAATGATTCATCGATCAGGCAGCAGCCCCTCCTGCTAACAGAAGGGAGCTCTGAGGTTTTTAAAGGCAGAACAGGGGTGGGACAAGGAAGTCAAAAACAAAGGAAAGATTATTTCCAGCAAGATCACTTTCCTCTGGGAGGAAGGCGGGGACTTACTTCTCATGCAGACTAACCTCACTAGCACTGATCAGTTCCTTCCAGATTGACTGGTTGAAGGACACATTCCCGAGGGGGGGGGGAGTAGGGGGGGCGCTGCGTAATGAAGTCTTGGTTTCCTCTTGTGGGGGCAAGCAAATCCCTTTCAGGCCCATTGTTCCTTTTGTAACAAGCAAAAGGCCTGTGGACTCTGGTGACAATGTTGTTTGCTTCCAGTCAACCAGGAGTACCAGACACACAACCTCGCCGCCTCAGGCACACCCTGACCCCCAGGGTCAGCCTGTTCCAGTGGAGATGACAAGATGAAGGGCATGTGCCCTCAGTCTGACAGATAATCAGTAAACCTTGTCCCTAGTCTCCCTCCTCCTCTCCTCAGTACACAGTTCCCACTTTTCCTCTTTGAAGATGCCCTTAGCTGGGCAAGTAGAACCTCTCTCTTCTTGATTCATTTCACCAGCCATTAGGCCATTGATGCTCTAAGTTCATGCTCTCCATGCTGGCTTCTATGTAAAAGTAGATTTTCTGTATCAATTCGCCTCCACGGAAGGAAGGTGCTGACCAGCCACCATGGGTATTCCCACCTACTCTACTCCCCCAAAGTTATATTTTTCATAGTAAATAGTAATAAATTATCATTCCTCCTTACATAGTAATCTCCAGTGAGTTTGGTCAAATTAAATTAAATCAACTCCAGGGAGTTGTAAAAGGGAGAGTAATGGTCCTCCAAAGACATCCATATCCTAATCCCCAGAACCTGTAATTATGTCATGTTACATGGCAAAGGGGAATGTAGGTTGCAGATAGAATTAAGGTTGCTGATCAACTGACTTTGAGATGAGATTATCCTGGACCATTCACATGTTCCAATGTCATCATGAGGGTACTTACAAGTAAACGAGGGAGGCAGGAGAGTCAGAGTGATGCAGTGGGACAAAGATCCAGCCCATTGCTGGCTTTGAAGATGAAAACAGGCCAGGAGCCAAAGAATGAAGGCAATCTCTAGAAGCTGGAACAGACAAGGAAATAGATTCTTCCGTGGAAACTCCAGAAGAAACACAGCCCTGCTGACACCTTGATTTTAACTCTGTGAGACCCAGTTCAGACTTCTGACCTCCAGAACTGCATGATAATAAATTTGTGTTGTTTTAAGTTACAGGCCCCAAGAGACTGAGGAATTTTGGTCGCACTGATGAAGTGCAGTTTTTGGAGTGGCAAGGTAGTATCCTTGCCAAGTGGTTTCCTGGATTCCACTGGAAATATCTCCGTTTTTTCTGTCTAATCATCAAAGTGCTTTGCACATAATAGAGACTCTTAAAAATATCTGCTGAATAAATAAATTTTGGCAAAATATAGAGTCTGTGAGCCATGATTGGTGTATTTTTGATAGCCTGGAACTTTAAGGATAACCATCTCTCTCTAGCTAGTTGTGAACAAATGCCTCTGCTATCAAGAAATTGGTAGTTAAATTATATGAACTTGAAGTAAGAGAGAAATTTGTGACGATAATACCCCGTTCTCTCTTCTGCTTACAGAGGAAAATGTGGATTCAATTTAAAAATCAATACCAGGGGCGCCTGGGTGGCTCAGTCGTTGGGCGTCTGCCTTTGGCTCAGGGTCCTGGGATCGAGCCCTGCATCGGGCTCCCTGCTCGGTGGGAAGCCTGCTTCTCCCTCTCCCACTCCCCCTGCTTGTGTTCCCTCTCTCGCTGTGTCTCTCTCTGTCAAATAAATAAAATCTTAAAAAAAAAAAATCAATGCCAGTCTTAGCAGATAGCAGTTGACTTCCCTCACAAGAGGAAGCTTCATTTCTCCTCTGTGGCATGAGGAAGCTCTTCAGGCTGGCTGCTGAGAGAGCATGTGACATTCTTGTCAACACAGCTGACACCCATATCACGTACAACAAGCAACACTAGGCCTATTTGAAGAAGGAAAAACAAGTAGAGCATTTCAGTGAAGCATTACAACAGTTGGCCAACTAAGAAAGGCTCCCAAGAGTCCTGTTGTCATTCTCTGGGGTTGGAGCTTCTGTCAGAGAGTCAAACCCAGTGTAAACACAAAGGTCCCTTGAAAAACGCCATTAGTTGAAAGTTGCTGACTCAAGAACCCCCCTGGGGAGAGCTCTGCTTCTTGAATTCAGCTGTGTACGGGGCTGACGCACTGACTGAGCCACATGCACGTTCGCTGGGCTCCTCTGGGCCATGGGACCTCTTTTCTTATGTCCATCATTGAGCTTGGGTGGAACGCAGGAGGGAAGAGTGAGGGGAGGAGGCTGGAGCTGAGAGTCTAAGGCCACATTAAGGTGTTGGAGCCTTAGCCTGAGGACTGGGGAGCTTTTACAGGATTCTGAACTGTGGGACATGATCAGGTTGGGAGCCTGGTGATGTTGGCATTTTCCCTCCTTGGTGATATTAATATCAAGTTCTCCAAATTGCATGTGCATGGGAATTCCCTTGAGTCTTGAAAAAATGCAAATTTTAACCGAGCAGTTCTCAGGCTGAGCCCGAGATGTTACAACAAGCACTTAGGTGATGATGCCGGGGCTGCTGAGCTGCAGACCACGCTTTGAGTAGCAAAGGCCTAAACAGAATCACTTGTGAGCATCCACCATTGATTTTTTTCAGAGCCTGGAAGAAGGCAAGGGAGCAGCTGGGGGGCACACACAAAGCTCTTTTCCATCTTCAAATAGCTCTGTGTTTTCCTGGGGTGACCTAATAGCCTGGGCAGAGAACATCATGACAACATCCTTAGTCATTCTTTCTGAGCCCTTCGCTTGTTCTGGACCATTAGTCAGACACTCTGCACTTTCAGCTCAGAACTCCCTGCTTCGTCCTGCTCTTTGTGTGCTTCTTTACAAATAGGCTTTGGAATTCCTTTTTCCTAACGTCTTAAGCAGGATTGACTTCTCCATTTCTTGAGGTCGACATCAAGCCAAGAACATCCGATTCTTCAAAAAGGATCATCGTGCCTTGGTTTGGATGATTGAGAGATGTGAAGGAAGGTTGCAGAAAAATAAATTAGGTCCATTTCAACTGATATTGCAGAGAGAAACACAGGACTTGTCAAGCCTTTGTTTCATCAATATAGCATATCCATACACCATTGTATAGTATAAATGACATGATAAATGTAAAGTACTGAGCATAATGTCTGGTACTCAGGAAGCATCCAGTGTATGGCTTTATGATTTACTATATTAAATCGCATTAAACTTAGGTCTTCTCTTCCTTCCAACTTCAGAAAGACAGGATAATTCACTAGTTAATGCTCAAGGCTTTCATTGACTGATAGATTGATAGAACAAAGGAGAGTTTGAACAGACTCAGATACACGGCCACTTGATTGGCAACAAAGGGGCCACTGCAGCTCAGTGGGAGAAAGATGATCCTTTCATGTAACTGGTGCTTGGGCAATTTGGCACCATGTGGGATGTAACTGAACCTTGATCTTTACTTCACAAGATACACAAAAATTAACTTGAGAGGTATCACAGACCTTAATGTGAAAGGTGGAAACACACATAGGAGAATACCTTTGTGATTTAGAGGTGAGTAAAGATTACTTAATCAGGACACAGGAAGCGCTAACTATAAAAGATAGAATTGGTATTTGAAATAATATATTCAAAATACCTACAATCTAGCCGTATCTTTTATATTAGCTACGATTTGTATTTATTCGAGATTTACAATGTATTGTGAATGACGACTCAGCCGGATCCAAATACTCACACACAAAACCTTAAATTTCACATTCATTTCGTAGATGCATTACAATTGCAAAATACCAGTTCCTTTCCCAGCTAATGATTTGTAAAAGAGAACAAAAAAGAGGTCTCAGTGGTGCTTTTAAAATCCCCCTAAAAAGATGGCAGCACAGAAAGAAAACTGGCTGTCGGTGCAGTGAGCTCCTGATGAAGATGTGGGCATTATTTTGGGTCATGTGTCCCTCCCAGCCACAGGAGCAATGATCTCCTCTTTCTCAACCCTTTCTTTTAGATTATTTATTTATTTATTTATTTGAGAGAGAAATGTAAGAGAGAGAGTGTGCATGAGTGGGGGTGGGGGTGGGGTGGGCAGAGGGAGAGGGAGAAGCAGACTCCCCACTGAGCAGGGAGCCCAACTCAGGGCTGGATCCCCCGGACCCCAGGGTCATGATCTGAGCCTGAGCCAAAGGCAGATGCTTGATGGACTGAGCCACCCAGGCACCCTTCAAACCTTTTTAAGCAAGCAATTCGAAGTCAGACTTAAGAATGAGCTTACTGACATTAAAGGTTGGTAGTTCCAGGAACGTCTTTGAATAAAATGCAAGACCTTCATTTGTGCGATTATACATTGGATTATTCTGTCAGAAAAGAGGATGATCAGGTAGATAATTTCTGGAAGCCTTGCGACACCAGGATTCTTAGCTTACATATTACTTTAACTGCTTTTTTCCAAGCTACAATTTATGTAACACATTTGATTCATCGACTTTTCTTCTTTGTAGCGTGTAATCCATTTTGATTTCTTCCCCTTGTGCTCTTTTGTGCAGCAGAGCTACGTTCTGGTTTTGCCCTACACTCATATTCCTTAAGGACCATCCCCCAAGCACTTCATGTTCAATCAGACTCTTCCTCACTCCCAGCATCTAACTTCCAAGGGTCCCAAATTAGTTTCCATCACATTATGGAAACTAAGGAAAAAGAGGCACCCTCCTAATAGGCTGAGATGCAGGAGTGAAGACATGGGATCTTCTTTATGCCGGCCTTTTACTGATGATCATAAATGAAAAAGTACCTTGCTGAAATGTGTCTCTTTGGTATTGGTATGTATTTCTCAGAGATATGCTAGAACTAATGGGGACTAATGTTTGTACTTTGCCAAGGAAACAAAGCAACAGATAGTATCAATGATGAGTGTTTATATGACATTGGGTAAGATATTTAAGCTCTCTAAGCCTCGCTTTGCTTAATTGTAAAGTGTGCTGCATGATAAGAGTATCTACTTCAATACAGTGATTATGAAGATTAAAATAGGCAATATATTTAGTACAACTTATATAATAAATGCTTAGAACATTATTTATTACTAATGCTGATAATTTCATTATAACTTATTTTTCCTATCTGGAAAAAAGGATAATAACACCTATTACATGGGTTTTTATGAAGATTAAATGGGATAATCTTTTAGAATTCCTAAGCCCGATTTCAACATGGGGGCAGACTTCCCCACATACAACACCAAGAAATTCTGGGACACCAGCAGGGCATCCAAGAATTTCCTCAATTCTGACTCTATCCACCTGAAGATAGCATCACATTCCACAGGTTAAGGGCTCAGTCCCACAAGACTGCCCACAACCCCACCCCTACTTTAAATGCCAATCTCAAAGTCCCAGGCTGCTCCCTGTGCTTCTGATCAGCTGCCTACAGACTGGAGGTTCCAGTGACTTATTCCTTAGGTTGGATTAATTTGCTAGAGCGGCTCGCAGAACTCAGGGAAACACTTACTTATGTTTCTCAGTTTGTTAAAGAATATGGTAAGGATACAGATGAATAGCCATGAACAGGTGCACACGGTGGCTGTCCTGGACAAAGGAACTTGGTCCTCATGGAGCCTGGGGGCTGGCTTGGTAGCACGAGGAAGCATTCTGGTTTCCCAAGTGTAGAAAATCACTGAAGAAGACCAAAAAACTCCAGTTTGGGTTTTTAATGGAGGCTTCATTACATAATCATGATTGACTAAGTCATTGGCCATTGGCAGATTTAACCTCCCGTCCCTCTTCCATCTCTGACTCTGAGGTCCAGGGGTGGGTCTAAAAGTTCCAAACCTTTAAATCCCATGGTTGGTCCTCCTGGCAACCAGCCCCCACCCCTGGGTGGGTCCAAAAGTCACTTTCATTGATAAGACGACACCCATTTCACCTTTATGCCTCTGAAGTGTTTTCAGGAACTGTGGATGAAGACCAAATACATCTGAGAAATCTATTTGGCCATCTGAATGACCAAAATTTCTATTTCTTAGAAACCACTATATTGCAGATAATATGTACATATTTAAGAATATGTGTGGTACATTTCTGATACACTGTAGAACTTAATAAATGTTAGTTTTTTGAAACAAACTTCTGTCAGTTGGTTGCTTCACCAGGGCTACACAACACACACACACACACATGCATGATTTTCACTGGTCCGCATTGATACTATTGAAGCAGACAGAAATCTATACATTGTTTCATGAACCTGTGCACTGCTTGAAAAGCTCAGGTCCGGTCATAGAGATTTGTACCATCAAACTTATTGATAGATTTAAAATGAATATTCTTTTTAATGTATTCTTTTCCTTGAATAGCCTTCTACTTGGTGGGGGAGGGGGGACAGAAGCTATTTATCCTGTATCCATTTTTTTTTCTAATCCAAATGGAAATTATAAACGACACAATCTGTTTGAAACACAAAGATTCCTTTATAGTGTTGTTCCCTCCCCTCCAGTTATTGCCATCAAAAGCGGGTTGCTTGCCATGTAAATTCTCATAAAACCCATCTAGTCCTTATCATAATCCATTGGATCTAAGGGCATTTCTCTTTCTGTGAATCAGACATGATTTTTTTTATCGACTTTCATATTTAGATTTATGAGTAACATGGTAATGTGTCCCAATAAATGTTTTTTTTTAAACAAAGAGGCATTTGTTCAAGCGACTAAATATAGCAATTACTCAATTCATTTGCCACTTCCTTTTAGCAATGGAACTGTGTACTGTCTCAGTGACATAAAGCAAGAGTCTAGGGAATGTGTTTATTTGACCTCAGCCTTAGTCTGCTCGTCTGTAAAGTGTACATGATAAGAGTATCTACTTCAAATAGAGCGATTATGAAAATTAAAGAGACAATATGAATATTTAGTGCAGTCCTAGCTTTGCTTTAAACAATTGACTATCTTTATTTATTTTAGAGAAGGGGGCGGGGCAGAGGGAGAGGGAGAGAGAATCCTGAAGCAGACTCCCCACTGAGCATGGAGCAGGACCCAGGGCTCCATGCACGGCTGGATGCCAGGACCCTGAGATCATGACCTGAGCCAAAGTCAAGAGTCAGCAGCTTAACGGACTGAGCCACCCAGGTGCCCGCAAACTGATTATCTTTTAAAGATATTTAAATCATAAGAAAGAAAGTCTTCCTATTGGCCCGCTTAGTGCCATGTATTTCCCCATGTAATCCCCATTTCCAGTGCTCATCATTCCTTTGTGTGGGTCCGGGTTGAGCCGAAGTTGAGCTTAGGGTCATCAGGTCTGTGCGGTTCCTTGTCTAAACCCACCCTGTGCGTGCGAGTCAGAGCCAGGGCCAGAACAGAGGCCTCTAGACTTCCTAGGAAGAACTCCCACAACCCCAGCCCATGGCCTTTCACCGTTAGAGAGGGTGTTGAATGGAGTTGTAAGCAAGCGAGCACCTTCAGATTACTCTGGAGCATCAGTTCCTTCTTGGCAATGATGGCACCATTGACCCACTAAAGGAAGAGGACTTCGAGCTGTTTTTCTGGCAGTCATCAGTTACTGGTATTTACAGACAGCGCTGCTGACTTGGGGTAGAATGTGGCCAAGCAACTGAAGTAAACAGTCAGTTTGCAAAATGATCAAATCTATCTTCTTTGACTCACCTATATTTATTTTGATCATATTTGCGAATGTTCTGGGAAACATATTGGACGCTTTGGAAGTTACAATTCTTAAAAATGTTCAAAATGTAGGGCTTTTTTTCTGATTTTCAATAAAATATATTTATTGTAGGATAGTTGGAATGAAAAAATACTCTAAATTTATAAATCATACATAATCCTGTAACTTATAGACAATCACTTTTAATATTTTGCTGTATTTCCTTTGTCTTTTTGCATCTATATGTACGTATATGTTATATATGTATATGTACACACATATATTACAAAATAGAAAATCACCTCATATATACAGCATGACCCAGATTTAAAAAATAATATTATAGCATCAGCATTTCTACAATTCATGAAATATCTTCCAAAAAACCTGATTTTGAGTGTCTGTGTAATAGCGCACCACATAACTGATCCATGACTTATTTAACCAAAGCTCACTGCTTCAGATGAAAAAATTATCATCCCACTGCTGGACTCCCTTTTATGAAAGGGAAAGAAAGGCATCTTGGGTACTGCCTAGCATATATTATCTTTCTGGGGAAACAATTCACTTGTTTAATATAAAGGGTGGGACAAGCTCTATTTATATTACTAGACATCAAAGAATTCCTTGGAGATTTAAGTACCTCACGTGGCAGATATACAAGAAATGACAGCAAATAAGAATTTTGAATCTTCTGTTTTCTCACCACCTGTACACTTTGCCTGACGGAGGTCATGTGGTCACTGATGTGTTTGTCTATGAAGATAAACACTTGGTGCATTACCTCGATTCCTATATTTAGCTGTTCACTCACGTATTTCCAGAGGATCCTAAAGAAGTAAAAGCTCTGTTTATAAATGAATTATTTTTCCCTCGATAAACTCAAATCCTACCATATGTTGCTATTCCCCTTGGCCATGCCGGGCTGGAGACAAATGAATTCTAATTTGAGAAGAGGTCTGTATTTACAACTGTATGAAAGGGATATTCAAACTAATTTAAATGTAAACTCCTTCCATAAATTTTTTTTATTAGTTTCAGAGGTAGAATTTAGTGATTCATCATTGGCATATAACACCTAGTGCTCATCATATCATGTGCCCTCCTTAACGCCCATCAGCCAGTTACCCCATCCCCCTCCTACCCTCCCCCCCTTCCGCCGCAACCTTAAGTTTGCTCCCTATAGTTAAGAGTCTCTTATGGTTTGCCTCCCTCTCTGTTTTCCTCTTATTTTGTTTTTCCTTCCCTTCCCCTATGTTCTCCCATAAATTTGAAACATATCTAGCTCTTTCTTGTATTTCCAAAGGTGAGATGTCATTTGACTTTCTTCCATCAAAAATGTTTTTCTGGCATTGCACAGGTTTGCCCTGAGCCAGACACACTCCCTGGCCTATGCCACCCCCTCATTCCCTGCCACCCCAGCTGTGAGTTCCGCCTGGCTCTCTGAGGATGGGTTTATGAAAGATCTTCTGCTCACTGTTGGTCTCAGCGTTGCCGGATCACTGAGTATGACGGTCGAGAAAGAATTCTTGAGATGTTTTATGGTGCATCTTAATAAATTTACTCTAGTAGAACGGGGACAGGACCCGTGTGCAGAAAGAGCTACCCTGTGGCTGTATGAAGCTGGTGGTTATATGCTTAGTGCTCAAGGGGGAGGGGACATGCAGGGAGTATGAGATCATAAATGTCTTCAAATTCCTACTCGTAAAAAGACTTTTTCAAGATTTCTCTGGTGCTTATCATTCAGTTTGATATTAACCATCGATGAGACGTACAGGCAGTCATGAGACCCTTTTAGAATGTAGCAACCAGAATGTATTTGATCCTTATCAAAACTATGCAGGCTATAGGTCAGCCTTCTGGGCTAAAGGTGAATATTTTTCTGCTTCTTTCCCCCATGTCATCAGGATCCATGTTACTAATGAAACAGTTGAGGGCAAGAATAATGGACTATAAACCACCACCGACGGCATCCTGATCCAAAGCACTTGGAAGAAACCATGTCCCAAGCCACACTACATGCTGGAGTGAGGGGTGGGGTAGAGGGATGTATATGGACTGGGTTTTGAGGAGGGCAATTGGAAATGAAGTGGAATTCTGTTTGGGGGAGGGACGGGACGGAGTGAGGAGAGGCCGAGGAAAGACATCTATTCACTTAGTTGCAGGATTGCAGGGGCCTTGTCTCACAGAGTCAAAGAGTGAATCTCGAGGACATGAAAGGGTGAAGTGAAGTGAAAGTTTATTAAGTGAAGGTGAGAGAGAAAGGAAAGAAAAAAGCTCTCTAGAGTGAGAGGGGTCCAAACACGTTGCCACTGAGGGCTTTGAGTGGCAGGCTTTTCTTGAGAACTGGCTGGGAAACTTGTGGCCTTGAGATTCTTGTGTCTTGGTTTGTTCCCTTATCTCTTGTTCTGCTCTGTCTCAGCGTCTCCACCTTCCAGGAATAGTTTTGGAGCCCAGTCAGGGGAGTCAGGGGCCTCCTATCTCTCCTGCCTAGACCTTAACCCCTTCCCTACTCACGGGACAAGGTCTGTGGGCAGAAAGGCTATACTGGGATTGTGAGGAGTTGACTATACCTTTTAATTAGTGGGGGCTAAGGATAGTGAAAGTCTCCAAGGAATCTGGAAGCAAGACTCTCAGGACCTTGAGGGGCCAGCGGATGCCAAGATAAGGTTCCTTTTAAACATGAAGGCACCAAGGCAGCCATGAGTTCCTCGAGGAAGGTCATGCTCTGCATGTTCAGGTATCTGTGGGCTGCAAGCTGTAAGGAGATTTTCATTTAAGCTACATTTCTTTTGCCTTTGTTTCCCACCTCAACTTTGTGCTAGGATTTTTCTTTCTCTCTACGATGGTAGTCAAGGAGAGGACAAAAAAGAACCACCTCACAGCCCCTTGCATGGTATGTGGCTGGGTTGCACAAGTAAAATCCGTTCCAAAATTGCACACCCTGTACTTACTCAGTGAAGGGTACTTTTACCCTAATTTCTTCTGTGTGTGACACTCCAGCTCCAGAAGCCATGAGACCCTGTCACGTGACAGTGTCCACAAGAGAGTTTTCAACGGCTTTTTGCCATCACCCGGTCTTTCCAGCACCAGGCCACCTGGATGGACTTCTCTTGGGGAAAGAAATGTCCTGCCATGAGGTCTGGTCTGAGCACCAAGAGGTTGTCATCAACTTTGCATTTTTTTTTCTCCTTTTTCCTGTATTTGAAAGCCCTCAAATGGTTATGTGCACGTAACCTCAGCTTTTCTCTCTTCCTCTCTCTTATTGGGAAAAGAGTATTTTGCTGTACAAGTGGTAGAAACACAGAGGCAACTGGGGTGTTTGGTGTGCCTGAGCATTCAGGGCCTTGGGTACTTAACTCCTGAAAGTAATTTGCTAAGATCCACCTCCCCTCCAAAGGTCCCAGCAAGATTCCTTTTTGTTAACACACACACACACGCACACGCACTCGTTTTCAGCCCTGAGCAGCTGGGAGCAAGGGTAAGAAATACAACCTGCTGATGCAGCCCTTTGTAACTTAGCTACATGGAGGCCAAACCACCCTAGCGTGGACTATGAATGAGCTCAGAACAATGGGTAGATTTATGCAATATCTCAGAACCACAGTGGAAGCTTCTGACCGGATTGCCAAAATGGGAGGTGTTTGTTTTTTCTCCTCTTCTTTCGTTCTTTGCCTCAGAATGACCACTCCCAACATATAAATCAGTTCTGGGTGATACTACTGATTCAGAGAGCCAACTTTGGAACAATGCCAACAAGGCACACGACTTCCATGACTCATTTCAAAGCAGAGAATACATTCAGGCCTGATTTACAAAACTGTTGCACAGATTGGCGTTCCAAAAGATTTAGCTTGAATCAAAAGACTCATTCATATCACTATGTTTTAAAAATCACTATATTCTAGAATTAGACTACTCAATATTCTTTAAGTAATATGAATGTGCTTTAGAATTGGGGTACTTCAAAATGTGTTAGTTTGTTCCCTTTTGGAAGCTCTAGATAAAACTTCTCTTTACAAAGGATTAGTGGCTCGCTGTTCCACGTGGATTGTTTTTATCCAGGACTGGCCAAATCTTCCATGTTCTCTTCCTACTACAGGACAATGGCCTCAGTAGTTCTCCTATTCTTCTATAGAATAAGAGCTTATATATTTAAATGCTGTTTAAAAAGGATATTTAAATGGAGGTGCAATATCCCATTTCTGTTAAAATTATGAAAAACAGGGGTGCCTGGGTGGCTCAGTCGTTAAGTGTCTGCCTTCGGCTCAGGTCCTCGTCCTAGGGTCCTGGGATTGAGCCCCACATCGGACTCCCCGCTCCACGGGAGGCCTGCTCCTCCCTCTCCCACTCTGCCTGCTTGTGTTCCCTCTCTCGCTGTGTCTCTCTCTGTCAAATAAATAAATAAAATCTTTTTAAAAAATTAAAAAAAAAAAAAAGAGCTTATATATTTACATACCACATTCCAACTCAAGTCATTAAGAATTTTCATCTCTACTATAAATGTGCAAATGTAGGGCGCCTGGGTGGCTCAGTTGGTTAAGCGACTGCCTTCGGCTCAGGTCATGATCCTGGAGTCCAGGGATCGAGTCCCACATCGGGCTCCCTGCTCGGCAGGGAGTCTGCTTCTCCCTCTGACCCTCCTCCCTCTCATGCTCTCTGTCTCTCATTCTCTCTGTCTCAAATAAAAAAAAAAAAAA
>NC_138371.1:124274250-124289567 GCF_054177405.1 Leptonychotes weddellii | reverse complement strand
AAAAAAAAAAAAAATTAAAAAAAAAAATAAAATAAAATAAATGTGCAAATGTAGAGATAAGAAAGCATCTTACGTTCTTTGTTTGGTTGAAGGGATAGACGGTAGGCAGCTCGGAGGGAGTTAGGGTTTGCACTCCAGAATTGGGTTTACTACCAAGCAATTTGGAAAACATAGCAATAAACCCTGTCTGGAAACTGCAAGTCACATTCCAAAGAAGGCTGGAATGACACAAGAGTAAACCTACCCATAATGATTCTTGCTAGATCCTGTTAGTACAGGCAGAATGACAAAAAAAAGGAGTATGCATTTTAAGAACAATTTTCTCATACAAAAGAGTCACCATCAAAGGAGGAGACACAAAAAGATAAATATGTTTTGCTTCCATTCATAGAAAGTTCAAAGCTGACAAAACTGAACTCTGTTTTTTAGGGATATATACATAAGTAGTATAGTTAGAAAGAAAAATGAAGAAATAAACACAGAAGTCAGTGTAGTGGTTCCCAATAGGAAATGGGGCCGGATGGTTATGCCCGGGTAGTTCGTGATTACGGGTCACGTTCTATTTCTTCATCCAGGTGGTGCCCTTGCTAGATTCATTAAATGACACACACGTGTTTCATACATTTATTTTCTGAGTACATGTTTTATTTCACGTTTTTAAAAAATAATATGAAAAAAAAGGCAATGTTAATCATCCCTAGGAAGATAAACACGAGATTTGGGAGCTACTGACTGTTTAGTAACTGGTATACTCCGGATTATCCTAGTATGAAAATCTCACCTAGAGATCCCTGAAAGCCCTTCATATTTAAGATTAGAGGCTGAAAGGTCTACTGACCTTGATACTGACTTCTCTATGGCAGTCTGGGGACCACACGCAGGAAGGGCAGGAACTAGAATGAGGAAGGCCCAGCAAAAGATGGGGAAGCAAGATGAAGGAGAAGGCATAGTATAGGCCAGGGAGACCAGAGGTCACAGTGGAAACCGACGGTCAAGAAGGCAGAGCTCTTGGTGGTAAGAACAAGGCTATGTATCTGGGCACCTGGCTGGCTCAGTTGGAAGAGCATGCGATTCTTGATCTCAGGATCGAGAGTTTGAGTCCCATATTGGGTGTAGAGATTACTTAAATAAATAAAAGTTAAAATAAAAAAAACAAGGCTATGCATCAAAACTAGGCACTCAAACAGAGGGTTTTGATCTACTAATATTGGCAAGTTTTCAGAAGGAAAACTTAGAGCTCAGGAGATGTGATGCTTAGTCTCCTTCCATGGGCACAACAGAGCTGGGGAGGGAGAGACTGGTGGGAACTCAAATTTACACATACCTACTATGACGGCAGTAGCTCTTGGGGTCCCAGAGGAAGGCAATGTAAGAAATGACCGAGTAAGTGAAAGGCAGGTTAACCTAAGGATTCAGTCATTCAAATACTTATTGAGAGCCTACTATGGGACAGATTCTATCCTAGGAATTGGAAATTCAGTGTAAGCAAAACAGTCTCTGCCCTCCTAGAACTTATGAGCTAAGAGGTAGTGAAGGAGCAAGAGGGGCAGATAATAAATAAGTAATTATACAACTAAAAGGTAATTCTACACAGGACTATCGAGAAAATAAGACAGGATAGTGGGGAATGGTCAGGGAGGGGCTGGTACTCAAGAATGTTGAGAAAGCCTCTTCTGGAGGAAGGACAAGTAGAAAGACCATGAGATGAGATGTTACTAACAGCCTGGAAAAGTTGTCAAGTGCAGAAATACAGAAAAGAAGCAGAGATGAGATCTGTGATTAAGGTCCAGCTGTTGAACACGGCTCAGGGCCAGGATAACTGGCTACCTGGGAAAACTGGAAAGATTAAGAAGAGCCCAGTCCTGAAGGGGCTGAGGTCCTTGACCCATTATCAAAGTTGGGGCCCCAAGCTTGGCAGAGCCCAACAGAGAACATGACTCCAAGCGGGGCTGCTGACCTGGAGCTCGATTCTAGAGAACATGTCAGGTCAAAGCCAGGCCTCAGAGCCAGAAAATTCTTAATTCAAGACACACAGTTCCATTTCCTGAGCCAACTGTCTTTTCCCCAAGGAAGCCTCAGATCTCTGGTTTGGAGTTCTCACTGTGATCTATAACATACCACTTGAAGTACATCACAGCCCATCAAAGCTGGAGAATACTACTGGATTCTCTCTTGTTTGCTGAGGATGGCTGCCATATTCCAGTTGTCCTGGGCTTATAATACACAGAGATGGACAGTGCAGAGAAAAGTCCCTTGGCCTCCACAGATGTCTGGAACACATCTTATTTGTCAGTAGCCTACTTGTAGAGGTTTCTGGCAAGATAGGGTCTCCTAGAATACTGATCATTGAAAGCCATGAAATCAAGCAGGATAAGGTTAGTGAACTCATACCTCGTCTACCTCATGGCTTGCCTTATGCATACCCTGGAGATAGGAGGGTTCAGTTCCAGACCATCATGATAAAGTGAGCATTGTAATAAAGCAAGGCAAATGAATTTTTTAGTTTCCCAGTGTATATAAAAGTACTGTATTCTATTAAGTGTGCAATAACATTATGTTTAAAAAAAAAAACAATGTATATACCTGAATTAAAAATACTTTATTGCTAAAAAAAATGCTAACCCTCATCTGAGCTTTCAGCAAGTCATCATCACTAATCCCAGATCACCATAACAAGTATGATGAAAAAGTTTGAAATATTGTGAGAATTACCAAAATATAACACAGAGACACGAAGTGAGCAAAAGCTGTTGGAAAAATGACATCTGTAGATTTGCTTGACACTGGGTTGCCACAAACCTTCAGTTTGTAAAAAACACAGTATCTGTGAAGTGCAGTAAAATGAAGTATGCCTGTATTTACAATTAGCCCTTAGCTGTTCAAGTATGCATTCTGGAAGGGTCATTGGCCCAACACAGCAGCCAGTTCTGGTCCTTAGATGTCAAAACAGTTGAGAAAAAGGGCAAAGAGAATGATTCTACGAGAGGCTGGGAGAAATTCCTTCCTGTTCCTCCCACTACAGTGAGGGTTCACCGAGCTTGTCCCTTCCCCAATGAGATTGCTAAGGCAGATGGCTCAATAATCTTCCTGGCCCACCTCCTAGCTTTGTTGAGAGGTCAAATGGGGGAAAACTACAGGATATCTGTAGAGTATTATGGAAATTTATGGGGTCATCATCATTATTATTTTATAGTAGAACCACGCTAAAATCTATTGCAGGCCCACAACGTCAATGGTTCGACAGAAAAATGATCTGTTTAAGTCTAAGTGGCCAGGGAATGGTGTGGTGGCAAGTATTTAACAAACCACCCTCAGGGTGGGCGAGCCCCACTTTGTAGCACTTAACCAATTTCTGTGGTGTAAATATTGTCATGGCTGGTATTGAGCTGCCCCTGGGAGGCCACCAAACACAGAAGTGGGAAGATAGGAGCACAACGGTGCGAGCTGGCCCCAGCCACTTTTGGCTGCACCGAGGACTCGGGGTTCAGAGGTAAATCAAATACAGTTCGTGCCCTCAGAGACTAATGCATGGATGGGTTGAGGAGATGGACCATCCAGGAAGGCATCTTGAAGTAGCATAATAAATAACAAAATCACATACTTAAAGCAGATACATGCATTTATTCCCCCAGCAGGATCTGTGTCCTAACAGGAAAAAAACCCTTAAACTAGTAAGATGAAGCGTTGATAGTGGAATTCAGGCATCAGCTACAAGTCAAGGGAGGTCCAGGAAATTCTACCTCTAATAGATAGCTGCCTACTATTTTATGAAGACTGGCTCTAAATACAATGACACTATAACAGATTATGTTCAATGATCTCAGCTAGGTTACTGGTAAGTATCAAAGGCACTGAGTCAGGGGCACCTGGGTGGCTAGGTCGGTTAAACCTCCGACTCTGGATTTTGGCTCAGGTCATCATTTCAGGGCCCTATGATCAAGCCCTGGGTGGGCTCTGCACTCTGCAGGAAGTCTGCTTGAGACTCTCTGCCCGCCCCCTCCCCCCTGTGTGTGCACTCCCGCACACCAGCTCTCTTTCTCTCTCTCAAATCAATAAATCTTCAAAGGTGCTGAGTCAGAGAAAGTGTAATTGAAGCTCAGGCATCTATGAACTAGAAGACCTGCAACCCATCCTCTTAACATCTGCTAGCTCCTGTGGTTACCTGTCCCTACATTGGCTGGGGAAGGGGCAATAGAGTTGGGGAGGGGTGGGGGAGGCATGGAAGAAGCTTAAGAACCAAGGAGAAGAAGACGTGGACCCCATTAATGTTTCCTTGTCCTGCTCTTTTGAAGTCCATAACGTGTACTCATACCACACGCTCCTGGGCAACCCCGTCGTCTGTCGGGGTTCAAAACTCAGCCCCACCTTCTTCAGGTATTTGAGCATCACACAGTCCTCCTCTCTCAGCTGTTCCTTCTAGGCTCTTCTAGCTCTCTGATGGCACTTTTCTCTCTCCTCTTCTGGCTCTTCACATGTAGGGGCTCAGTTCAAGTTTCCATCTTTCTTTCTTTTTTCTATCTGTATTTTCTCTTTTAATATTGACATCAACTCCCCTAATCTTCCTCCATGCAGATCACATCATATTTGCTGATCAAGACCTTCCCTCTCCCCCTGAGCACCAGCCTCCTGTTCAGTCATCAGGTGCACAACTGGTCCCCCAAAGACCTCTGGAACATCAGTTTAAACTGCAAGTCTGGGGTCAGACTTCCTGCTTTCCCCTCTGGCCAGTTCCTCCCCTCGAAGTCTCCATTTCTCCTAATGGCACTAGAGTATTTTCAGTCAGCAAAACCTGAAGTCATTTTTCAAGGCTCCTCTTTCTCTAGTAGCTCTCGCCATGTTGATAGCTGAGTTTGTTTTCGTACTTCTTGGCACCAGCATCGTTCAGGCTTTCATGATCTCTCACGGGACCACCTCTCTTTCAGTAGCTGTTTCTCTCTGCTCCATCGTGTACCTGGGGAGGGGATCATCCGTCGTGGTACCCCATCTAGCCTTTACCATAGTCATGTGACCTGAGCTTGGCCAATCAGAGTCCTTCCTTAGAGGTTTCCCAAATTGGAGCTCAAAGGAAGTTTTATGTTCTCTTTAGTTTACAGGTGGAGCTATAAGCATGTGTCCAAATCCACTGGTAGCCATGAACCCTAATGTCTGGAGAAGCCTAAGAGAAAACAGTTGATTCACAAATAAGAAACAACTATGAGAGTCATGCCTTTGTTCTCAACCTGATTTCACTTAAATTTAAGGGTGGCTCTAGTCCCATCCCCATTCAAAAAACATTCCCTTATCTCACAATTATATAAGGTGGTTTTTTGTTTGTTTGCTTTTTATCACAAAGCTATTTGCTGGTATAAGGGAATGGAACCATACACACATTTTTAAAAATGTAAATTAAAATATATGTTCTTGCCCAAAAGGGAGGGCATACAACTTAAATGGTGAGGAAATTCCTATTCGAGTTTTGGAGAAAGCAAAGCTGGAATTAATCAATCAGTTCTCCCTTCAGTGGACCTGCAGCGCTGTATGCCTTTCTTAGAGTGTGTGTCTTCTCAAATTGAGTGTGATTCTAGTGTTCAAAGAGTTGGATCTTATAATCACGCAATTCCTAAATGCAATCTCATTATTTCATTTGGTTCAACTGCAGAAACGGCCATCATTTCTATGATCTTGGGAAAGCGTTGGATTATAAAGGCACCTTCCCAAAGGCTTTTCAAGAGTAATTGCTGACTTTCCTTACTTTTCTCCTTACCCATCAGCCAACCCCCCCGCCCCGGCAAAAGATGCAACTCTCTGGTACCTGTTCTACTTTGTAGAGTAGTACAACTTTGTAAGTAGTAACGTGTTTGTTTTAGGCTCCTTTCTAGGTCATAAACTCATTTTCTGGTGGAGTTAACTTACTTAAGAAACATCTACTGGTGGGGCGCCTGGGTGGCTCAGTTGGTTAAGCGATTGCCTTCGGCTCAGGTCATGATCCCAGGGTCCTGGGATCGAGTCCCACATCGGGCTCCCGGCTCGGCGGGGAGCCTGCTTCTCCCTCTGACCCTATCCCCTCTCATGCTGTTTCTCTCTCTCTCTCTCAAATAAATAAATAAAAAATAAAATTAAAAAAAAAAAAAAAGAAACATCTACTGGTGTGTTTGCAGTGACATAAAGCACCAGGGCTCTGTTAGCAAGGGAGTTACCAAAACCGGTAAAGCTAGACTCCTGCTCCAACGGAGTTTATGATCTCATACAGTAGTTTTCAGACTGGGCTGCAAATTGCAGACAGCTGGAGAGTTTCTCTTTCAAGTAATCTGGGATTGGTCAGGCACACAAGGGCTTTTAACTCCTTTGGTGATGTGATTGTGCAGCCAAAATTGAGAAATGTTCTTCCAGATGAAAAGAAGCATATTATTTCAATACAATACTAAGGGTGCTGTGCTCTAAGTACTCACAGGGTGCTGTGAGACTCCCCCGGGAGGGGGGGCGGGGAGCACCTTGAGAGAGAATCTCAACCCTGCAAGTGAGAATCTTACAAAATGCCCTTGCTCCACCCCAAACTCATGAATTCAGACTCTCAGATCACAGGGTATTAGTATGTTTTAAAAGCTCCCTGGGTGATTCGGATACCCAGAGATGGTTGAGAACCATTGGAACCCACCTAGGGAGATACAGTGAGGGGAAGGCTTTCTAGAAGGGGTAACAGCTACATGGAGACTTGGAAAGTACACATGGGTAGTTAGGCAAAGGAGGAGGCCAGGCCTTGGCGTTTATTTTGCTTTTCCCATAATGCCCACACAGGCTCTGGAACATTGTAGTTACTCAATGAACTTCTGTGAAATAACTGTTCAGGATCACTGGGGTTACATACGTGGAAACATCTGTATTCATTTTCCAGGGCTGCTGTAACAAAGTACAACCATCTGGATGGCTTAGCACAACAGGAATTTATTCTCTCAAGTTCTGGAAGCTAATATCTGAAGTTCAGGTGTCAGCAGGGTTGGTTCCTTTTTGGAAGCTCTGGGGGAGAATCTACTCCATGCCTTTCTCGATTCTGGGGGTGGCCAGCAATCCTTGACCTTCCTTAGCTTTTAAGTGCATCACTCTAATCTCTGTTTCCATTGTGTGCGTTTCTGTGTCCAGAGTTCCCTCTTATTCTAAGGACGGCAGTCATTGGGTCATCCAGGCCCAGCCTAATCTAGTATTAACTCAACTTGATCACATCAGTGTAAAGACCCTATCTCTAAATAAGGTCATACTCATAGGTAACTGGGGTTAGGACTTAAACAGATTTGGAGGGGGGCACAATTCAACCCACACGGAATCCCAAAGGGTAGGAGAAGCTGGTTGCCACAGAACAGAGAGAGGTGGGCTAAGGGAGGAGCCTGAACTTGTCCTAACCTTGTCCCTGCTCTCATTGGATCTATTCACTTGAGTGAGTGGCTCCGAAACATTTTCCAGTTATGAACCCATAGTTTCTGTATGACTCTTCCACACATGATACATCATTAATTTGTGAAGTTACACTTCACATTTTTAGGGAGAAACAAGAAATAATCTGTAAACCAATTTGAGACTGTGACATCTACCATCTTCCATCTGAGGCACCTAGCTTTATCGATTTGATTCCTCTTCTAGCTCAGACTAGAGTGCAATGCACACTCACAGACTCAGACGTGTGGTGCTAAACTGGGACAGCCCCTGGGAAACTGGGACAGATGTCACCCTATCTGTTTCTCACTCTGCCTGTCTCTCTTTTCCAGGCTCCCTCTTTGTCCTCTGTTTGGGTGTGCCCTGTTGGAAAGGATAAAGACACATGTGACATATTTAAAGTTTGATGAAAGGATTGAAGAATTCCAGATGATTTTTATCCAGCCTTAACACTCAGTTTTCAAGCAGCAACATGGCTTTATGAATTGGTAAGATTAAAAAGAAATATTTTATCCTATATCCTTATCCTTAGAAGGCCCCATCTCACTGCCCACACTGTGAACTGGGCAAATAATAAACTGTAAAAAAAAATTTTTTAGAGAGGGTCGAGGCGGCAAAGGGAGAGGGAGAAAGAGAACCTTACCTAGGCTCCACGCCCAGTGCAGAGCCCAACACAGGGCTCCATCCCAGGACCCCGAGATCATGACCTGAGCCAAAATCAGGAGGCAGTCGCTTAACTGACTGAGCCGCCCAGGCGCCCCTAAACTGTAAAATGTTTTAATTCAGATATAAGTTGAGTATTTTGAGTATATGACCATGACTTGTACATAAACTTGGAGCCTTCCTGGATAGCTTAAAGTCTCTGAAAACCGTCTACACTCAGTCTCCGCTGCTTACCTTCTGCCTTCTCCGCCCATTGCAGTCTGGCTTGTGTACCCACAACTGCAATGAAAATACTTTCTGAAGATTATCAGAACCTTCCGATTGTCAGATTTCATGGCTTCAGACTTAGAAAATGGCTAAAGTTTAAAAGACTGCTATAGCGGGCACTTGGGTGGCTTGGTTGGTTAAGTGTCCGACACTTGACTTTGGCTCGGGTTATGATCTCAGGGTTGTGAGATCGAGCCCCGTGTGGGTTCCATGCTGGGCTTGGAGCCTGCTTAAGATTCTCATTCTCTCCCCTCCCCCCCACCCCGTGGTCTCTCCAAAAAAAAAAAAAAAAGGACTGTCATAGGGAGCATTGGCAAGGATGCAGAAGGCCTAGAACTCTCAGACACTGCTCATGGGTATGTAACATGTAAAATGTAAAATTTGAAATACAGTTCAGCAGTTTCTTAAAAAGTTAAACATGCACATATCATATAAGCCAGCCTAAGGATTCACCCAAGAGAAAAGAAAGCACGCACTCATACAAGGGCATGAACGTGAATAGTCACAGCAGCTTTATTTGCATTAGCTGAGAATTGGCAAGGACTCAAATGTCCATCAACAGGACAATAGATAAACAAACTGTGATACATCCCTTCTATATCCACAATGGAATACTACTCAGCAAAAAGAAAGAAGGAGGGAGGGGAGGACGGAAAGCTATTTATATATGCTCCAAAATGGATGAGTCTCAATCTCAAAATAATTAGTCCCGTTCTCAAAATAAAGAAGCCAGATTTAAAAAGGAGTACATGCTGTATGATTTCATTTATATAAAATTTGAGAAAGTGCAAACTAATCCATACTGATGGATCAGTGGTTGCCTGGGAAGAAGAGATAGGGAAAGTGGAGAGGAGGGGCTACAAAGGACCAGAAGGAAGGTTTTGGGGTGATGGATGTGTTCATCAGCTTCATTGCGGTGATGGTGGGTACGTCCATATAGGAAACGTATGAAACTATACGCTTTAAATGTGTGTGGCTTACTGTATGTCAATTATACCTCAAGAGAGCTGTTTTTAAAAGCCTCATGCATGCATTTTAGTCCTATATTTACTGATCTATGGACAGCATTTGGGAAATCTGTCAATTTCCTCCTCTTTGCAATGCTCCTCTCCCCAGGGTTTCAGGATATTGCTTCCAGGTCTCTTCCTGCCTTTCCACACAGGCAATCAGAGGCGAATGCCTCAGCTTGACGAATGAGATGAGAGTTCTGACCCGTTGACTTTAAGCATAGAGATCTATTTGTCTACCATCATTTTGAGCAGCCGCAATAATCACAAAGAAGCAGGGCAACGTCTAATCAACCTGCAAATCCAAATATCCCTTAAATACGTTTGTATTTCCTGGCTGCCGTGACACCAGAAAGGGGTATAGGTTGGTGTGTTTGGTGGGTATTTGGTATTTTTCATCATATGGAAATGACTGCCCCTATAAAATAAGGAATTGCGGAAAGACAAAAGATTCTAAGAACCAGCCCCCAAGGAACCTGACAGCCCTCTAACGTGGCCCTCAAGGCTGCAGAGAAGTAAGGAGGTGACGCCCGGGGAGCCAAAGATTTCTCACAAATCTGGGGCAGACAGAGGGTGGACTCAGCCGGGCTTCGTTCTCCCTCCATGCAGTGCAGACATGCATCTCTGGCTTGACCCCCAGGCCTCTCTCTTCACCCTGTTTGTGAAAGAAGAGCCACTTTTCCAATCCTCATCAGTGTCGCAGCTGCTCACACCAAGGGCTTCAAGAAATGGCAGGTGGCCATGCTTTCAGAAGCTGCCTTGCCTTACTAGGCAATTGAGGAACTTTTCTGAGATCTGTTGCCAACGTTTTAGTTTGCCCAATAGTTGCCCAAATATGTTATGACATGTGCTTATTTAATAAGTCCCGACACATGGTTTGAATTTAAGTGATGAAATCTACCAGACTGTGGATCTGTAGTTTGACCAGGATGCTGAAATGCAGTCAGGGAACTGCAGCCCAAGGGTCTGCATACACGTCATGAGTCACAGTTGTTCGTCCTTATAGGAATCACATGCTTCGGTATTGACAGGCGCCTGTTTTGAGAGTCCTCTGTTTACTAAACTCACGGCTGTCATGGCAATAATAGTCAAATGTGGTTGTTAACCAAACTTACTTTTTGTCTTGTTCCAGAAAGCTTTCAGTGGAGTTTCTCTTTCAAATGGTGTCAGAAGGGTAGGTGCCCTTAAGACCCTTAATTCAAAGATCTCACTACAAATTTGTCTGTTGACTTCTTCTAGATAAGGATGTGGTCACTTGCTCTGGGAGAGAGGAATTCTTTTTACTTCCTGGGAAGAAAACAAACAGGGTCTGATGGAACCACTGCCTAAGGGCCAGGCAAATCCCACTTGACTAGGAGAATGCGTGTGTTAAGATAAAGGAGAAATACCACAGCCTGCCACAGTGAGAAGTAGAGGGCAGGGGCTCAGGGAGGTATGATCACTGTTGGCTCTTTTTTTTTTTTTTTAAAGATTTTATTTATTTATTTGTCGAGAGAGAGAGAGAGAGAGAGCACGAGCACGAACAGGGGGTGTGGGGAGCAGCAGGCAGAGGGAGAAGCAGGCTCCCTGCAGAGCAAGGAGCCCGATGTGAGACTCGTGACCTGAGCCGAAGGCAGACGCTTAACCGACTGAACCACCCAGGTGCCCCTGTTGGCTCTTTTTAGATACAGGAGCCAGTTGGCCAGGAGGCCCTATTAGTCTTCTATTCCATCAAAGGGTGTTTGCATCATGAAGTCACTGAAGGAGACGAGAGGTCAGAGAGATGGAGCCATTTGCAGGGACATAAAAATAATCAAACCCAATCAAAGACCCACCTTCCCTTTGGGGTGAGTGTGTTCAGAGAACAGTTGCCTCTGAGAAGCTAACAAGCAGGGCTTCCTCTTTCTGTATTGACATGAGTCTTGTCAGTTTATTTAAAGACTTTCTTCCTTTGGGCCCCTGAGCCTCAGAAATGAGACATGCTAAAGAGTACGGAAGGGCCTACCGTTACACCAAGTGCTAGTATTGAAACTGTTATTTTAACTTTGAAACCAAGAGACAGACCCAGAGAGAGGCTAGATGGATCTACTGCTACATATAGAACAGTAGATGAGAAAAATCCTATTTTAAAGCAATCACCCATCAAAGACTTTAGCTAACATAAAGGAAAATAGGGGTGCCTGCGTGGCTCAGTCAGTTAAGCGTCTGACTCTTGATTTCAGCTCAGGTCATGATCTCGGGGTCATGAGATCGAGCCCCACATCGGACTCCATGCTCAGCGGGGAGTCTGTTTGGGATTCTCTCTCTCCCTCTCCCTCTGCCCCTCCCCCCAACTCTCTCTCTCTCTTTCTCTCTAAAAGTAAACAAACCTTTAAAAAAAAGAAAATATTGTGAATTCCACCAATGTAGACATTTCAATCTGGATAACTGAAAGAATTCTTCAAATAATAATAATAGCTAATATTAATTGAATATTGACTGTATGCCAGACTCTGAGTGCACTGAACTCATTGAATTCTCTCAAGACACACAACTGTTTAAACTATTTTATAGACGAGGAGGTTTCAATTGCCTAGGGCCATAAACAGGTAAATGGAAGAGCATGGATTGGGACACAGCCCCAGTGACTGTGGATTCCCCCACAATATTCCTGATACTCTGCTGGTTCTGGGGGAGTGTTGCTAATGGTTTTGTCCATTTGTTTTCATCAGTGGGTTTGTTTTTGTTTAGTTTATCTTAGTTGAGACTGGGTGTGGGGATGCCGAGTCAGTGGGGATGGCTTGTAATATCTAAATAATATTTTATTTTTAATTCAATTTTATTTATTTACAACTCATTTATATTCATTCATTCATATAATTTGCTATATTCATATAATTCATACCTATTCATTTATGATTTATTTATAATTCAATTTTAATTACTGAAATGTCATGTGTATGTGATGCTAAAATGTCCAGTTCAGGAGTCAAGCTCCCTGCCATGAGGAAGCACTGCACCGTGGAATGGGTGGAGTATGGAATTGGGGAGTCCGGAGCCCAGGTACCCGTCCCGGCTCCATCACTCCTCAGTCGTGTGACTTAGAGCAAGCAGACCCTTTGAGCTCACAGTCTTTATGGGTACCTTGAGCCCTACCCGCCTTGTACTCATAGTAGAGGAATAAGGCAGTGCTTTCAGCTCTCTCGAACTTGTAATTGGACCAAGAGTTTGGTTTGACTCAACGCTTTCCAAAGCACATAGAGAGGCCATGGAATGTGCATCTTTTCATCCCCTATAAATCTACGGGGTCTGCAGGCATCGTGGAGGTGACACGGCCTTTATAGTCTTGTAACAAATAGCAGGTTAGGGAGAGCAAAAGGGAGAAGTGTGTTGGGGCCCCAAGAGACACGTTTGAATGTGTTCTTTGCTCCCATTATGACCTCCCGCCTTGATTTTCAACTTACAATCAACATTTATTGCCCGTCTGTGCTAAGCACTGGGGGAATGGGGATAAGCAGCTGCTCTCCTCAAGATGTAAAGCCTGCACTCAAGGAGCACAACCACTAGGAAGGATTCAGATAAATTCCCGGCTAAGTACAACAGGGGTCGGCCTTTATAGAAGACGGGCCCCAAGAAGAAATGGACAATTTTTTTTTTTAACCCAGAAAATGTTTTATCAAGAAGATGACACTAAGGAGCCTTGCAAGATGAGCAGCTAGCTGGCCAGGAAGGCATGGGAATGGGGAGTGTGTGAAAGAGGGAAGACTGGAAGCTATTAATTTCTAATCCTATTTATGCTTATCTCAAAGTACCTGCGCTGGCTACCAGCAGAAAAACCGCCTCCAGCCTGACTGCCTCTTTGGTGGGTGGAAGGTCTGATCCGAGGCTGCTGAGAGCCACTGCCAGCGTTAGGGGTAATGAGCTGCAAGGAAGCCATCTTCCTCCAAACAGAAACTAGATGCTGTTAAGTGGATATAAATGTCTGCGGAACCCAAACTTTTCATTGCGTTTCTCTTTTAAAACTGAGAGGCCGCAAGAGGGCGCCAGACTTCAGTTTTCTGAATCAGAAAACCAGGGCATGGCAAAGTACAAAGGAAGAGGTCACAGTTGAAGGGAATTAGCTCTTATTTTTTAAAGTGTATTCTTGTTCTCTAATGAGAGTAGACATATAAATATTCACAGTACTTTGAATAAATGTGAATGTTGATTTATCTTTCAAATTCTAAATTTGGGTTTAAAACACAAAATAAAGTAATACATCAAGTATTGCTTCTTACAATGGGATTCAGACCTGGTATTTAAGGATTGATGAGTCCAATAACGAACCTTCCGGCCCACCTTCTTCTTGATATTTGTCTTCTGGGCTGAGTAGACTATGCCTGCTAATAGGTGCTTTGTTTGTTTATTCATTCATTTAACAGGTATTTGTTCAGATTCTATTATGTGCTAGGCAGGTTGCTAGGTGTTGAAATAGAAAAGTAAAAAAGACATGGTGAATGGATAAATAAACCGTGGTCCACCCATACAATGGACTGTTATTCAAGGACAAAAAGAAATGAGCTATCAAGCTCTGAAGAGGCTTGGAGAAAACCTACATGCATAATACTGAGTGAAAGAAGCTAATCTGGAAAGGCCATATACTGTGATTCCAACTATATAACATTCGAGAAAAGTCGAAACTATGGAGACAGTAAAAAGATCAGCAGTTGTCAGGGTCTAGGGAGGAAGGCGGGGTGAATAGACAGAGGACTTTTAGCGCCCTGAAACTATCCTGTATGAGACCGCTATGATGGACACGTGTTTTTATATAGAACATACGCCACCAACAGTGAACCCTAATGGAAACTATGGGCCTTGGCAGATACCATGTATCTGTGTCGGCTCATCAGTTGGGCGATGTTGATGGCAGGGAAGGCTGTGCACGTGTGGGGGCAGGAAGTACAGGGGAAACCTTTGTACTTCCTGCTCAGTTTTGCTGTGAACCTCAAACTGCTCTAAAAAATTAAGTCTCTGCAAAAACCCGAAACAAAACAAAACAAGATACGGGTGTTGCTCTCAAGTTGCTTAGTCTGGGAACAGACAACCCACAAGACAAGAACAATACCACAGGGGCAGTGCTCCAAGGAAGGCTTCAGGGTTGTGGGAGCCCGGGAGTGGGGCCCCACGTCTCTGTGCGGTGTGTGTGTGTGTGTGTGTGTGTGTGTGCGCGTGCACGCGCGTCTCCCCGGAGGCCCTGGGCTGTCACAGCTGCTGTGGGAACCCCGGGGGCTGGGGAGGCTGGAAGAGCTTCCATTTTTGTGCTGAAGGGACGTGAGCTTCTTGATAAGTCGCTTCACCTGCCGGAGCTCCGTTTCCTCATCTCTGACTCGGCACGGCTGTTCCCGGTCATCTGTAAGGCCGGGACATAAAATCGATCATTCCGGTTGTGATGCCAAGTTCTTGTGTGTGTGCATGTGTGTGTGCGCGCGCAGTAAAATACGCAGAGCATAAACCGCCTTAACTGTATTTAAGTGTGAGGTCCAGTGACGTTCCGTGCACTTACATTGCTGCATTGCCATCACCACCCTCCATCCATCCCCACGGCTGTCTGACCTTCCCAAAGTGAATCTGTCCCCACTCCTCCTCCCCTAGTCCCTGGCAACCAGCATTCTACCTTCTGTCTCTATGAAGTCGCTACTCTGGGTACCTCAAGTAGGTGGAGCCAGATAGGATTTGTCCGTGGTGTCTGGCTCATTTCACTCAGCACCATGTCTTCAAGGTTCACCCGCCTTGGCCTGGGTCAGAGTCATTCTTTTCGAAGGCTGAGTATCATTCCACTGTGTGTCTGTGGCCACGTTCCTCTGAAGTGGCTGTTTCCGACCCCAGCAACTTCGCGATGGGGAGAAGGAGAGCCCTGGCAGAGAGCACACTGGCCCCCTTTTTATCTTTCTGGATCCAAGGACAGCGAGTTCAGACCTTGGTGTCCAGTAGGCTCTGCCACTTCTGCTGGGACAGCTCATCCTTTTCACCAGATAGGCT
>NC_138371.1:124268801-124274150 GCF_054177405.1 Leptonychotes weddellii | reverse complement strand
GCTCACTGTGTCCTCACTTGGGAGGAAGGTGCGAGGGAGCTCTCTGGGGTCTCCTTTATAAAGGCACTCATCTCACTCAGGAGAGCTCTACCCTCATGACTCAACCACCTCCCAAAGGCCCCGCCCCCTAATGCCATCACATTGGGGGTTAAGGTTTCAACATATGGATTAGTGGGGCAGGGGTGGAGACACCCATTCAGTCCGTAACACCTCCTTCACGTGAGACAGCAACAAAACCGGAGTCCAGGGTGTTTACAACCTGAATGCTCCACTCATGTAGTTTATCAGAGAGCAAAAAATCGAGCATGGGAAATGTGGTCTTAATTAGCGCCATGTGAAATTGCTCAGTGATGTGGTTGTGAGGAATGAGATTTCTGGAAGAATGAGAAAGTTAAAGCCAGTTTGTCCCAATAGAACTTTATGCGTTCCTCACATGGAGACTAGAGGCACGTAGGTGACCACTGGCTGAAAGCAATTGCTGTTGGAAACCAGATAAGGAATAGACTGACTTTGAGAGCATTTGCCAAACCTACAATAAAATAATATGGTTTCATTTTCAAAGTGCCTCAGCTGTGAGACTCTCTTGGAGGTTCGCAAGTGCTTCAATCCCAGCTCCGCTGGAAAACTTTCTGGAGGTGTAGAGCGAAAGGCAGCATTTGGGTCTGGGCACAGTTCACTGCTAGGCTAAAAGAATTTCACACTAAGACTAAAGGACACCATTGATACAGAGCTCTGATTTTTCCCTAATTGGAACAGACTAGTAACATAGGATTGCATATTAGCACACTCTCAATGCATAAAGCCTAAAATAAATCGGGTTGGTTGAATAGAAAACAGGTGGCAAGGCTTTTGCCCTCATTTCTTGAAGCCTGGGTTTGTGGGTAAAGAATAGTGTGGTGTAGGTGTGCACGCTCCGGGAGCCGACTGTCTGCTTGAAACCCCGAGTCAGCCTTTCCTACGTGTAGTGTCTGGGGTAAGCTAGTGAAATCCTCTGAGGTTCAATTTTCTATAAGATGGAGCTAATAATAGTTATTGTAGAGTGTTATGAGAATTAAATTGAACGACAAATGTAAAGTCTCGGGCATGATAGTTGTTATTATTATTATTATTATTACTATTGAATGCTTTTAGGACTGGATCTGTTTTCTCCTAGGCACCTAAACTCTAATCAGGTATAATAATAAAGGCAGTATGCTGTAGAAAAAAACCAATGATGTCCATGATCTTGGAGAAATCACTGTTCATCGCAAAGCTTGGTTTGGTTATCTATGTCATGATGATGAAGCCGCTATGAACTTTACCCCACAAACTTGGATACACTAGATAACTGTTACATCCTTTTATTCTTTTAAAGCCAGGTTAACTCTGACCCTGATCCCACCTGGGAGGCAGGAAATTGAGTGTTAATCTTATTGATAGGCTCCTCCCTCCCCCACAAACATCTGAAAAAGGGCCCTCTGTCTTTGGCCCATAAGGTGTCCTGGTGCTCGGTCCTCTGTTGAAGTTCTTTAAAGGTAGGTCACTCTGCTAGCAAAGGGCGTTGGTCGGGCATCAGAAGCCCCATGCAGACTGTCTACCCACCCTTGGTGTTCCATCCAGACATTCCCTTCTAAGGCCTACTCACCTCCTAGAGGTGTTGCAAGGACCAGAGGCTCACGTCACTGACACTTCACCCCTCTCCTTGTCCCAGACTTGGGAGAAACCCTCTCCCCACTGTGTTATCACAGCTTCTACCACTTTCCTCCTTAAAGATACTCACTCCTTTTCTCTCTCTTGTCCTCTCTTCCTGGGAAGATAGAGCATAATCTCCTCAAGGCTTTTAAGAGCGAATGCTGGGAAACTGCAGATGGTAGTGGGGTTATCTCCAAGAAACTTCAGCTGTGGATGTTGAATCAAGAGAACACAAAGGCCCAGCCACATTCCAAAATCAAAAGAGAGGGTAAAAATCCAAGGAACATACAACACAAATTAATGTTGCAATGAATACTATTTTAAGTGGATAAGACTAGCTTGGATGATTCTTAATTTTTCCTCTCCAAGAACTCCTTCCATATTATCATTTTATTCTGCTCCCAAATATCACATTTAAATTATTTCTCCGAAGGGGTTGCCTAGCTGGCCTAGTCAGTGGAGCATGCGACTTTTGATCTCAGGGTTGTGAGTTCCAGCCCCACGTAGGGTGTCGAGATTACTTAAAATAAATAAATAAAATGTTAAAAAAAAATAAAAATTTTCTTTTAAAAAAATAAACCATTTCTCTGAAAGGTAATTTATTAAGAAATTGCTTGTACAAATGTATCTTAGGTAAGTGTAGTGTCTGTTAGACTTTTTGAAATAATGACTTTCATGTCACAAGGGTCCTTTCCAGGCTGCCATTACTCATATAAGGCAGGTCAGGGCAAATTCTACCATGTCAAATCATATGGGTTCAGAAATAGCCTTTAAAGGAAGCAAGAAAAATGCACAGGGCAATGAGGCAGAGGTGAATATGGCCCACCAATCTCTCCATCGTCCCTGGATGAGGATCACACCTGGGCTATGGTTTCATTCCATGGAGGGACTTCTCCCCTTTGTGGGTGGGCCTACTTAGGACAAGTATGAGGAAGTGGCCTCATCAGGAAGACCCAGACTGCATGACCACTATTTACAGACTCATCTCAGAACATTAAATCTTCTTCCCGTGGAAGAACTTAGAGCAGGTGGGGTCCCTGAGACCCATGGGATATTATAACCGCCCCCTACTATCCCCAGGGTGGGCAGAAGCCGAATGTCCAGTACGAGGCAGAGCCTCTCCCTCTGGGGGGTCTCATCTAGCTTGTGGTCCAGGCAACCCTTGGTGAGTACACCAGTCATTTCTATAACACAGGCTCCTTGCATAACAATGACAGTTACTTCTAGACTACCATTCTTACCTTCAGGGGTACCTGGTGAGAGAATTCTATCAAAAGGTATAAGGCTGACTTCACAGTTCTGCTTCTGCTGGGCCTTTTGTGCTGCTTTGACTGATTCTTTCCCCTTAATTCTTTTCAGTGTTTCAAAACCCCTAGAATCATCAATCTCCCACTCCTGCATAGCCTTGCTATTCAGAGTGTGGTTCTTATACCAGCAGCTTTCATATCCCCAGGAAGCTTATGAGAAATACAGTATCTCAGACTCCATCCCAGACTTACCAAACCAGAATCTGCTTATTAACAAGATCCTCAGTGATGTCTATGCACAGAAAGCTTGAGAAGCATGGTCTCATGGCAGTGCTTCTGGAACTATCTGTGGTAAAGAACCAGTTTTCTAGGTTTCCAATCCATCTAGGACCAGCACTTTTGTAAAGTGATTAAACATGAATTACTTGAACAATGAATTCAAAAATTCATAAAATAAACAAGCTCCATTATTTCAGTGTTAGCCTCAGCAAACTTAAAATTACATTTCGGCAAATATAACTGGAGCAAAAACAAAAAAAGAAAATAATTACAAAAACTATACAGGTTTATTAAAAATGTGGATTTAGGCAATTAGTAAAGAAAATCTCTATTACACTTCTAACTTTTTGCAGTTATAACTAAACAAAAAATTATGAGTGAAATAGTTTCCCCAATATTAAACACATCTATCCATGCTTTCAATGAATATTGTGTATATCAATAATTAAAGTTTTTATTATGACAAATAATATTTGCCTCTTTCTTGTTACCTACATTGCACTGATAGAAACTATTTGCAGGGGATAATATATATCTAAACTACTTCTGTTTTAATAACACATAGTCAAGATATCCGTCTCAAAGAGGTATATTAATAAGAATGGAAGAAGCGATTTCAAAGGAATTTTAGCAAGAAAATACAGCAAATGAGGCTGTATTTCTGAAAGGTTATTTTTAACCTTTTCATCAGTATCCATTCTTCTTGAGAATTCTCAAACATCCCAGGATAAGCTTGCTTTGCTTGTGACATGGCTGACCCTTTTTTTTTTTTTTTTTAGGTCAACACCTCCATACATAATTTCATCTAATCTTTCTTAACAACTATGTGGTGAGTACTGTTCCTATCGCTGTCACAGAAAGCAACTTGAGATTCACTGGGTTGATATTTCAAGGGCTTGAACCCAGCAGGGCTCCCTCCCCAGCCCCTGTTACACACAGAGAGCAGGTTAAGCAGAAGTCTGATAAAAAAAAAAAAACCAGCCACTGCTGGGAATGTCATCTGCTTTCATTCTTTTGCTGCAGGTTTCTTTCAAAAATTGAAGGTGTGTGTAAGTTATTAAAATTGTCCAAAGGTTGCCTTTAGGCTCTTAGATTATCTCTCTTTTCAGTCTCAAAATAATTATGAAGCAATAATGCTGCCAAATAATGCTGCCACAGGAAAGTGAAAGTTGGAATAATCGATTATTTATCTTCTCTTCTTGTTTCTGTTGTTTTGAAATGAGTGGATTTATGTCAGTGCAGAGGTCAGCACCAGAATAAAAGTGGAATTTTGTTTAAGTCCTGCTAATTAAAGGGATGATAATAGTGAGTTGCTTGAATATTAGACATTGTGTGTAGAATTTGTACTATAAAACAAATGGCCATGTTTTGTATTTTAAAATTATTTTATAGATATTATATATTGTGAAAGGGCCAGTAATTTGGTGTAGATATGCACTCATCATATTCTGACTTAGAAGAAACATGTTTTATCTATCTGAGAGGTTGTGATGAAAGGTTAGTCATTTGTTTTCTCTAATTTGAGTTCATTGATTTTGTTAGTATAACTGTTATTCTGACCTTTCTTTACAGTGTTGTGATCAAAACGTAAAGAAAATTACTACCTGATTTCAAGACTTAATATAAAGCTGTAGTAGTCAAGACAGTGTGATTTTGTAGAAAGGGTAGACGTATAGAATGATAGAACAGAAAAGAGTCCAAAAATAGACTCACGCATATATGGTCAGTTGATTTTTTGACAAAGATGGAAAGGCAATTCACTGAGTTCACTGGGGAAAGGACAGTGTTTTCAATAAATGGGCTGGAACAATTGGATATCTACATGTAAAAAGTAAACCTGGATCCATATTTCTCTCCATATACAAAAATAAACTCCCATATATACATGTAAGATCTAAAACTCTAAAAGCTCTAGAAGAAAACAGGAGAAAAATCTTTGTGATCTTTGGGTTAGGAATGGATACTTTAGAAATGACACAAAAGGCACTATCCATAGAAAAATGACATTGAACTTTTTTTTTATTATTATGATATGTTAATCACCATACATTACATCATTAGTTTTTGATGTAGTGATCCATGATTCATTGTTTGAGTATAACACCCAGTGCTCCATTCAATATGTGCCCTCTTTAATACCCATCACCAGGCT
>NC_138371.1:124259766-124268301 GCF_054177405.1 Leptonychotes weddellii | reverse complement strand
CTTTCTCTGATTGACTTATTTCACTCAGCATAATACCCTCCAGTTCCATCCACGTTGTTGCAAATGGCAAGATTCCATTCCTTTTGATGGCTGCATAATATTCCATTGTATATATATACCACATCTTCTTTATCCATTCATCATGACATTGAACTTTATTGAAATTAAGAACTTCTACTTTCTGAAAGACTCTGTTAAGAGAATTTAAGGCAATTCAGACTGGGAGAGAATATTTCTAAATCACATATCTGATAAAAGACTTATTCCAGAATATATGAAGGACTCTCAAAACTGAGTAGTAGGAAAACAACCCTTTTTTATAAAAAAAAAAAAAATGGAGAGCAGATTTGAATAGACTGTTGACCAAAGATGATAAATGATGACAAATAAGGACACAAAAAGATAGTGATCACTAACACCATGAGTCGTTAGGGAATTGCAAATGAAACCTCAGTGAGGTACATACCTGCTAGGATGACTGAAATTTAAAGAAATGCAATAACCTGATAATGTCAAATGCAGATGAGGAGTGGCTGCACTGCTCACAGGTTGCAAGCGGGAATCCAAAATGGTACAGCCACTTCAGGAAGAAACTGGCAATTTCTTGTACAGTAAGCATACACTTACCACCTGACCTACCAATCTCACTCCTAAGTATTTACCCAAGTGAGTTGAAAATTTATGTTCACATGAAAACCTGTATGTAAACAATTATAGCAAGTTTATGTGTAATTGCCCAAAATAGGAAAAAAATACAAATTTCTCTCAATGGGGGAATGAATAAACAAATATGATACATCCATGCAATAGAATACTACTCAGCAATACAAAGGAATGAATTACTGATATATAGAACAACGTGGATGAAGCTCAAGAAGGCATGATGCCAAGTGAGAGAATCCAGACAGAAATGGAGTACATTTCTATGTTATTCTGTTAATATGACATTCTGGAAAAGGCAAAATTATCAGGATACAAAACAGATCATTGGTTATCAGGGTATGCGGACGAGTTGGCTCTAAAGGACATTTGGTCTTGGTGGTGGTGATACCCCAATGTGCATTTGTCAAAACATGCAGGACTGTTTACTAATCAAGGGGGAATTTTATTGCATTTTACTGTATATCTTAAAGAAGAAAAAAGAATAATAATAATTTAAAAAAAAAACACATTGCAAAGACATGAGAAAGACTGGCTTTATGTCTGAATCTGGTCTGCCTCTACTCCCAAGTTTTCCACAACTGCCTCACACAGGTTCTACATGCAATCACTTGAATAACTATATCGATCCGAGTGAATAATTTAGAGTTTTAGGTCATCCTCCATGCATTAAACTAGTCAAAATAAGTTGATAAAGTAAAATTGTTTTCCGTCTCTTCTTGCTTATCCCTTTCTTCCTGGTCTCCCTTGCAGATTCCTCTCCCTTGCAGATTCCTCGTCCTCGGACCACCCATGAGGACTGGTGTCCTGGATCCTCTGTGTTGTGACTCTCCATCCCGGAGTGACATTCTCTATTTCCAGGACTTTTCTATCCCCACTCATATGCTTGTAAATCTCAGATCTATGTTTTCAGCTCAGATTTTTTTCTTAAACTCTGTTCTATGGGCGCCTGGGTGGCTCAGTTGGTTGAGCGACTGCCTTCAGCTCAGGTCATGATCCTGGAGTCCCGGGATCGAGTCCCGCATCGGGCTCTCTGCTCGGCGGGGAGTCTGCTTCTCCCTCTGACCCTTCCCCCTCTCATATGCTCTCTCTCTCATTCTCTCTGTCTCAAATAAATAAATAAAAAATAAAATCTTTAAAAAACTCTGTTCTAAAACTTAGGACAACCATTTTGATTTTTTAAAAATATTTTATATGTCAAGAATTTAGGAAGGGCTCAGCGGGGTGGTGGGTATCCATCCTGGGGGCATCAGCTACGTTGCTGGGACTGGAGGAGCCACTTCATGATGGCTTCTTCACTATCTCCCTGTGGAAGGGGACAGCTAATAGCTGGTGCAGACTCTTGGCTGGTAACTCAGCTGGACCGGTCAATCAGAGCTTCTACCCATAGTCTCTCCATATATATGATCTGTGCTTCTTGTAACTTGGCCACAAAAACGGTAATCTTTTTATGTAATCAAATTCATTAAATCCTGCCTTACAGTTTATGTTTCCAAGATTGTGTTTGAGAAATTCTTTGCCAATTCATGTGGCAAAGTAGAAAACACAGCATAAATGGGTGGTCACATGCCCCAGAAGAATGAAGAATGGATTTCAACGATACTCTCATGGGGTTACATGTGGGATTTAAATATGATACTGCATCCTTAAATGATTGCTCAGAGCAGAGCTACCTGGCTAACCGGAATACTCACCTAGGAATCATCACGTGTGATAGAAATAAGCTTTTCTATTCTTAAGACTGCTGTATTTCCAGGTCTCTTTGCTACAGCATATTAACCTTGCCCTATCTCATACATCCATCTTACAGATGAAGAAATGAACCTTGAGAGATCATAGAACTTCTCAAGTTATTCAGCTTGAGTGCAAACCTCCAGGTAATTCCACTCCAGGTATCAGAGACTGTATTTTTTCCCCCTGATGTTGGCTTTGCTCTGCTTTCTCTTCTCAGAATTTCAAATCTTTCCATTAACTTTCATGTGAGTTTACTGCTCATCAAAGGCAATTAATGAAAATTTAAAGTCAATATAAGGTTTATGCTCTGAAAGATGAAGTGCTAATAATAAATATCAAACATTATTTCTTTTAAATGACCTCTTTCATATCTGAATATCAGGTAAGCTTTGGAGAAAGCCACAGGCAGTTTCCATGCACTGAAAACCATGGTCTTGGTGATGGTGAGCACCCCAAGGGAGAGCAAAGATGATGGAATACTGAAGAAGAATTTAAGTTAAACATCAGGAAGCACTTGTACCTTATGTAGTCAGATGAAACATTATGCATAGACATTCATATGAAATAGCCTAGGGGTGCCTGGGTGGCTCAGTCAGTTAAGCATCTGACTCTTGGTTTCGGCTCAGGTCATGACCTCAGGGTCATGATATCGAGCCCCTTGTTGGACTCCACACTCAGCAGGGAGTCTCTTCCTCTCCCTCTGCCCCTCCCCACCCTGCTTGTACGTGTTCTCTCTCTCTCTCAAATAAATAAATAAACCTTAAAAAAAAGAGAAATATTCTGAAAATTTTGAAGAATTTTGATAGGTGTTGTGTTAGCCATCATGACACCTGGGAAGTAAGGATGTTGTATAGTAATTTTAACTTACTCTATACTCCAACAATCATCTTGTGAGGTGGATAATTGTAAGAATTTCAGATATGAGGAAACCTGAAGTAACTCCACAGGATGTAGGAACTCTTGGATACGCTGCCCAGGAGTTGTTTGGTTGTTAGGTGACAGATGATCAAGCCTGCCATTCTGACCGGTGTGGTTAGATGAGATGGAATGGGTGTCCATCTACAAGATCCACCTGAAGTAGAATGAAATCCAGTTCTCTTAGTCAACCATGAAATCTGATGAGTGATCGTGTGCTGTGGGCTATGAATAAGTTTAAAAAGAGCCAGGACATAAAAGTAAGACAAATCTGAATCCTCTTCAGAATGCTTTATGATAACTTTGGAGTGTATTCCTAAAGTAGTTTTTTTCTTTAGAGAGCATATGAAAAGTGATAAATAGTTAAGAAGCAAAAAAAGACATTGTTAGTAGAAATCACAGCTGATTAAATGCATAGAGGCAGTTTTTGAGGGTCAACCTGAGAAGGATTGGACATGGGAAAGAAGAGAGACCATCTGCAGGTGTCCAGAGTTCCGGGAGTCTGCTCAATTTCTCGCCATCATAAAGTAGTGCCTAGTTCTCAAAGGTGAGCTGAGCAGCTTGGAGCTATCTATGGTTTTCAGATTGGATACACTTAGAAGTCTCATGGATTTTTCTTTAAATTTTAAAGGGGATTGGTGCTGTGCAGCAGCTTTGTGTTCTTAGAAAGATGAGCTTTGTTTACCAAAGAGGACATCTAAATGCTGATCAAGAAGATTCCTAGTAGTTGTTGATACCTGGTACTACTCATCAGTTATGAGAATACTTTAGATAATTATGTATAGCTTCATTTTGTCATGTAAACATTCCAAGAACCCCAGCCATTGAAAACTCTGTCAGCAGAGACCCAGGCCCTAATCGTATGCTTGGAGATCAGTGAGGCCTTAATGGTCTCCATCCCTGTAGGACTGAGTAGGAGGTGGGTTGTTTGGATCCAGACTTAGATACAGGGAGCAAGAGAGGATTCAGTTACTACAAACAGGGTGTGGATTGGGAATTGGTCTCAGGGTCAAAACACAAGCCCAGTTCTCAGAACTGGGGAAGTGGCCTAAAGTTAGATTAGCAATGAAAGTGAATTGATCCTTTGGCCAAGAACGTAGGTCTCAAGTACTTTAAATCCAGTTTAAAGTCTGGGTGGGTCCTTCAGGTTGGGGCAGGACTAAGCCTATATATGGGGGCCTAACTGCCCAACTGGTAAAGAAGAGAGGTAAAGAGCTTAGGAACTCAAGCAGGGCTGGCCACGGGGAGTGGGGGTTGCTCCCATCTATTGTGGGGAGATGAATGAACGCTAGAGATTTGAGTTCTGTTAAGGTGAATTTATAAAATAAGTCTTTGTAGGGAACCCTCGGTGGCTCAGTCAGTTAAGCATCTGCCTTCAGCTCGGGTCATGATCCCAGGGTCCTGGGATCGAGTCCCACATCAGGCTCCCTGCTCGGTGGGGAGCCTGCTTCTCCCTCTCCCACTCCCCCTGCTTGTGTTCCATCTCTCTCTCTGACAAATAAATGGGTAAAGTCTTTAAAAAAAATAAAATAAATCTTTGAAATAGGTATTCTAGTTTTTCTTTTTTGGGATAGGTCTCAAATGTAAATTAATGTGTCATTTAAGACAATCTTCACTCCCCTACCCCATCTAGCAATAAACCAAAACATCCTTTAGAACAGAATTCCCTGAACATTTTTTCAAAGTTGCATAAAGCTATCAATAATTTTTGAGCATATTCACTTACATTAATTTATTTATAAGTAATATGCATGTACCACTTTCCTAAAATATTATATATATCAAAACCCAGAAAGATAGAAACTTAAAAGGATGAAGCAAAGAATAGATAGAAATTCTAATATGATGCTGTTGCATCCCAGTAGGTTATCTTGGTCCTCTTTGGGGTGAGCACATTCCATTTTGGAGATCTCTCCTTTAGAATATTAATGGGGAATTACATGGTCTGAATGGCATGACTGAGTTTTCAAACTACTTACTCCAGGTCTGGAAACATGATTTTTCTTCCTCTCATTCATTAATTTGACAGTGTAGGCCCTACAGAGCTCTATCTTGGGTATTCTGAATTATTCTGATTAATGGCAGATAGCACTGGCCTCAGATGGTAATGTTGTCCTGTCCCGATCATCATAGCAAAGCTAGAGCGCACTGATTTATTTTCTGCACAAAAAGTATTAGGCTCCAGCTGCTGAGGTCAAAGGCCAAAGGAAACATCACCAGATGCTCAATAATGGAATTCTCTTAGCACCTGGGGCTCAGGTTCAGAGCCCAAGTGAATCTACTCTCTGGCGATCTGGGGCCCTGGGATCAGGACAAGCACAGCTGGATGCAAAAATGCTGCTAAAGCAGTCCTGGTGGCGCCTTGTAGGACTGCAGTATCGTGGCTGTTGCCACATCCCAGGTCCTTAAACATGTGAGCCTGAGCCTTGGATACCAGCAGAGTCCCTGCTGAACGCCAAACCTGCTGAGGCGTTCAGAAAAGCATTTTGATATCTACTTCTCCATATTTTAAAATAAGTTTTTTGAGATATAAGTCACATTTCATAAAATTCACCCACATAAACCAGTGCAGTGGTTTTTAATATATTCACAGTTATATCCAACCATTGCCACAATCAATTTTAGAATATATCCATCACTCCAAAAAGAAACCATTAACAGTCGATCTCTCTAAAGCCCTGCCTTATTCAATCAGCTCAAAATAAACCTCTTTGACCTTGGCTGTAGCAACTTTTTACCAGACATGTCACCACAGGCAAAGGAAACAAAAGCAAAACTGTACAGTAAAACAAATAATCAACAAAACTAAAAGGCAACCTACAGAATGGGAGAAGATATTTGCAAACAACATATCTGATAAAGGGTTAGTATCCAAAATCTACAAAGAAATGATCAAACTCAATACCTAAAAAACAAATAACCCACTTAAGAGATGGGCAGAAGACATGAATAGACACTATCCAAAAAAGACATCCAGATGGCTAATAGACACATGAGAAGATGCTCAACATCACCCATCATCAGGGAAATACAAATCAAAATCACGATGAGATACCATCTCACACCTGTTAGGATGTCTAAAATTAGCAATGCAAGAAACAACAGGTGTTGGCGAGGACACAGAGAAAGGGGAGCCCTCTTGCATTCCCATCCCTCTGTTGGTGGGAATGCAAACTGGTGCAGCCACTCTGGAGAACAGTATGGAGGTTTCTCAAGAAGTTAAACATAGAACTACCCTATGATCCAGCAATTGCACTACTAGGTATTTAACCAGAGGGTACAAAAATACAGATTTCAATGGATACATGCACCTCGATGTTTATAGCAGCATTATCAGCAATAGCCAAACTATGGAGAGAGCCCAAATGTCCATCAACATGAATGGATAAAGAAGATGTGGTATATATATATATATATATACACAATGGAATTTTACTCAGCCATCAAAAAGAATGAAATCTTGACATCTGCAATGAAAGGAATGGAGCTAGAGTGTATTATGCTAAGTGAAGTAAGTCAAAGAAAGATGATCTCACTCATATGTGGAATTTAAGAAACAAAACAGGTGAACATATGGGGAAGGGGAAAAGAAAAACAAGGAGAGAGGGAAGCAAACCATAAGAGACTCTTAATGATAGAGAATAAACTGAGGATTGCTGGAGGGAGGTGGGTGGGGGATAGGCTAGATGGGTGATGGGTATTAAAGAGGGCACTTGTTTTGATGAGTACTGTGTTGTATGTAAGTGATGAATCACTGAATTCTACGCCAGAAACCAATATTGCACTGTATGTTAACTACCTAAAATTAAAAAAAAAAACAAAAACAAAAAACAAACCCTCAGTTTTTGTGTCTCTTTTCCAAGCTTCAAATTCTCAGGTGAGAGAATCTGATGGAGTGAGCTGTCTTCCCTTAAAACAGTCCCTTCTGGCTGGGAGCAGAGTTGCACAAACACTGTTAATGGGGCCTGTCCTTTTGTTGGGGACTACACAAAGACAGCACATCCACCTCCTGAGCCTTTGTAGTACCCTCTTCACTTTTCTCCCTGCCTCTAGGCTCCCTTCTCCGCAATCCATTTTTCTTGCTACCATCAGATTATCCAAGAGAATCTTTCTGGGACTGTCAGTGCGAGGTCACATTCCCAACGTCAGGAATTGGGAGCTTCCTAGAATTGATTAGCATGGAAACTTGAACCTGGAAGATGGGCCTAAAGCGGGCAGGTGAGGGAGCTGGGCCTTTGTCCAGTCTTTCTTAACTAGAAGAGTACAGAGAATTAAGCCTACCTACCCAGCTCTCCTAAGTCCATAGCTAGTTCCATTCTAGATGCACGGTAGAGAAGTCGATCTGTTAAAAATGCGTTGAGTGCCTTAGGGCATTAAAGATGAATGTTTTGGGGGAAGTGTAGTTGAGAAGGGCTGGTAAGCTTTGAGGAGGTTAGAGGTCTAGGCAGGTACTCCTGGATGGTAGTTGTCAAAGGGGGTATCCCACCCATCCCCACCCTACTCATGTAAGCACATCCACATACAGGCGTGTGGAAGCTTCACATACACAAGCAATAAGGGCAGATCCGGAACTGGATGGGACCAGACCTTCACATCCTGAGAGTAAGTCACCTTTTATGAATCGTATAATCCTACTCTGTTTATTTTTGTAATGCCAGGGTTTAATAAAATCTTGTTCAATGTCTTTGTCAGATGTTGAGGTATCACTGAATTGTTGGAAGAACGCTCTATCCAGCTTGGTCCAGAGATCTCTTTGAGACCAGAGTAATACTGGAACTGACTACTAGGGACCCATTAAAAGGTGACAGTGAACCTTAGGGAATAGATCCCATGGGGATTTTATTTAAATTCTTAATAACAGAGGATGTGGATATTTTCTTGAAGAAAAAGAAAGCAAAGATACCTAATTAAAACCCTCTCAGCAGCTCATCACCATCTGTAGGATAACATGTAAACTTCCAGGCCTGGCTCATCAGCCAGTCAGTCTGGACCTAGCCCTCCTCCGCTCCCCAACAAACACCCCATATTCTAAACACACATGTATCTTAAACCTGTGTCTTTCTCACTATGCTCCCTTTGCCCATGTTACCTGCATTTCTCCTACCTGTTCTTCAAGACCCTGTTCAATGTCACCTCTACTATGAAGCTATTCACCCAACCCCTCTCCTCCCTACAAAATTAGAACTTTCTCCATTCCATGCCCCTATGGCCTTTTTTTTTTTTTTT
>NC_138371.1:124168470-124259666 GCF_054177405.1 Leptonychotes weddellii | reverse complement strand
AAACTATCACCACATTACAAGAACTATTCTGATAAATTCTGAAGAAATGACTCTTGCCTGAGTTACTCTAGTAACTGAGGGTAGAAGATGGCTACTTGAATGGAACTCTTCAGATTAGTCCTTTTATTACTGAGTTTCACTGAAACAAAATGTCGGGATTATTCTGTGCTGCACAAGACCTTCTAAGGAAGACTAAGGCTGAGTACTACAGAAGTGATGGTCAAGTGTTTTTTTCTTTGTCAAAGAGGAGAAAAATGAATATGGATATCATTTGAGAAAATAACTGAGAAACTACAAGGTATTTGCCAGGTTCGTGACAATGTATTTCTCAGCATAAAATATTACATAGATCCTATATCCAGTTTAGTGCAAGGGATTGTTATTTATCTTGCACAGGGCAGCATTTGGAACTCATTTGAGTTCTGTAGGCTCGTGTTCACAATACCTACAGTTGGAGTATCTGATTTCATTCTCCGGAGCAATGAGGAGACCTCACAGGCTGCAGTATAAATACAAAGGATTTTGTGCAGAGTCAAGATCTGGTCCCAAGAGAAGGGCAAATAAGAATAAAGAAGTAAAACAAAACAAAACACAAAAACAAAACAAAGTTAAAAGAAAGAAAAAAAAAAACAGAGCCGTCTATTAATCCAGGAAGAAAATGCATAACATCGTTTTCATTATTAAGATTCCCTTTGTTTTTACACTCAAAAGAGTCAGCCACTAAGTTTCCCTTCCCGTTTAATTCCCAAGAGGGCACTTTTGGTGTGCAGGAAAAGCACCAAGCTGAATCGTTTAGAAAATCTATTTACTCCCAGTAAAAATACTACCCAAGAAACCACTTTTTTATCCTTGCTCCAACTTCTTTTCTCCTATTTCCTGTAGGGATTGGCGTGAAAGCCCCAAAACCAAAGGCTCCTAGCCTGGATCCAGGGACAGCAAGGAATGGGGCCTGGGCAACCACATCCCACTCCTCATCCTGGCCAGGGGTGAGGAGCCTCTCGAGGTGGTGTGGCAGGAGCACGTGGTCTAGTGTAGTGGGGACAGGATGGAGTGCCTGAGCCCTGCTCCCAGGAGGAAAGACAGCGAGCACAGCTGACCTGACCCTTCTTGAGCTTGCAGGTGGTTAGAAGGGTGTATTCCTTTATTTTGCTCTTGAACTTAGAAAAACAAACGGCTTACTCCTCCACTGCATCTCCCTGTCAATCATTATGTTTACCGGTTAGCTCTTCTTTTTTTTTAAATTGATTTCCTAAAGACTGATATAGCTAACTGCCTACAAGATATTCTCCTCCTCCCTCAACTCGCTCCTTCTCCTGCTGTCTTCCCTTCTTCATCTTGGTGTTAGCACCTCCCACAGCCCCAACCACACAGGCTACAAATGCAGAAACCATCCCATTTCCACACTCTCCTTCCAACCCATCCCCCGCCCCAACCCTGGTGCCCGGGTGGCTAATTCCTAACTTCTGGTGAATTTCTCCCCAAAGGATATCCCCCCTCCTCTCCCCACCCTCTCTTCTTCCTTTTTCCTTTTACTCCCAGTAAAAATACTGGGAGCCTTTGTAGTACCCTCTTCACTTTTCTCCCTGCCTCTAGGCCCCCTTCTCCGCAATCCATTTTTCTTGCTACCACCAGATTATCCAAGAGAATTTTTCTGGGACTGTCAGTGCGAGGTCACATTCCCGACGTCAGGAATTGGGAGCTTCCTAGAATTGATTAGCATGGAAACTTGAACCTGGAAGATGGACCTAAAGCGGGCAGGTGAGGGAGCTGGGCCTTTGTCCAGTCTTTCTTAACTAGAAGAGTACAGAGAATTAAGCCCTACCTACCCAGCTCTCCCAAGTCCATAGCTAGTTCCATTCTAGATGTACGGTAGAGAAGTCGATCTGTTTTGGTCGCTCACCATTTCTTCCTGTAGAGCGCTCTCTGGTGCCTAGCAGGCACTTCAAGAATGTTTGGTTTTGACGGAATGAAAATGGATCTTCCCGTTAATTTACTGTAGCATGAATGACTTTACCAGCTTCTTTAGAGCTAGGCTGAAGAAGCAAAATAGAACAGGATCTCATGAGATATCTGAGAGGAAGGAGTGTTAAAAGGGGATATAATACAAATTTCCTCTGCTCTCATGAGCCTGGTACACAAAGAACCATCAGTAAATATTTCACAACGCTGACTCTCCGTCCTGCCTTAACCATCCTTTTGAACTAGGCTCTGCCCATGGAGTAATATACACTGATCTTGATGATCTGTGGGTTACAGGAGTGCTTCTCAAAACCCCCAATTGTCTAAAATCTTGTTAAAATGCAGATTCTCTTTCAGGGGGTCTGGGGTAGAGCCTGAGTTTCAACATTTCTTTTTAAATTTTATTTATTTATTTATTTATTTGACACAGAGAGAGAGAGCACACAAGCAGGGGGAGCGGCAGGCAGAGGGAGAAGCAGGCTCTCTACTGAGCAGGGAGCCCGGTGCGGGACTCGATCCCAGGACCCCGGGATCATGACCTGAGCTGAAGGCAGACGCTTAACTGACTGAGCCAGCCAGGCACCCCAAGTTTCAACATTTTAACAAGTTCCCAGGTGATGCCAAGGCTGCTGGTTTGTGGGCCACACTTTGGGCAGCGAGGGCTACCAAAAATAATCTCTTTCAGAGTAAAAGCTCATTACCACAAACTATAGCACTGTCAATATTGAAACATTAAAACTGGCTCAAGGCTTGACAGCCTCCAAGTGATGCAGTTTCAGCTGCAAGGCAATAAGGCTTTCAACCCAAATGGCAAAGGCTCTTGGAACTAAGAAGCCCTCAGACAAGTCCTCTGCAGGCCACAGAAGGTATGCTTTGCTGGTGATTGCGAGTCTTTCAGGACAGGATGTTTGCACGGGTATGAGCACAGGACACTGGGATCGAAATTTTACCTTTGAGTTCGTCCTCAACAGAGCCACAGAAAGCAAACTGCTGAGGCTTAGCACATCCAGCTTAGGAGGGTAAAGGATTTCTCTGACCTCATTGCCTCAGAAAAGCTCAATAGGTCACATTTCCGGCTTGGGCCACCAAGTGCTCCTTTGGCTTTTCCTTCCTATGCACAAAATTTCAGAAGTCACTGTGTTGCTGAATTTCCTTTGGTAACAGAAGAAACAGTCATCACTGTTGACTGCAAGGGACAGCTCTGACCTAGAGTCAATGATTTCTTCCTGCCGGTGACAAAGCCTGTTTCCTCCAGCTGATAATGACACTCTGGAAATGTGCTGGACATGCATTTCAAAAGCAAACAATCCATGGCAAAGATGCAGCCTTGTACTTTAATCAATCGAAAATGAAGAATCATATTTTTAAGACAGTTTTGTTTTTTTTTTCTATTGTGGCCAAACTTATATAACATAAATCTTCCAATTGGAACCATTTTTTGGGGGTGCTATTTTGTCCTTTACTTCATTAGTATTAAAAAATTTGTTATTGAGGTATGGTCGACACACATTACATTAGTTTCAGGTGTAGAACATGGTGATTCAACAACTCTATATGTTATGCTGTGCTCACCACTGGGGTAGCTATCATCTGTCACCATTTTAACCATTTTTAAGTTTGCACAATCAGTGGCTTTATGTACATTAAGAATCACATTTTATTTTATTTTTATTTTCATGCTAGTGATTTTTTAAAAATTGAAATTCAATTAATTAATATATAATGTATTGTTGGTTTCAGAGGTAGAGGTCAGTGAAGAATCATATTTTATTTATTTATTTGTAAAGATTTTATTTATCCATTTGACAGAAAGAGAGAGAGAGAGCACACAAGCGGGGGGGCGGGGCAACAGGCAGAGGGAGAGGGGAAGGCTCCCCAAGGAACAGGGAGCCCAACTCGGGGCTTGATCCCAGAACCCTGGATCATGATCTGAGCTGAAGGCAGACGCCTAAACGACTGAGCCACTCGGGGGCCCGGAAGAATCATATTTTAAAAATAAATTGCTGGAGCGCCCAAGTGGCTCAGCCGGTTAAGTGACTGACTCTTGATTTCAGCTCAGGTCATGATCTCAGAGTCTGGATCGAGCCCCACATTGGGCTCCACACTCAGCAAGGAGTCTGCTTGTCTCTCTCCCTCTCCTCCTCCTGTTGCACTCTCACTCTCTCTCTTTCAAATAAATAAAATCTTAAAAAAATACATAAATTGCTAAAAATGGGCATAATAAAGAAAGAGCTATCATTTTCATTCTAGAGAAGAATGGGAAAACGTGATACTTCCACAGGAATAATGTTATAAGCCTCAACAAGAAAAAAAATTCCTAAATCCCTCTTTTCCATGTAGGGAAGGTGAGCAAGGGTATTGAGGGGCTCTCTACCCATCTTTCATCAGCTTCAGGAAAGTTCCCTCAACCTCTGTTGGATATACTATCTGCCTGGCCAGCAGACCTGTCCTGGGCTTATACCATTTCATTTGCAAGACTCACTGACAGAAAGTTCATCCTCCCACACATGGCAAGAAGACATTCCCCTGATCCCACACAAAGGAGTATGGTTTAGGGGGAAACTATGCCATGCTCTGGTAGAAGCTAGGCTTTGGAGTCTGAAAGATCTGGTTCTGCTGCTCGTGGTATTGTTGCAAGTTACTTAGGCACTTTGCATCAGTTTTCTTATCTATAAAATGAGGGTTAACATTAATATCTACTTAATAGGATGGGGGATAAGGGTTAAATTAAATAAGAGGATTAGTCAGGATATGATAGGTTCTGCTGCAGTAACAAATAAACCCCAATATTTCAGTGGCTTCACCTCACAAAAGTTTACTTCTTGCTCATGTCACAGTCTGAGGTGAGGCAGGTGGCTTTCCTCCAAGGGTGCTCAAGATCCTGGGCTATTTCCAAACAGCAGCTCTGACATCTTGGAGGTCTTTGCTTCCTGATGAAGGGAGGATTCACACTGGCTCTCTACTGGCTTGGCCTCAAAGCGACTATGTCCTTTTTGGTTATGGCCCATTGGAAGTAAGCATGTATATATTAGAGTCACAGCAAAAAACATACAGCATACTCTGAAGGGCCACTGTTTAATGGATTATTTACAAAACCAGGAGCAAGGTCAAGAGAAAGTACAAGGGATGGTGAGGCACGTCAGGGGTACCAACAGCTCAATCCAGGTCCTGGATTTTCAGTACCTAAAACTCAGGGAGGGAATGTGAGATGGGGGCTGGGGTAGGAATAAGTAACCTAAACCCTCTCTCTTCCTGTCCCCCTAACTCTTGCTGTTGCCTCCCCTGTGGCCAAACTCAAATACAAACCAGAAGTCGGTGGAGCCTGAGTGACACCGTCCATTCAAGGTGAGCTTCCTGGGGTCCCAGGGCAGGGTGGAAAGTGGGTCTGGGACAGCCAATGGAGAATGTCTGGCAGAACATGCAGAAGGCTTGACAATGTGCTGAGCAAGTAGTTAGCACTAGAATGAAAGAAGGAACGAAGTCAAGAATACATGAAGAAAAATATTTAAAAGTTGCTGGTGTTTATTGAGGTTTTCACAGTTAACTTTACCCCTGACAAAGAGAAATTTGCATTTGCTAAGGAGAATTTTTCTCTCTACAACACAGATTTTCCAACAAGGGCTCAGCGTCCAAAGCTGGGTGGTCCTTCCTCCCTCCTAAAAGATGAGTTTAACGAGAAGAATAGTGTTTTGTTTGCACAGTGAGAAACATAGATAGCTCTGGCCCGAAGTACCTTATCTGTTCAGCCAGCAATTACAACCTGAGTTAGGACTAATGGCACAGTTACACTGAGAAGTTGCTGTTACTGTTTTCATTCTTTAACTTGCCAACACGATCCTCTGTTCCCTTATCTTGTACTGGGGTCAACCCAACAAGAGCAGGAGAAGTTGAAACTCTGACACTTCAAAGCACAGGACGTTGTGAACAAGCTCACTAGTTGTTTGTGTTGGGCTTCACTAGATGAGAGGCTGGATTCAGGGCCAGCAAAAAGCTTTGGAGAACAGTTTCTGATGTTTACTCATATGTAGCTTCTCATTCTGCATGTAAGCCAAAGGACCTTTTCCAAGGATCAAATTCATTTCTGGTTTCTTTCCCACAATTTTGTATTTTTATGTCAGAAACTCATCGAAAGTTTGAATTTGAAGGAGGTTTAGAAGTCATTTCGCCCAACCTCCTTACACACCATCAACACCTTGACGAGATTGGGGTTCTGCTTTTTTTTTTTTTAAAGATTTTATTTATTTATTTGACAGAGACAGAGATAGCGAGAGCAGGAACACAAGCAGCGGGAGTGGGAGAGGGAGAAGCAGGCTTCCCCCCGAGGAGGGAGCCCAATGTGGGACTCGATCCCAGGATCCTGGGATCATGACCTGAGCCGAAGGCAGACGCTTAACGACTGAGCCACCCAGGCGCCCTGGGGTTCTGCTTTTGCTTGTCTGCTTTCAGTGATAGGAAGCTCTCTAAACTAATACCCACAGCATCTTAGTATGTGCTTCGAGCCAGGGATGGGGCTTTGCCACATTATCTCATTCACCGCTCACAGTTCTCTGAGGTAGCTACTACTCTTTGCCCCACTTCACAAATCAGGAAACCAAAGCAAGAGAAGAAACTTGCCCAAGGATACACAACTAGACTGCACTGATGCAGGAGTTTAAACCCACGTCTGTTTTCCCCCAAACCCCAAGCTTTTCTCCTCTGAGGTCTCCCAGCACCTTTCAGAACAACCCATTCCCACCAGGACTCTCTGAAATATCCTTACCTATAGCCACCTCTCCCATAATTTTAGCTATTTTAAATTTTGCATGAGATCAAAAGATGGGAATGAAAAATCTATTAATGATAATTTACATTTTATACCACTTTACCGTTTACAAACATGTCAGTGAACTTTTCAACAGTCCTGTGAGACAGTCAGTATCATCTTTATTTTACCTGATAGAAGGCTGAGTTTCAGAGAGTTTGCACATGTTTGTATGTGCAGCCTGATGGTGGAGCCAGAAACAGAGTCCAGTTCCTTTCACTCTTGATCCTGGGCTCCTTCCGTCATACCATGCCATCGACTCAGTGAAACATGAAAACTCAGTCAATCAATTAGCTCTTGATGCAGACTCCTTCTCAAAGTGCCTTTGTCTAGACCATCAGGAGAAATCACCCAGGCCCTGGTTTCCACACTACTTCCTGTCTTGTTCCAGTGTACCATGGCCTCCCGAACTATTGCAATGAGGAGCTTCAATCCTCCGAATAAACCTGTCCCATGCCTACTCCTTAGATCTGAATCCCAATGAGAAATTTCTGTCTCCATCAACTTTACCACTTGACCTTGGTCCAAACTAGTACTGGCCCTCCTTGGTCAACATTGTTCCTGGGACTGGATCTTAGGAACAGGAGCAGATCAGACAGAAGGCAATCTAGGGCCTTCCCCATTGTGCAGGAGTATAATGATGCTTCTGTTTGGTCTATAGGATGCCAAACAGCTGCTTCCAAATATCCAGATGTTTGGCATCATGTAGAACAAAACTTGATTCATTGGCCAAATATTTCATTGCCGTCTAATCAATCAACACGTGCTAGATGTTTTGGCATCCCGAAGACATTATGCTTAGTAGTGATGAGATTTTAATATTTCAGCCTCCAAAAGGTATCCCACAACAAAAGTTCCCCACAATATTTTCCAGTGCACAAATCTTCTTTCCATGTTGCTTGCCAATCTAACAAAGAGGAAAATGTTCCCCCACATTTTGCAAACTCTTTAATCAGCTAAACACATCTGCATCAAAGGCCAACATGTTCTTCTGTTGAGTTACCAGAGAAAAAAGAAAATCTTGGTTTTCCCCTATGTCCCCAATGTAATGAAGCTCAAACCAGTGTAAACAAGACATATTTTAACCTTCTTTACCATGCCTTTGGTTTTATTTTATTTCATTTTTCATTGAGGTGTAATTGACATGTAACATTGTATTAGTTTCAGGTGTACAATGTCATGATCTCATTTGTATATATTACAAAATGATCACCACAAGTCGAGTTAACATCCATCACTATACATAATTACGAAAATTTTTTTCTTACAATGAGAATCTTTAAGATTTATTGTCTTAGCAACTTTCAAACGTGTTTTGTTTTATATCCTGTACTTTACATAGACTAATCAATAAAATTATTTCACTGTTTTTCCTAATTGTTTTCTCTTACCCAGCTACTTGGAAACACATTTCCCAGATCATTAGTAATGAGTACTTGAAGTAGTCTCCAGTGAGCAAGATCTTCAGGCTTTCTCTCCAAGAGAGATGATAGTTTTTTCCTCCTTGGGAGATTCTAGATACAATCTGAGCTTCTTTACTTCCTGCTGGAGCTTTCAATCTACTGCTACTCAAATTCCTAATAGTATCCACTTTGTATTAAGCTATCATTACATTTGTCAGACTGTGCTAAGTGCTTTAAAGACATGATGCATTTAATTTTCTCAAGAAGCTGTCTTTTTTTACAGTTTTTATTTATTCATTTATTTTTAGTAATCTCTACACCCAACATGGGACTTGAACTCACGACCCTGTGATTAAGAGTCACATGCTCTTCTGACTGAGCCAGCCAGGCACACCTCTCCAGAAGCCTTTTTGATATATGCCATTAAGAGTACCAGTTTGTACATAAGAAGTAGCAGCTTATAGAGGATCATCACTTTGGTCAAGGTCACATGGCTATTGGGCATCAGAGCTGGGGTTCCAGAGCCTATGGGCTTAACCCCTCATTCTTCACCTGCTTTCAAAATGATCACCCTCCCAAACGGGATGGAATCTACTCGCCCAGAGCACAAGGTCCATCCCAGGTTGGCCCTTCCTTGTCTTTATGTGCCCTGTGCTAATTTTCCCACCATGAACCCTGAGGTGCAACCTCACAGATTGCAAGCCTTTCCACCAAACACTCCCTACATATGCACACCCTATTCTCCTCACACACAGCATCGTACTTGCCCAAACTCATACACTATATGCTCAATATCTTTCCATGGGACAATTCCCACTCGTGGAGCAAGGACTACCACTCAAAAGGCAACCCCTCCCTGAAGGTCACCTGACCCCCTGCTGGTTTCCCCTTCTTCCATGACCATGGTTACAGATTCCTTCCTTGGTTACAGAACCTAATGTAGAATGCTGAACACATGTTTTGAAATAATTTATTTGCTTTTCTGGCTCTCTCACCAGCCTGAGAACTTCTTGAGGACAGGACTGATTGCATCTCTGTGTCTCTAGGGCCGTGTACAGCAGGTTCTAAATCGGTGTTTACTAAATAAATGATGAACTGCATCTACACAAGCTATGAGGACGTGTGAGCGATTGCTAACATTTAACACCTCCACAGAATGCAAAATGTTCTCAATTTGTGCCTCTACAGGTTTCTTAGAATGGGGCTCAATTCCTGTCTTCACAAGTCTTTGGGCAGAGTTTCTGCTTTTGCCTTCTGTGTAGATTGTGAAATTAGCCTTTAAAGAGAGAGAGAGAGAACTCTTCCTCTCTGCAATTCCAAAATCGCAGGGAACGACCCGATTTACTCAATTCTGACACTGGAATGATTGCCACCAATGATCACATTATTCTAACATGATTGCTCCCGTGTCACTGGGAGGAAGTTGCAATTCAGTTAAATGAGAGTGGGGGTAGGGTGCAGAGCTAAGGAAACAACAGATGTCTATGACAGTCTGCTAACATCAAGGGTTGAAAAACAATCTCTTACTGGGGTTAGCAAACCCTTGTTTATTTATTTATTTTTAAAGATTTTATTTATTTATTTATTTGACAGAGAGAGAGAGAGACAGCGAGAGCAGGAACACAAGCAGGGGGAGTGGGAGAGGGAGAAGCAGGCTTCCCGCTGAGCAGGGAGCCCGATGCGGGACTCGATCCCAGGACCCTGGGATCCTGACCTGAGTCGAAGGCAGATGCTTAACGACTGAGCCACCCAGGCGCCCAATGAACCCTTGTTTATACAGTCATCCCTCTCAATGTTTGGGAGATTTTCATAAGGACCTCTTAAAAGACCAAAAGGTCAGCCAAACTCAGAGAAATGCTTTTCTAATAGATGCATTACAGGCCCCAATGGTTGAGATATTTAGGGGGCACAAAAGCGTTCTCCAGAATTTTCAAATTACCAGGGAGCTGTGAAGGTCCTTTACCCAGAAAGCCAAAGAGCTCTCTCTATCAACACCTCTACTTCTGTTGTTGGTGGAAGTCCTTGGGCAGTTAGGTTCTAAAGGTAAAAATCTGTCAGCACCAACGTATGCAGAACAAATGGAATCTAGAAGTGCTGTCCATGTTGGGCTCAAGCTATCACCCTGTGTCACCAGACACTAGATTTGAGAACAGGCCACTTAGTGCCTTCGAGCCCCTCTTTCCTCAGCTGTAAACAGGGAATAAATAACCAAGCTGAGCTGCTGGGAGAACCAAGTAAAACCAAGTACGGAAAGCACACTTACATGAATATTATTTACTTGTGTTATTTTAGGAAGAAAACGGAAAATAATTGAAATACTCATTTAAAAGGGAATGGTATATCTGCTGTATGTAACTACTCGTATTTTGGCATTAAATGGTTTGCAGTAATCGAGATGAAAACAGTAACAAAATGGGGAAATGACTGGCACACTGACTGAAGAATATCAGTGTTATGTTTTTCTACTATGATTTTATAAACAATATGTATGCATATGAAAAAGAACTAGAAAGGGGGTCAAATAAACATAATTTGTTTTTTTTTTTAAAGATTTTATTTATTTATTTGAGAGAGAGATAATGAGAGACAGAGAGCACGAGGGAAGAGGGTCAGAGGGAGAAGCAGACCCCCTGCTGAGCAGGGAGCCCGATGCGGGACTCGATCCCAGGACTCCAGGATCATGACCTGAGCCAAAGGCAGTCGCTCAACCAACTGAGCCACCCAGGCGCCCACATAATTTGGTTTTTTGGGAGGAGGCAGAGTTGGGTGAATTTTTTTCCTTCTAGCTTCATTTCTGTTATTATTGTCTGTGTTTGAAATTATATTTCAAAAAGTTCCTCCTTAAAATGACAGAAAGCAATTAAGTTCTGTCCCTCCTTTCTCATAGGTGGCCTTCTCCGAGAGACCAGCAGCCACGGGATCCTTGGCCCTTTGTCTGAGTCCTGCGGAATTCTGTTAAGTCTTCATGGAGTCCTGGGTCCAGGGAAGAGGTCTGAATGTGGAATTGCCCAAGTGTTGAAATGGGTTAAGACATACCACATCTTAGATAGAGGTGGAAGCATGGAGGCAGGGCACACGTGGGCAAGTTGGCACAGTTGGCCATTTTTGCCCTGCCTGCCATCTTTTTTGCCCATCTTCTCCTATCTGTGCCCATTCTTCCTCTGGGAGACCTCCTCCTTCTCATCTCAGTCAATGTGTCCCAGGTGGAGATGCACTGGAGCAGGGCTTTTGAGGTTTATAAGTCAATTAGCACATCTGTCAAGAACCATAAAGGCTCTGAGATTTTATCCTACTTGCAAGAAAGCAAATTAGCTTGCTACTATTTCATGGATGCTTACAGAGAACATAAGACTCTTTGACAGACAGACAGACACACACACACACACACACACAATATCTATTACTCAGAGCAAAAACAGTAGCTAAAGTGTCAGCATATTTGTTTTGGTCTCCAAGCTCTAATTCCACAGGGTGGCAAAGAAGGAGAGATGACATTGGCACAAATAGTGGGTTGTGTTACAGCAGAGAAACTCAGAGCCCAGAGCCCAGTACATTCTGAGCCAGCAGAGAACACTGTTGCCAGCAACAAGTCAGTCTTTCCTCCTTACTCCCCCCATGCAAACGATAGTCAGACTATAGGTCCTTGACCTACTCGGTTGCCCACGTGACTAGCTCCAGAGCTGCTCAGCTTGGGCACACCCAGCAGGGACATAACAGATGCTCTCAGGGCCAGGTGTCCCCCAACAGTATTAAATTTGGTTGGCCACATACAGACGTGCGTGTGGGCCAACCAGAACTACTGAGACAAAACAAAACCTTTGAAGCTTTTGCTCCAGATGACAGGCAACTTACTTCCCATCCCACTTCCACCTCAGATAAGAATTTAGAAGAGCCATCTTGTGACTAATAGGGAAAAGTCTGTGTGAGAGTAGAGTCTACTCAGAGAAAGCAAAGTTGAGAAATGGAGAGATCAGGAAAATTGATCCTGATATTATTTGAACCAGTGTATAAAGCCAGGATTAAAACCAAGCCATGTACCTACAGAATGGCCACTTACAGAAGGCAATGTAGGTACAGTTTTCTGTCACTTGCCTATAGAGTTCTGGACACAGATATCAATATAAACCTGTATTAGTCAGGTTCTCCAGAGAAACAGAACCAATAGCATAGCTAGAAGATAGCTGGATAGCTAGATGGAGAGGGAGGGGGAGGAGAGAGAGAGAGAGAGAGAGACAGAAAGAGATTTATTGTAAGGAATTGACTCATGGGATTATGGAGGCTGGCAAGTCCCAAGATTTGTAGTTGGCAAGGTGGAGATACAGCAGAGCTGATAATACAGTTCTAGTCCAAGTCTGAAGGTCTGAAGGCTGGGAAAACCCATGTCCCTGTTCAGGATCACCAGGCAGGAGGAGTATTCTCGTCCTTACAAGAGAGTCAACGTTTTTGTCTTCTTCAGGCCTTCAACTGATTAGGTGAGACCCACCCACATCGGGGAGAACCATCAGCTTTACTCAGTCTCCCAATTCAAATATTCATCTCCTCCAGAAACACCTGCACAGACATACTCAGAATAATGTTTAGCCAAATGTCCAGGCACCTTGTGGCCTAGCCAAGTTGATGCATAAAATTTAACCATCACAATACTTGTACTATTAAATTACACTCATGAACTGTTATGAATGTGCTTAAATCTTTTTTCTTTGGTGAATGTTGAGATCCACCCTGGTCAGGATTGTGGTCACTCGAAGTGAGATTGATCTTGTACAAATAAAACAGATGTTCAGTCAGATGTATCAGAAGACCCTGGGCACAATGATTGCAAGTGACACAAGTGGAGATTACCGAAAGCTTCTTCTGGCCATCGTGGGCCAGTAGGAGGGATTTTTTAAATAAATGAAGCATATCCTTCAGTAAGTGACCTGCATGCAGCAATATCAACCACCACCTAAGCAAAAGAGCTTTTTACCAAGGACTGTGTCAGGGTATTGTGCTTGGTTTGCACATGTGGTTATTGCCTTAATTCCAATGTTACTTTTTCTCTATATACAATCAGAAAAAATGGGGCTCTTTGATGAATCGTTTGTTGATTCATTTCATCCAAGATTTTGTTAGGGGTTTTAAGAGCTTAAAACTATGTTTTCATAGTTGTGTTGTTCCTTAGGCTAAATCGAATCTGCTGGGTAAAACCTTCCCCTCTATTATAAGTGTTATTCCCCCATACTCATCTCTCCTCTTCCTGAAATAAAAATGGGGGCGGGGGAGAAGGCGGGGGTAGATAATTTTTCAGGATAAAAATCTATTTGGCTTTCTCATGCTATTTTAAGTTCATGATCCTGTCCATTTGATATTCATTTTACATGCCTGGCTTTCATCACAATGATTACCTATCTAATTACATTTTAGCTGAAACAGCCAGATAGCCTTTCAGTGAGATTGAGGAAAACCTGAGCTTCCAGGCTTTTCTGAATCCTTCTATTTCTGTGTTATCTTTACAGGCAGCCTTTAATACAGAGACTACAATGGAGATAATTAACCTTCTAATGGTGCCAGGTACATTAAAAAATGGCTTGATTTTATTACTGTTCCACGCTAAGTCTTCATCCATGACTCATCCAAATATTTCCCCTGCTTTAGGCACTTCTTCTCACGGAGGTCCACAGTTCCTCTGCCAGGGGACCAGTCAGCCACGAAGGAAGGCATGTGAGTGAAACCTAATTCAAACTGGAGGGGGATGTCTTTTCATTTTTGTCCAGTGCTCTCCATCTTGACTGTAGAGTGGTAACTCCTGGCTTCTCCAGATTCTGAGGAATTCACCCCCGGCCCCTCAGCTCTCTTGGAGAACTGGGGGTAGCTTTTCCTCTCACTGGCTCCTCACCACAGTGAGAGACCCATAGGAATGGTGGGATAATGGCTCAGCCTCCTTTATCTGCCAGCACGCAGAGAAAGTCCCCTCCCCACCTCCTCCTTTCCCTCAGTCAGCTCAACAGAGGGCTTTCCCACCCTGCAAGGAAAGCCCTGAGTCCTCTGCTTTTCGACTTGGGACTGCTGAATTTGTCAGGGAGAATAGGAAGCTCGAGGTCAGCCTTTGGGTCAAGTCACATTCTTTACGCCACCAGCTGTACTCAAATACAGCTGCTATCGTATCACTTCTAAGCCTGGCTTCCTGAGTCTTTTTAAAATTTGTTCCGAAGCTGGAGGAGAGACTAGGTAATAGGTTCGATCACCTCCCGTCAAACCCCAGATCTACCCCAAGACAGTTGAGAGAACTGGCAGGGGGTTAAGTGGGTTACTGTAACAACATGATACCAAGTTCCCAAGAAAATATGTGCTTGGAAGACCAAAGCCATGTGGCATTTGGGAACCTGATTCTCTTCCATTCTTTTCCGCATCCCATCAAACATGTAAGGTAGTTTTGATGGACACCATAAATGCAGCATGTTAGTCACAAGATAGACTTCGGAATTTCCCTTTAGCTTCAGTTTCTGAGATGCAACTGTAAACGACTGAACAGAAGCCACAGTTCATGTCTACAAAGTAAATGACTTTCATTTGTCATTACTATCAAGCTTATGAATACAACAACCTCCATAAAAAAAAAAAGCTGAAAGTAATTTATCGAGAGATATGAAAGAAGACCTGAATAAATGGAGAAGTAGAATGTTCCTGAAAAGGAATACTAAATTTTATAAACATGTTAATTATTCCCAAATTAACATACTGTTTTCAGTATGTTGCAATTCAAATCAAAATCTCAATGATTTTATGTCCCCTCCTCAATTTTTTCTTATGAAAACTTTTTAAACAAACATAAAAGTTGGAAAAAATAGTAGAAAGAACACCAATATATCCACCATTTAGATTTGATACTTGTTATATTTATCTATTCATGCATGTTTATATGTATGATTATACATGTATATAAACATATATGCACACACTATATATACACATACCATATATATACACAATTATTTATACTGTGTTTTTTATTGTTGCTGAATCATATGAAACCAACTTGCAGATGTCATCACGCTTCACCCTAAATACTTTGATATCCATGTCCTCAAAATATATTTTCCAGTATAGTCACAATAACGTGAGCATGACTGAGAAAATTAACGATGATTTCCTAGTGTCTATTTCATTTTTAAATTTCTTCCTTGTCCTGAGAATATGTCACTTATTGCTGCTTTATTCCCTTCAAATCAGAATTGAATGGCCGGTCACCAGTTACATTTGGTAATTATAGCTCTCTAGTCTCTCTCTCTAGCCTAAATCAAGAGTCGTCCCCTTAACAGACTGAGCCACCCAAGCACCCCCAGAATAAACATTTTTAACAAGAGCACTTCCCTAGGTCATGTGATGTGTTCCAAATTGCATCACGTGTGGAGGCATACAATTCAGGCTGGCGTATAATTTAGTGGATGGATAAATGGTGACCACCAAATCTTTCTATTTTAAAGGTGTGGGGAGTTTTTCCCCTTTACAATCAGCAAATACCCTGGAGAGAGAGGGAACAAAATTATTTTCAAGTGTATTTGGTAAAATCAATAAAGATATCAAAGAAAATTTAGAAAAGGAAGAGTAATTTAGAGTGACTATCAGATATTTAAATATATTTTAAACTTGGTGACAGTGGAGCAAAGCTTAGCACCCTAATGGGTTAAGTAGCCTAAGGCTGGCCAGTCCTGTGGCTGTAGTGAGACGCCCCCCACCTTGGGCTGCCATTTACCATTAACAGAAGTCAGGTAACTGAAGAACCTGCCTTAGGAGCTCTTGGCTTTAGCTGATTCCCAAGTCCCTTTGGTCTCCTTTGCTAAGTCACATGAACACACACACACCAAACTGGCATGGATTCTTCCAAAGAGAGCTGTGAATAGATCGTACACAATGCGTTTGTTGACTCTCTATTCCATTGTTTGGGATCATATTAGAACAAAATCCTTTTCAACAGAAGCCTATTAAACCGGCATATAAGAAAAGGACAGACAATGCTGGCAGTTGAGAAAAACAAAACAAAACAATTCAGATAAACAAACAATGGGTCAGAATGTAATAGGGTTTTTCCCTACTCTCCTGGAAGGCAGTCGTCCTCCTCAGGAGCGTGTGTCCATACCAGCTTTGAAACTGGGAGAACAAAATACCCCGACGGTGGCCTGAGCGAAGGCCAGGAGAGCATGAAGGAGAGGATACAGTGCAGTCCCAGGCAAACGGGGAGGGTGGATGAGAGCTGGACCCGAAGCCAGGGCAGGGCCGTGGGAAGAATGCCGCTGTGGGATGGCCTTCTGTTTCTGAGTCTGCATCTCTGTGCATCTTTCCCCATAGGCAGACCTAGCAGGAAAACAAAACAAAACAAAACAAAAACTTACTACCTATACTCCTCCCACCCCAGCTCTGAAACCATCATGAGTCCTGGAAAAAGATAGATGGTGTTCCTAAAAAGGCCTTTGTTCTGCTCTGTTCCTCGATGGGTTTCTGGAAGCAGGCTGGAGAGCCGGGGGGGAAGGAAGCTAAACCACCTTGTCTGACAGAGTCACACAAATGATACGCAGGTGTGAAGTTGCGATAATCACTGTCGTTGGCGGTGGCTGTCTGGGACCCATAAGGAACCTGGGGCCTTAAACCAGCCTTTCTGGGTGAGCTACCCTGTGAGGATTCTCAGCTGGCTTCCTCCTCCTCCTCCTCCTCGTGCTGGAGCTGCTCTCCTAGGACCAAGAGTTGATTCAACTGGATTTGACCTACCTGGTGGATTATTTTCTAGCCGAACCAAAAAGAGTGTCCTCTCACTACTGTTTGGGAATTTAGGAGAGAAGAGAGCACTTTGAGGACTATACTGCTGGCAATATGGTATGCCCCATTGGTCAGCCGATGGTCTCACTTCCTCTTCCTCCCTCCGATGTCAGCACAGACAAGGCGGAAAGGAGAGTGTAGGCAGTTGTACAGACTCAAAACCATGGGCTCAATAAGCCGTTCTTAGGGAAAAAGCATAGTCCACACCTCTTAGATAGGATAATCTAGTTCAGATAATAAAATTCCTCCGATAATGGCTCACCTCTCCCTTTTCATGTTTTTCTTGGAAGTCCCAAGCTCTGATCGGTCTCTTACTATTTTCTGGTGAGGGCAGCATCAAGGTCCTACCTGAGAACAGGCATCCAAATTAGATATGGTGCTCTTCACTTACATCAATTGATCAACAGGATTTTCATTTCCAGTAATTGCACGATAACTTCTGAATGCTACTCTAAGGCTAAAGCAATTATGGAATATGATTATATCAGCCGAATGCCTTGCTTTTCATCATCCTGCAGTTAAATTTTTGCAGCATGCATTTTGAGCCCAGGGTACAAGCTAGCACAAAAACTTCCACTCTTATATAGTGTTTTTCCATAGTTAAAAAAAAATTGCTTTAAGGTACACACATTCCTTTCCTAGCCATAGGCATTGACATTTTTGATAACAAGACTGTGCTCAAAGCATAAAAATTTAAATTATAGAAATAGTTATGTTACTAACAGTAGCTAACAGTCCTTCAGAGCTTCCTACTCCTTAGGTACCTGGAATGGTATAAAGCATCTCATAGACAGTACGGTGTGGGCCCTGACCAGTCAGAACTATCACCGGTCTCACACCTGTAGTAGGATACCTGAGGCCGGTTGCCACCCTGGGCACTAACCCTTTAGTTGCTGGGTCATGGGGAAGTATGATGAATTTAGGGGGAGGAGCCTGGCAGGTGACGTGGGTGTTTTTTGGTGGGGAGGAGGTGGGGAATATGTCCAGGGCAGCCTGTATGGAAGTGTTGCGTATTTGAACAACAGGTCCATACGGGTGGGTCCATCTGCTGAATATCATTCGAAGCTGCCAGGCCCTGTGCTAGACCTCCTATTCCCAACACAACCCTGCAAGGAAGATCCTGAATTTACCTTCATTTTACAGAGAAGGAAATGCAAGCTTACAAAATTTAAAGATCTTGCCCAAGGTTACATAGCCAGTACAAGGAAATAACAAGGATTTTGGGGGGAGCAGTTTTAGGTTTACAGAAAAACTGAGTAGAGAGCGGGGGAGTTCCCATATCCCCCCTCACCTGCACACCTGTTTCCCCTGTTATTAACATCTTGCATTAGTGCGTACATTTGTTATATTTCATAAGTTGATATTGCTATATTATTATTATTATTAACTAAAGGTCATCGTTTGCATTAGTGTTCACTCTTTGTGTTGTGGGTTCTATGGCTTTTGACAAATGGATAATGGCATGTGTCCAACATTACAGTATCACACAGAACAGTTTCACTGCCCTGAAAATCCTCTGTGCTCCTCTTTGTCACCTGGCCCTCCTCCCCCCTGGCAACCACCGATCTTTTTACTGTCTCCATAGTTTCACCTTTTCCAGAATGTCGTATAGCTGTAATTATACTGTCTACAGCCTTTTCAGACTGGCTTCTTTTGCTTAACAATATGCACTTAAGTTTTCTTCATGTCTTTCTGTAGCTTGATAGCTTATTTCTTGTTATCACTGAATAATATTCCATTGTCTGGATATACCACTGTTTGTTTAGCTATTCATCTTCTGAAGGACATCTTGGTTAACTCCAAGTTTTGGGAATTTTGAACAAAGCAGCTGTAAACATTCATGTGCAGGTTTTTGTGTGGACATAAATTTTCAACTCATTTCTGTAAATACTAAGTAGTACGATTACTGTATCATATGGTAAGAGTATGTTTAGCTTTATAAAACTGCCAAACTGCCTTCCAAAGTGGCTGTATCATTTTGCATTCACACCAGCAATGAATAAGAAAAAATGCATTTTTGAATCACTGTGTTGTATACCTGAAACTAATGTAACATTGTGTGTCAGCTATACTCAAAAGACTTAAAAAAAGAAATAACTAATTTTTATGTAGACTTTTATATTTACAAAGCACTTTTACCTGTATTAACTGTACCTGGATCACAGACAGACAGATTACTTCAAAAGTAAAGTCCATCAGTATGTTCTAACAAACTGATGGATTTTTCTGTGTAGTTGGTACTGCCAAAGAAAGGCTACTTCTTATTTAACCTGCATAACAATCTTCAAAATCATTCCTATTTTACTGAAAAGGAAACTGAGACTCAGAAGTCAAATACATTGTTCAAGATAACAAAGGAATTCAAATTCAGGGCCACCTATCGCCATTTCCGGGGTTCATTACACTCTACCATATTACATTCCGTCAATGCAAATTGTCAGGGAAAATTGTGAAAGACTTTGAAGGGGGGAAAAAAAGGTGAAGAAAAAGGATCCCCAAGTGTCCTGTCTAGTGTGCCCTTCTTAGTTATCTTCCCTTTCACTGTCTCAGAGCTATCGTACAGCTCTGCAAATTACAGAAAGCTAATAATAATGCAAATGATTCTTGTCCACAGAGTTGCAAATTACTTGCCTTTCGTGGAGTGCAATTGATAATTGCCCTGTGGATAGACTGCTCTTTGTGTCTACTTGTAAATTCATTTCAGCATTCCCTCTCTGCCTGTATGTGTGTGTATTCACCTGAATTTTCCTTTGAACCAGCTGAAATATCTTATGGGTTTAATGATTAATGAAGGAGTTAAATAAATTCCTTGACATGTGTTTATTTTATATTGGCATGACAATCATGATTTTGTCCTTAAAGATTATCTTTTTTTTTTTTTTTTGAGGGGGGACGCCAGGAGAGGGAGAGAGAGAGAGAGAATCTTAGGCAGGCTCCAGCTTCGTATGAGCCCAACATGAGGCTCAATCTCAGGACCCTGAGATCACAACCTGAGCCGAAATCAAGAGTCAGACTCTTGACCGACTAAGCCACCCAGGTGTCCCAGGATTATCTTTTAACAGAATGTATTTTGTATATATGCATCAGTAGAATCAAAAGCAATGCCGGTATTATTTCCTTGCCATGGTTTCTGCTTTATAACTCAGGGATCTACAACATCAGCATACAAAGCGCTGATCACTCTGGACTTGCCCTATATCTCACCTTTTGAGATGGATGGTTGAGAGGGTCTTTCTCTTAATTCTTTCTCCAGTCTACTACTACATCATGTCTCATTTCACCCCTGAAACGTTTTTCTCTTTTTCTGCAAAATTAAGATTCTCTGCTTATTGATACTTTAGAAACAAGGTGTTATGAGAAGGGGAATATAAAATTGGAGCTTAATTGAGAATTTTAGAATTGAATTTGCCTGCAGTACTTCACACGCCTAATTGTATGACAGATTATTATGTGTTCTGTGGATTTTTCAGGATACTAGTTTCTTCTGCCAGCCTCAGGCTCTTCATTAGCCATTTATAGTTTTATTCTCCTCTAATGAGGCAGGGGATACTTAGGAGATATGTCTTTCTCTGGGTGTGAAGTAAAGTCAAAGTACTTTTGGTGGAACAGAAAGTTGAAATTATTGCTCAAACTGTAATTTTGAGAGTCATGAAATATCAGGGAAAAAAGATCTTCAACATAAACCCTCCAAATGCTTTATTTAAACACAAGTAGAAACTGAGTTCCAGAGAAATTAAATGACTTGGCCTCAGCTGACTGGTGACCTTGCTTGAAATAGGACTGCACCCTCATTTCCAGTTCAGTTCTCTTTCCATGACACACAGCAGTTCAATGACCTTGCCCTTCAAGAACTCCAATTAGCACAATAGTTAAGAAATAACTATAGTACGCATTATTTTCCTGAACTTCTCTCATCTTATGAAATCATGCAATTTATAAAAGCTTATTGTTTTACGAATTTGAAGGAAAAATCAAGGGCAAGATCAATGGTAGCAAATTTGCACTTAAATTACAACTTGCAAAAATAAATTTTAAGGTAATACGAGATTTTCACTGTTGTTCTCACTAACTGGTCTACATCATATGACGGCCACACATTCCACCTTCCTCCATTTATGAAAGCCCTCGGGTTTTTCTCTTAGCTTTCGGAAGTTAGGCGAGGCTGGCTAATTGATGCTGAAAACATCTTTGCCTACTTAATTCAATAGTTAATGATTAAGAAAACAGTCCATTATTAAGAGCCCTGCATTTACTATCTCTCATTTGCATTCAAATTATTTTTTAAGTTGAAAAGGAAGTTTGAGGGGGAAAAGTGAATAAAAGCCTGGCCTCATTTTTAGAAAACCTTAAGCCTAGAGGCTCCCTTGGACTTATAGACATGATAAAGAGAAACAGGTACTGCCTAATGCAGCCATCTGGACCCAAATGGTCCCAGTTGGGGGAAGAGGCATGTATAATTAGAAACAGTCCATGCAGAATAGTGTAACCTAATCAGCAACAAGGACCTGAAAGATAAGTGCCTCTCTCATATCTCGGTCTGGACCTTTAGGTGGCCCCATTCCCACTCCCTGGTTTGTGTACAGAATTGCTAACCACACAAGGTAATCTACGTGCTTCCCAGTTTCCCATCTAACGGTGTGTGAAGACAGGAAGTACCCGCTTCTGTTAAGATATCTCTCCCGGTCATCACTCACTGAATGACCTGAGTAATCTGCAACCCCTGGGGGGTGGTGTTGGGTGAAAATCTGTTTAATATATCCACTGAACTCAGTAGTAAAGCCCTTGCCTCCTGATATTTAACCCCGCAGGAGTAATGGGTGGTTAGTCAGATAATGTCTGTGCCTATGCGTGAAACAACTCGGACTGCACTAAGTTGCTAGGGAAGAGGCAGGTGATGGGCGACTTAAATTAAAGGTAACTCAAACACATTTATGTCATTCACCACACACTCAGCCCAGAGTGGGAGGAACCACTCATTTGTGTCCTCGTTGCAGACTCATGCAAAGGAGATGCCTGGTGTCATTCAGGAGTGAGCCTCACACTGGGAAGCCATGCTGTTCGCGGGGGCAGGGCTGTGCCCCAAGCCATAGGCGGATGCCTGTATCCTGCTGCAGACATATGGTGCCCCATCATTAGCCAGATGGCAGAAATGTTGGAAAAGACCTGAACACACATGAATTATCTAACCTGGGCTGTGGGAGGCTGTTAGGAGAGGCCGGGCAGGGATCAAATCTGGTGTGTGGCTGTGGAAGCCTGAACAGGAATTTAAAATGTTAAAGATGGGGGTCCATGGTCAGCATGGATGAATCTTTGTCATCAGCATCACCTCAACTACCTGCCACGTCTACTTACGTGTTGGAAGACAGTTCCAATGTCACATGCTTCCCCCTGTGCCCAAAGGAAATATCAGGGGTTCAGAAGAAGAAGAACTTGCTGTACCTAAAAAATAGAATATTTTCTGAGATAGTCTTATGGCTCAAACTACTTCTCTTGATATATTTCTTTTTAATAGGAAGGTTTGTTTAGAGTCAGAGTTGATTAGATGTTGCTTGACCAGCCTTAGAAGGTTCAGAGTATCTCTTGTACCTTTGAATTGTACAGAAAGTGGTGATGTAGGATTTCATGCTCATTTTTCCGGGAAGAGGGTATATCTCTTCCTGGGGGGTGCCTGGGTGGCTCAGTCAGTTAAGCATCTGCCTTCAGCTCAGGTCATGATCCCAGGGTCTTGGTATCAAGTCCCACATGGGGCTCCCTGCTCAGCGGGGAGCCTGCTTCTCCCTCTCCCTCTGCCACTCCCCCTGCTTGTGCTCCCTCGCCCTCTTTCTCTCTCTCTCAAATAAATAAATAAAATCTTAAAAAAAAAAAAAAAACCTTAAAGGATCTGCAATGTCCAAAATGTTTTGTAGCCACTGGTATAGAGCCCAGGGGAACCCAGCCTTTCTAATCATGGCAGGAAAGTATCCTGAAGTGTCATTACATGGAGTGGACATCTGATAACTTATGACCTTGAATTTTGCCTGGCTCTTGGGTACTTACATCGCCCCTCAGCTGACCGAGGGCACACTGCCTGTCATGTTCCAGAGACAAGTAGCTAGACCACCTCAGGTCTCTCGGACCAGCTCCCACCCAAGCCCTTACCCAGCATCAGCCCGGTGAGCTAGCACCCTAGATGATTCGCCTTTCATAAAGTCATACTCAGGCAGAAAGCAAATGAACCACATTGATGGAAGGACAAGAGCACATGTCCAAGCATGGCAGTGGTATCGTCTCATGAGGGACAAGGAGAACACAGTGGATAGGAAATGACCTGAGTCCTAGTCCACGTTCTGCACTGGCCGGCAACATAACATTGAGTAATTCACCTTCATGCCTTTATTTCAGTTTCCCATTCTGCAGAATGGGGAAGCTGGACTGCATTCCTAAGGCCTCCCTCGCTGAGGACATGACAGACTATATACAAACTCCCTGGCGTGGCTCTGTCTACAGAGAGGTTATGGGAGAGAAGTGGTCTGTTATTAGGAGCTAGTTCATTTTTCTTTTTTCTTTTTTTAAAAAAGATTTTATTTATTTGAGAGGGAGAAAATGAGAGAGGGAGAGAGAGAGCATGAGGGGGGGCAGGGTCAGAGGGAGAAGCAGGCTCCCCGCTGAGCAGGGAGCCCGATGTGGGACTCGATCCCAGGACTCTGGGATCATGACCTGAGCCGAAGGCAGTCGCCCAACCAACTGAGCCACCCAGGCGCCCAGGAGCTAGTTCATTTTTCTATCTTAAACACCAAGCCATATGTTTTAAGACATGTTGGATTTTGCAATCCATAGAAGGATTAGAAGCAAATAAACACATCCAAGGGGAAAACCATCACTTGTGGGTAGTATCGAGATGTCAGTGATAGGTTAATGTGCTAGTTAAGGCTGAAAGCACAAGACCACATATTTCTGATTATACTGGGGTGCCTGCTCTATGATTTCTGATTTGGAAATATTGTTCATAAATCTCTTTTCCTACCTCCAACCTCCAGTTCTGCTCTTAGCAGATCATATATATTTAGATTTTTTACTCTTGGCATCCAATCCCTAAGGGACCTAAATTGCCAGTTTGGCATATTAGTGTTCTCACTTAGGTCTTCTAACTTTTTCACTCCAGTCTCCGGAGGAGGCATCTGAGTCCTTCCATCCGACCTAGACCCCATCCTTTTTGTCTCCTCCCCTTTCCTGTCTATCCCACAGCCAGCAGTCTCTGCCACCCTCACGTCCACTTCCTCCTGCTGGGTGCTCCTGTCTTACCTTCCTCTCAGGCTTTGTCCTCGCCCCTCAAATCTTCTCAGATCTTCCCTACATTAAACATTAAATCAGTTTTCTATGCTCCATTTGCCTTTTTCGTCATCTTTCAATTTTTTTCCTCCCCCCAGTTCCCAAATCCTTGGAGTAAGTAGTTTACATCTGCTGTTTGTACTTCGTTTGCCTTCTTACCTCTGCAGTCTGGACACTCCTAAGCTGCCCTGGAGGTGCTTTCTTGAAGACAGCTTTCCATGTTCCCCTTCTCCTTGTCTCTGGCATTTGATATAACTGTGGGGTAGAGACAGTGCTTCCCGCCACCGACTACCAGTACCCAGTGTTGACGGTGGCTCCAAAGCGGCTGGGCAGACCTCTGTGGACACTGACGCTCTGTCCCCTCTTCCTTCCCAGCACTTCTCATTCGCCCATTCTCCCACATGCCCTGTGCCTCATCGTCACTTCTGATCAAGCCCACGGCGTCTTTTATCACTTCCATCATCCTCAGGACTCGCCGGCTCTTCCCCAGTGACTGGTGATCCAAACTCAATCTCCTCAGTCGGTACTTTAAAAATGTAATTATTCATTGCTTAAAAAGAGTCATAGAGGCACTAACAAAACACGTAAACAGAACAAAAATGTATCTGGAGAAAGAGAAGTCTCTCTCCCAGCCCACTCTCCCAGTTTTCTTTCCCAGAAACAATCACTATTAGCAGTTTCTTATACATCCTGGCAGAGAGATTCCACTTCCATACAAGTGCTTCCTGATCGGGCTACAGCTCAGCACCATGCTGGGGTCCCTGTCTGGACATTTCTGTTTACCTTCTGGACATTCCTCCAAGAATTGGGCTCTACCACACACACTTCCCATCACCAATTTGCGATTCGCTTCACCCCACATGAATCTGAGATGATCCTTGCTCTTACTAGATTGTCTGGGGCTCCCAGGGGCCTGCCCTGTGGCTACTGTGAGGGGCTCCAGGAGTCCTTCCTGGTCAGTCCTCCAGCCCCAACCCCACTAATTTTGACTTTGCTGTTTCTGCCAACCAGAAATTGAAGAAAGTTCTAACTTGTTTTGCGTCTGAACCATGGTTGATTCATGCTACCTGTTGACCTGATTTGCCAGGAAATAAGAATGAAATGACCATGTACCTTTGCTTCTGAGCTGTTGCTTCATTGCCTGGCTTTATTCCTAAGTCCATACATGACCCTTCTTTTTTTTTTTTTTTTAATTAATTAATTTAGATAGCACCAGCAGAGGGAAGGGCAGAAGCAGAGGGAGAGAGAGAGAATGCTAAGCCAACTCCGTGCTGAGCATGGAGGCTGACATGGGGCTCAGTCTCATGACCCATGGGATCATGACCTGAGCGGAAATCAGGAGTTGGACGTTTCACCGACTGAGCCACCGAGGGGCCCCGACCCCTCTTCTAATGATGCCTTGGAATGATTCGAGAAAGAACTTGAGGTTCTCCACATCTACACTTTAAATCCTGGGCACATGAACAGTGATAACATCTGGGTGCAGAAAGCTTAATGCCATTGTGGCCAGAGAGTTTCCTGCTAAATCTGGGGAGAACGGCCCCTCTGGGAGGCACGCTCTAGTTCTGCATCTGACTAAGCAGTAATGACAGACTTGCATTTGGAAAATATCCCTGTAATGACATCAGGAGTCTTAAAAACTGCCTTTGGGGGACATATAAATTACTGTTGTAGTTAGATGCACAGTACCTTAAGTCCAAATAGGAAGACTTTTTTGTTCTTTTATAATCCACCTAATGAATAGCAGGCCTGGAACGGCATTTGCTGAAGAGACGCTATAGTAGTGACTCTTGGCATCATTTTAAATATTGACTTGGAGGTAAATTTTGATATGTTCAACTGTGATTTATTATAGATAATGTCAGGAGAGAGATTACCTCAACCTAGGGTTTCTCAATGTGAGATTACCCTAGTCCAGGGTTTCTGGAATATATATGAGAAAAGCTGGAGGTAAGCCACTTCTCTTTCATGCATATTCACAAAGCACATTGGCCTACTGAAGACTCTAAGAAGTCCCAGAGTGAAATAACTTCTAAACTTTTTTATTAACCTGAACTTATTTGACAATAAAACCCTTTATGCACATGCCTATTAACAGCCTAGAGAACTATGGTTCAGAGGACACATACTGGATAATAATGTTGCTTCAGTTTATCCACGTAAGTTAAGCAATTTATTTATAAATAAATAATTGGTTCCCCTAAATATTTCATGTATTCGTTATATAGTAGTCTCCCCACTTATCATAGGAGATACATTCCAGCAGCCCCAGTGAATCCCTGAAATCACAGATGGTATCAAACCATATATATGCTCTTTTTTTCCTATACATACATACCTATGCTAAAGTTTAATATAGAAATGGGGCACAGTAAGAGATTAGCAAGAATAAAAAAATAAAACAATTATAACAATATTCTGTGGATACGAGATGATAAAATGCCTATATGATGACATGAAGTGAGGGGAATGTCACAGACATTGTGACATAGGGGTAGGTAGGCTGTTATTGACCTTCTGATAATATGCTAGGGGGATCATCTGCTTCTACACTACAGTTGACCACAGGTAATCAAGACCACAGAAGACAGAGCCACAGATAAGGGGAGACTACTGTATTACAAGCCAATAGTGTAATATGCCATTATATTGTAAACCAATAACACACAATATAAAAAATAGATGAAATATTTAGGGGGACCAATCATAGTAAAGTTGTTATCTAATATCTTCTATAATTCAATATTTATATTCAATCTTTAAAAAGCCAGTTACTCAAAAATACATTTTTAAAAAGATTTTATTTATTTATTTGAGATAGAGTGAGAGTGAGAGAGAGAGTGAGAGCACGAGTGGGGGAGGGGGAGTGGCAGAGGGAGAGGGAGAAGCCTACTCTCCACTGAATAGGAAACCCAACTCGGGGTTAGATCCCAGGACCCAGGATCATGACCTGAGCCAAAGGCAGATGCTTAACCGACTGAGCCACCCAGGTGCCCCCCAAATACATTTCTTTATAAGTTAAAGTTCTGTTAGCTGGTGCCCTTTAGTCCTTATTGTCCAGTGGCTTTTCCCCCAGTAGCCTCTTAAGAAACTTCTGACAGGAACCCGAGGCTCAGCTATTGGTCTCTGACATTTTCTCCTTACAACTTACTCAAAGAGGTATCAACCTAATCAAGCCAAAAAGCTCTTTGTCACAATCATCTTTACATGCTGGGTGGTCCAAGCTATCTCTCCCTCACAGGTTCTTTCAAAATGCTATTAGGGATGCCCAGGTGGCACAGTTAGTTAAGTGTCCTACTCTTGGTTTCAGCTCAGGTAGTGATCTCAGGATTGTGAGATCAAGTCCCACAAAGGGCTCCATGCTGACCGTGGCATCTGCTTGAGATTCTTTCTCCCTCTCCCTCTGCCCTTTTCACTCATGGCTCGCTCACGTGCTCTCTCACTCTCTCTCTCTCAAATAAATAAATCTTTTAAAAAATGCTATTAATCTCTCAGAAGTTCTAGGTCAGAGTGTTGTCTTCCTGCCACACGTTGGGCTCTCGGGAAAAAAGGCCTGAGCCCTGCCCCTGATGTACTTAAATACAAATGAATACAACACATTCTGATCACTTCCAGATAAATATCTACTTATAAATATTTACTGATATAGTGCAAAGAGAATACTTAAGTCTGAGAGCATGTGGAGGGAATAATCAAAAAGGTTGGTGTTATGCAGGGAATATTCTTACTCCTTTTTTAAGAAAGAGGAAACTGAAGCAGGGAGGTTGGAGAATATCAAGGTAAGAAGATGGGAATAAGCCCTGACTCTGGCTGCCTTTGGGGTGAAATACCTGCTGTTACTTGACTCTGGTCTCGGTGTGCTTGCTTCAGTTTTCAGGAGAGTCCGATGGGTGAACTCCCCTGCTTGGGGCTGACTAGATCTTGTGTCAGCCCCTCTTATCGAGTTAGCTATGGCTGGAAGGGGCAGTCAGGACCGTGAAGGTCAAACCTGGGTGACCATGCCTACCTCTTCAGCAAATGCTTCGAGTTCCCACCAAAAGGGAATTCTTCATGGCTTTCTGAGAAGGTGGTATAGGCCAAATAGACTTGCTCAAATCTTTTTTTTTTTTTTTTAAGATTTTATGTATTCCTTTGAGAGAGAGAGCATGAGTGGGAGAGGAGCAGAGAGAGAGGGAGAAGCAGACTCCTGCTGAGCAGGGAGCCCGATGCAGGGCTCTATCCCGGGACTCTGGGACCATGACCCAAGCCCAAGGCAGATGCTCAACCAACTGAGCCACCCAGGCGCCCCTAGCCCTGCTCAAATCTATCTGCCATTCTTAATAAGTTTGATTCTCATAAGCTTGTCCACAGCTCTATTTTCCAGGCAAGAATAAAATGGGTCTTAAATATGGAAAAGTCTGGTATCTTTTCTGAGCACAAGAGGAATTAAAAAAAAAAAATGGGTTCTAAAATTTTTTTGTTTGTTGATGAAACGGATCACTTTTCTCCTAATAGCCAATATTTTAATCTGAGACTGTTTCTATTTCCTCCATTTTCTCAATCATTTGAATTCTGTTAACTTTGTAAGATGATTGGAGGGTAATAAAGATAAAACATGAAAAAAATCGGCTGACATTATCCAAATAGTTTGTAAAAGATTATTTGTAGACCATCCAAAAATGAGGTTATATAGGAAAACAAGGGGGAATAAAGACTAAAATATGGTAAATTGAATGTATTAATTGGAACTCTTGGTTACACTGCCAGAAAACCAAATAAAATTGACTTAGGTGAACAGTAGAATGTATTACAAATGTACTGGATATCTCATAGAAACCAAAGATGCAAATCAGGAACAGTCAGAATCTAGGGTTTGAACATATTCAGGACCTTCCGATCCTCTGGCTGTTCTGTCATTTGGTCAGAAGTCCACTTCTAGACTAACTGAGGTGACCAGCTGTGTCGAAGAACTGTAAGTATGGAGTGGGGAGAGTGAATGGAAAGATGGTACTGTTTTCACAAGAAGTAAAAAGAGTGACAAAACAGAGATGCCCATCTTTTTGAAAAAATACAGAAGCAAGACAGCAAGAGAAAATAGTTTGTCAAGTTCTTAAGTATTTAGAAATAATCAAGGTCCGTTTTAAGGGTCAAGTTCTCTCCTCCATTTTAAGGAAAAAAATCCTTCATTCAGGGACATAATTTGAAAGACATACCAACAAATGGCAAGCTTTCTATTGTGCAATAGACAGGTTTATTGTGCTCTTGGCCTATTGTGCAATGCTTAATTACCAATATTTATTGTGCGCGCCTTATACACAAAGTACTCTTTTAGATATGGGGTGGGAGTTACAAAGATGAATGGGTCCCGCCCCCAAAGAGTTTACACTTTGTAGTCTGTAGAAGGAAAAGCAAACTATAATGACTATGTCATTCTAACATAAAGACTGATCACTTGTTAAAAAGCAAATCCTGAACTATTCCATCATTTCCTCTAAAAAAGAATTTGTGGTCTTTTTTTTTAAAAAAAAAATGATGCTCTATATGATGCATCACCACAATCTGTGGTCTGAACTAAATTTGCAATCTGCTAAGTGTCCTCAACCATACCTTGCATACTGATCACACAGACTTACCACCTGGTTTTAGCTGAAGACACTGAGTGAAAATGTTTCCTGTTTCTGTTCCTCACTCACCTTTCAGGGGAAGACCAGTGAAGAAAGGGGAAAGTAGGTTAGTTTTTATAAGTGATGTAAGTGTGCTTTTATTTATTATTGTTATTATTTTCAAGTCTGGTTTTTAAAAGTCTGGGAAGTTGAGGGGATTAAGAGTTTGGTGAGAGAGGAGGTTTGGGAGGAGATACCAGCAGGTGGCGCTTGTGTCCCCCTACGAGATTAGAATATTTTACGCATCCTAGAATCCTGTAGGAATTAAGGGCGACTGTGCATGCACTCAACGCAAGTGACATAGATCATGTCGTACTTTAGTGCCGAGTACACGAAGTCACCGGTTCCAGCCTGTTGCCCAGGCCATCATCTTTCTGCACTACCATTTGAAAGACTGGCTCACCTACCAGCAGGGTTGTAGTATTTTCTACAAGCATCCTCATCTCTCCTAGCCAAGTCGCTCATAGCGACCGTCAAGATGGTTATCTCGCAGAGATGAAGGCCCAAGAGAGCTGGAGCTACAACTTCAGAAGGGAGTGGGGTTTTATCAGTCTTCAGCTGGTCTGCCCTATGCTGTCAGATGTTCTGTCGCCACGTCTGGGCAGAACGTGAATTTGCTTACACGTCAGTCCCCATGTCCTTTGGGGGCAAGAAGAAGCGGCACGAGGACACTTTGACGGTACCTGTGCGCGGGCTCAAAATGTGCTGTTACTGGCTAGTTGAGGTCACTGGTTTTCTTACCTCTCTCTGCACCACTCAACTTCGGGGCTCAGTCAGCCATAGCCAGCCTCTGTCCCTCATGTGCCAGTGGATTCTGTCCACCATCAAAACTACCCTCATTTTGAAAGTCCTTCCTTTCTGTGTTTGTAGTTTCCCCCCATCGCTCAGAATACCTTCTGCCCTACTCCTATTTGTCTCTTCGCCCTGGGGTCCAGCCAGGGACTACACAGGAAGAAGGGCAACCCTACAGTCTGAGGGCTACAAGTTCGCATCCCCTCCGCCACGGACTGCACCGGTGACCTTAGACAAGTTTTTTTTTTTTTTTTTTTTTACTTCCTCTGTAGTCTGGGGAAACAGTTTTTCCGCTCACGGGATCCCTGGATTAATGAGATAATTAATGTAGACTACTCAGACCACCACTGGTTCATTGTAGGCGCCCAAATGCCCCGGGTCTGACCCCACGGTGAGAAACTGCCTCTTGGGGAGCTGTGGGTCAGAGAGCAGTATAGTTCGCAGAATTGAGATAACCTCTCACCTCCTCATGATCTCACTGTATTTCAACCCCCATCTATTGCCTCGCTGGCGTCTTCTCAGACCCTCTAAAACCTCTTGTCCCCCCAAATACCCAGGGCAGCAGAAGGAAACCCAGGGTCGTTGGGCGTCTAAACGAAGGTCACCCCGGAAACGGGGTCCGGCCCCCTGACGTACCCCCGACTGCCAGGCGGAGCGTAGCGAAACCGCTGGGGGCCCGCCCGACTCCGGGCGGAGGAAGGCTCAGGGCTGGACTGACAGCTTGGGGTAGGAGGAGGAGAGAGCAGGCGGCGCGGCGGAGGAGGGGAGAGCCGCCGAGAGGAGGGAGCAAGGGCGGGAGCAGACACATGCGCGCTGCCTGCCGCCGCCGCCGCCGCCGCAGTCCTTAGCTTCCCGGGGACAGGAAACCTTCGAGACCGAGCTGCCACTGCCGCCTCCCCGACTGCCCCCCATTCCGCGCGCCTGCCACACCCTCCTCCCCTTCTTCCAGTATCTTCCGGTGGGGCACTGCAGGGACTCGGCCCGCGCTCCAGTCTCCCCCTCCCGGGGGAAAGCTGTGACCCCCCCCGCAGGAGCGGCGGGGCGGGGTGGGGGGGCCTGGGAGAAGATGGCGACGCCGGGAAGCGAACCCCAACCTTTCGTCCCTGCCCTCTCGGTGGCTACTCTGCACCCACATCACCATCCCCACCACCACCACCACCACCACCACCACCATCAGCACCACGGAGGAACCGGAGCCAGCAGCGGGGTCGGGGGAGGCGGCGGCGGCGGCGGCGGCGGCAGCGGGGGCTTCAACCTGCCCTTGAACCGGGGGCTGGAGCGCGCGCTGGAGGAAGCGGCCAATTCCGGGGGGTTGAACCTCAGCGCCAGGAAATTGAAGGAATTTCCCAGGACCGCGGCCCCAGGGCACGACCTCTCGGACACGGTGCAGGCAGGTGAGAAAAGGGCCGAGGGGCAGCCAGTGGGTGTGGGTGACTGGCTGTCGCGCCTTACCCTCGCCGCGGCCCGTCAGATCTGGCCTCGCTGGGGGTCCTCTGGCCGGTGCTCTCCAGAGTAAGGAACACGCGTGGGCGCGGGAGAGGCGGGCCCCGAGGAGGGCAAGGTGGCCCCCGCCTGGCCAGAGAACTGGGGTGCGCCCGGCTGCGGCGTCCGCGAGCTCGCGGGTCTCCGGCTCCCCACCCTGCGGCGGCCGCGCCAGGGAAGTGGCGGCCGGGCCGGGAGTCGCGGGCGCGCTGTGGAAGTGGGAGGTTTGGGGCGGCCGCGTCGGCTTCCCCGGCCCCGCGCAGAGGCCGGGGAAGCCGAGCGCCCGGCCGGTGCTTCCGACCAAGGCAAGCCCGGTTCGCGCCAGGCGTCGCCCGTCCGGACGGGGAAACCGAGACAAAGGTGGCGCGCCCGGGGTCGACCCGAGGGCAGCGGCGCAGTGCCGCTAGGCCCCCCTCGCGACATCACCGGGCGGTCGGGCAACTTGGTGCCGACTGCGAGGAGGTGCCAGGCTTCCTCTTCCTGCGCCTGTGCGAGGGAAGAGTCGCTGGTGTTGTCGCCAATCCGAATGGGCAGCCACTTCGCCGGCGCTCGGCTCGGCTCCGGCGTTCCTTGCCTTTCGCTAACCGCCCACACGGTTTGGTCCTGCCGCCGAGGCTCGCTGGTTCTCAGTAACCCGATCTTTGCGGGGGCCCAGAAGGGGACGGCATGGCATATTAAAAGAAAAGTAATTAAAGTGAGCCGGTTTTCCTGTGTGAACCCGACAAGTTGTAACTCGCGCCAATGAGCAGCCAGCTCTTTCAAGTTATGTCATGTATTGACATATTTCTGAGACGTCTGCTTTCTCTTTGGTAGTTGGAGTTCCTGGAGCGGGATCCATAAACAGGAAGGAGGGTGGTGGAACTCGATTCGGGCCTTGGGATCCCTTAGAACTGCCTTGGTTTCCGACCATCCGGTTCAGCTCCCTGAGGGGCAGGGTTTGTATCTTGGCAAGCGCCCAACATTTCCCAGCGCAGTGGGTGCCCCATTTTGGAACCACTGCCCAGACCTCCTGGCTGTCATCACCTCATGGGCTGAGTGTCAGACCCCTTGGATACTGGATGGCTCAACTCTCAGCTCCAGATCTCCCAGTTTCCTCTCCTGGGGGAAGAAGGGGGTTGGGTGAGGGAGCAAGGCTTTTGGAGCTAGGTTTCCAGTGCTTTTTGTTTTCGACTTCAATTCAGTAAACATCTTTGAGCGTCTTAATGAATATTTAGAAAGAATTCCAAGTTCGCTGGAGGCAAAAAAGGGCTCTTTAGGGTCATTAAACTTTGTGATTTGCATTAGGGATAGTCAGGAATGAGCGAAAGGGAGGGAATTTCCAGAGTTGAGCTCTCAGCAGCTGGGGAGTCTCTCGATAGGACCTCTTAGTTACATTTTCTCAAGTGGAAGTTATTCCAAGAATTGCCTGAATCATTAATTAAAAAAAAAAAATCTTGTTAAGTTCTACTTCCCTTTTGCCTTAGAGTATACCAGGGACTGTGGAAGGATTGGATATGACTGGGGAAAACAGAGCTGGCATGACCAATGATACGTGTTTGTATGGTCAGTAGGGGGGTTTGAAAGTTGTTGGTCACTTCAGTTATGCAGACGTTTATTCCCAAATTTGAGTGAACTTGGTGTGTCTGCTGTGTTGGCATGTCTTTGAGACCTGTGCTTTTAAAAGCAGGGACCACCTTTTTCAGTTAAGACCTTGCCATGTGAGGTAAATGCTCCACAATATTCCTGTTCTCCTCTCTTGCTTGCTTGTGGTGAACTTAGGCTGTGAGTTTTGCCAGTTTTTAATTATGACCCTTCCTTGCACATGTTTAATGTTCAGAGAATTATAACTAGTTAAAACTCAGAATCTTAATATGAATTTCCCAACCAAAAAATGCAATTTTAGTTATGGGATAGGGAATGTCACCAACGTTTGTAGAAATGTAGGACAACCTGGAAAAGATAAAGTGTGTTCAACGTAGCCAGCTATTTCTTGTGAAATGTGAGTACCCCGATGTATTCAAGGGTTGCTTCTGCAAAACATCTTTGCCTCAGGTCAAAAGCTGGCTGTAAACCAAATGTATTCTGCCCTTTGTTCTAAAGAAATATTTACTGATCACTGTTCTTTATTTGGAGGAGCAAAAATCAAAATAAAGCAAGAGTTAAATCACCCCCAGTTTGCACAGTGTTGACATTTACTGCATATGAAGTTCCAGCAAAGTGGAGAGTATGAGGAGTAAGACATACAATAAAGATAGTGGTTTCTCCTGGTTAATATTTAGTTTACAGAAAAGCTCTTAAAATCAGAATGGCACATGAAGATTCTTAAAGACCTAAGATGTAAAGTGTACTTTTTCATAAATTTTGTAAAATGAGGAGTGACATAGAAAGCTTTTTCTCACTGCTCAGTTGTGTAACACAGGCCATTTGGTTTATTCCCTAGCAGCCAGCTACGCAGACCTGCACTCGTGGGCAATGTAACCTATCTGAACAGAGTGGAAAACTGGGATGTAAGTGCAGAAACATAGAGGCCGGGGGCCGCTCAGTAGATGTCTAAGCTCTGTCACTGAAGTGCATACATATTTTTCACAGGCAAAAAAAAACCTCACAAGCCCTCACTCAGAGTGCCTCAAATAGGCTCAAAGCCTATTGATTTGCTCATATGTGAGTCGAAATAATGTTGTCAGGGCCCAGTCTTTTTTCAGGTGAGAAGGTTCGGAAAGAAAGGCGGGCTTATGCTGGGAGAAGCAGGAACAAAAGAACCACGATTAGCTCTTGGTGTGTGCACTTTGCAGTGTGCCAAGTACTTCATCTGCATTATCCTGCTCAGTCCTCACTGGAAGCCTATTCATATCCTCACTTACGGTCGGGGAGATTGCAATTGAGAGAAGTCAGGTAATATGCTCAAGATCATACCCCTACTTAGATGGTGGGCCAGTGACTGGACCCTGACAGTTTCACTTTGGCTTTTATGTTCTTGACCATTTTCCTGTGAAGCAGAGAAGAGGTGGAGAGGAGCAGAATCTGGGAGGCTGCTTGGAGGTTCATTCGGCCAACATTCATTCCACCAGAACCTGCCAAGCCCCGCTAAGTGTCAGGCACTATTTTAGGCACCAGGGACCATCAGAGAATCCCTGTATCCCTTCATATGGAGTGTGCATTCTGTTTGGAGGGGGATGGGGAGAGAAAGGAGGAAATTGATTTTGCAGAATGAGTTGGAATATTTACAGTACAAATATAATGCCTTGTTTTAGAAAGACACATGCAGCCTTGATTTAAGGTGACTTGAAGTAGCTTGTAACAACAAGAGCACAAAGGATGACTAGTAAGAAATAGAAACTGAAGCTTAAAATTGGGCCTGATAGGGGCGCCTGGGTGGCTCAGTTGGTTAAGCGACTGCCTTCGGCTCAGGTCATGATCCTGGAGTCCCGGGATCGAGTCCCGCATCGGGCTCCCTGCTCGGCAGGGAGTCTGCTTCTCCCTCTCACCCTCCCCCTCTCATGCTCTCTCTCTCTCTCTCATTCTCGCTCTCAAATAAATAAATAAAATCTTAAAAAAAAAAATTGGGCCTGATAAAAAGAAGTACACACGTGCATCAGGAAAGCAAACTTTTTTTTTTCTAGTGCTGATTTATTAAGTGTGTCATTTTGGGATGAAGAAGTTCAAGATGGTGTGGAATGTGACTGAGAAAAAGCAAATCGAAAAGAGGAGTAAGAAAAGAAAGTGTCTGTCTCAGATTGATTGCAGGAGGTGCTAGAAAATAAAAAGGAAGCCCTTGGACTTGATGCGCAGACAGTTGGTGAGAATTGGTCCAATTAAGGAGAGGGTGGAAGGGCGCCTGAGTGGCTCAGTCGTTAAGCGTCTGCCTTTGGCTCAGGTCATGATCCCGGGATCGAGTCCCACATCGGGCTCCCTGCTCAGCAGGAAGCCTGCTTCTCCCTCTCCTCCTCCCCCTGCTTGTTCTCTCTCTCTTTCTCTCAAATAAATAAATAAACAAAATCTTTAAAAAAAAAACAAAGGAGAGGGTGGAGTGTATCATGGCAGTATCTTTTTTTTTTTTTAAAGATTTTATTTATTTGAGAGAGAGAGAATGAGAGACAGAGAGCATGAGAGGGAGGAGGGTCAGAGAGAGAAGCAGATTCCCCGCTGAGCAGGGAGCCCGATGCGGGACTCGATCCCGGGACTCCAGGATCATGACCTGAGCCGAAGGCAGTCGCTTAACCAACTGAGCCACCCAGGCGCCCCATGGCAGTATCTTTTTGAGGTGGTTGGAAGCAGGAAAGACTGTATGGGAAATGAAGAGCCTACCCAAGCAGGAATATAGAAGTCTGGCATAAAAAAATGCTCACTGTGGTCCCGTATGTGCCTGTGTGGAATGTATAGGAGAATGCAAGGTGAAGATAAGATAGGAATGCATGAGAAGGTAAGTAATAGTTCAGGAAGTCCCAGGAGCCTCAAAGCAGGTCAAGGTGAGATGCTGAATCGCAGAGATAGACATTGTCTGTGAAATTCAGAAGAAAAGGTCTTTTCAGTTAAGCTGGTTAGGAACGACTTTCATAGCATAGGCATGGTTTGGGTCAGATTTTATAGGATGGATTAGTTTTAGATAGAAGTGCCCGTGGACATTCGGTGGTCAGAAAGATATTTCTGAGATGTGGAGTGAGAACCTGACGGCCTGAGATCTGTGAATAAAACAGAAAGAGAGGCATTTAAGCCTGTGCCTCTGGTCATATCCTCCCTGCCCACTATCACCATGTAATGAGGTCACAGAGAGCAGGGCTCTTAGGACCTTTTATTTGAGGACTCTGGAGTTGGCTGAGGCCTGGGATTTGTCAGCCTGTGGGACTAACACCCTAGTCTGTCTGAGCTACCTCTCTCAAATGTCTATACAGATTCAAAGAATCTTCTTGGAGATTTGTGGGCAGGCTTATCTGCTGAATGCTGACTTACCCCACCCCACTCCCATCCTATAGCAACTGAATCCTTGGGATATTAGCACTCTTTAGTCATCAGAATTCATACAGGACTTGATAAAGTAATCTATGTGTTCTCAAATACATGTTCTGTTCCATAAATTTGGCCACCGAGAGTTTTCATTACAAATGTGATGAAACTTCTGAAATCATGTGGCTTCTTAAAACTTACATTCTTTTATAGTGATATTTAATTTCAGATTATTTTTCTGCTATTGAATTAAATTTATTAGTTATTGCCGTACCTGTCATTTATTGTGGCCGTCACTATCATATAAATGTCCACATTTATGACATGTATCTTCAATGCTTTTCCATTCATAAATGATCAGTCACAGCCTTTTCTTCCTATTATTATTTTTTCTTCTGTTGATCAATTCCTTCCTTGTTAAGGTGTAGAGGACTTTTAATGGTGAAAGCTTTTAGAACATCGAAAACTCAGTATATGTTGCCACTCAATATGTGGTGGCTCGGGATCCTGTCTAGATGCGCTCTTCTGTGTGTCTGTGTATGGCAGAAACCATCTCCACAAACACACTGCTATTCTCAGTGCTTGCGTTATAGGCCGCTCTTCATTGAAGAGGTAGGAGCACCTAATCAAGTTTCTAGAATAATAGCATACAATTATAGGTCACAAAACCTCTGGGAATTTTTGGCCTGTGCTGGTTTATGAAGAAACAGCCCAGCGTTTGACCTTCATCATCGAAATGATTCTACTGGATAGTTTGTCTGTCACTGTGACATCTTATTTGATTTTTGGTGAGTGTAGGTCATTAGGCCAAAATTTGGCATACCCCACCATTTAAAATTTTTTATTTAAGTTATTGACTAAAAAATTTTTTTTTGAGTTCCATGGCAAACTTAATTTTTTTCATGCTGTGGTTTAGTAACTCTTTGGTGGCAAGCATTTAAAGGGTAGATACCTTTTGAAGTCTGTGTTAACCTTGATCAATTCACAGGTCAATTTCCTTTTACTCTTGCTCTTCTGATGTGTAGGAAGACTTTTTCTATCCTGTTACTCGACTTCATCATTGCTTGTTTTTAAACATAAGTTTTTCCCTTCTGTGTGTACTTTTCTATTTTTCCCTTTATATCTATCCATATAAATATATATAAGTACAAAATATGCAAAATAGAGAAACAGACATAAAAGTATAGATAGGTAGGTGGATAGTTAGATGATAGATAGATAGATAGATGTTTTGTGTTTAGAGGAGCAGCATTTACTCTCTCAGTCTCTCTCCAGAGTCACCCCCAGGTACTGTACAGATTATGTTTTTCCAGAGACTTGGTAATTTAAATGATAGAAATGCTATTAACTCTACTTAAGTTGGCTGTGGGTTCATCCATCAGGCCACGTAACTTGAACTCTTGTCTAAGCCTCACAAAAACCTGTTTGTGACACTACTTTCCAGATTTGGCCTCGTTCTTTGGAAAATTAGGGTTCTGCCCTAGAGAGACATCAGGAGAAACTGCCCTGGGCTTAGATTTGGTAAGGCCACCAATCTGTGAACTCTTTCATGATTGAGTCAGTTGTTGGGATTAAGATAATTTGGTGTTAATTGCAGTGACTATTTCAAATTATAATACTATAATCTATCATAAAGGTTTGAGGATATAAGGCACAAAACCCAACTATATTTACATATTTGATGCCTTTATTTATATGCAACCTATAGGAAGCCTAGAAGCTTCTGTTACTGATACTCCTGGTTTTTGTTGCTGGTTTTGTGAAAATTAATTCCAGAATTTGCAGTTACTGTATTTCAGATAGGTTTTTTTTTTTCTATATGATGTGGATTGTTTAACTGAAAGAAAAAAAAAAAAAGGTCAGAATTCCAAGTAAGCCTTATTTTAGGGAAACTAGGTCTACCCATGGAGACAAGCTTGAAGCACGTTTTCTTCATCTTAATTGAAGAGCTCAGTAGTATTGCTTCCATCTAATGTAGTAAGAAGTATTGCATTTGGAAACCATCTGTTCCCACAAAGTAATTCAAAAATAAAGTGAGATGGTTTACATGAACAGAAAGTTGACGAACTGTGAGAATTTGGCTTCTCCTGCTTACTCCAGCAAAGCAATAGGGGGAAAATGCCTTTATCATCAGATTGCTGCCAGTGTTCATAGTTTTTCCCAACGCTATCCCCCTTTACCAGCCACAAAGGGGGATATAGGTTGGGGGCGGGGAAACAATTACAGAAGAATGATGTTTGATTTCCATAACAGAAATATTGTATGTTCTTGCATGATGAGAAATTATTGCTCCGCTGTTAATATGCTGTTGGTTTATGGTTCCCAAAACTCTTCCAGGACATTTTTGTCACCAGCATCAGGCTCTAGGGGTTTGGAATCTTCTTTGATGTTGGCTTTTCTTCCTTTAGCTGTGTTTCCTCCATCATTTTGCTGGAGGGGGCCCTCAGACCTTGAGAGATTAATAGGGCCATGAGACCCCCAGCTCAGTGAGTCCTGAATTTCCTCTTCACTGTTGTCACCAAATGGGCAGAAAGAGACCCCATCTTAATTTTTTTTAATCCTCTGGTTTCTTCCGTGGCCTTGCTTTTGACAGCTGACCCCTGCAGTGCAAGACCCAGCGTTTTGCTACACAACGTATTCCTCCAGTATTCTTTCCTGTGTTTGATGTTGATGCCATCCAGTGTTAGGAGCAGCATCAGTATGTCTGACCTGGTTCCGTCAGCGTAGCTCTGATTCGACTCTTGTTATCTCTGCAGGCAACAGTGACACATTAAGAGAAGGGTATCAGCGGCAGGCTCTCTGACTTGGCTTTCCCCTACGTTGCCTTCATTTTGCTTTTCCAGGTCTTTTCCCTCACTTCCCCCTTCTGCCTGCCCGGTCGGAGTCTACTTCTCTCCCACTCTGATTTCGTCCAGTCCCCAGGCCAACTTAAAACGCACAGCCACCCGGCCAGCCCTCCCTGCAGATCTGAGCCCTGAATCATGCATGCCCTCAGGGCACCTTTGCAGTAGTTCCGTATGGCATTTTTGGTTAATGATTACCTTCCTTCTTTGGTACTTTTCCCATGTTTAGGCTGTTTCTGCCTATCCTGTCCTGGAAGGTCTGGCCAGGCAGGGTTTTCTTTATTTTTACATGCGCCCTCCGTGCCTCTCGCGAGTAGTGCGAGGTCTCCATCAGGGTGACTGTTGCATCTGCTCTTTCCCACTCGCGGCCCACTCTGAGTCTCTGTACTTTTAATCCATCATCTTGGATCTGACCAGATAACTGAGACCCTGAGCATCAGTGCCCTCCCCTGCAGAGTGCGAATGATAGGTGCTCAGTGGGGTTATTCTGAAGACAATGATTATAAAATGACACCAGAACACTATCAAGTGCTTTCTCTGGGCCATGTATTGCTCCTCGTGCTTTATATGTAAATCTGTGTATTAAATCTAGGTAGTATAGGTATCGCCTCATTTGATTCTTGCCGAGTGTTCTGTTTTAACCATAGGAGGAACTTGCTAACCCCTGTCTCCTCTAGCAGTTACCAGGATCCCACCCAACCTCCTGCATCTGGTTCAAGTTCATCTGCCTCTGAAATGCCTTTCTTGACTACTGTGGCTTGAAGAGGGAGTTTAGATTTCTAGAAAGGATCCGTTCACATCTCTCCCAGAGAGCTTAAGCCACTTGACCAACGTCACACAGCAGGGCGGTGGGTAGGCTCCTGAGCCAAGGCAGAGTCTCACAGCCTCACACCAAAGGGCTGTTTCTGTGGAACCCGGAGGCTACCGTGGCCTGGATGAAAGGCCTCCTTCCTTCCAAAGAGTTCTCAGGTCAAACTCTTCCATACCAGCCATGTGGATGGTACCAGAAGAACAAAAAATACTGTGAAACCTTTAATAGCATATGGTTTAAAGCCAGGGAGAATAAAATATAAAATTAATAGTGGTTATAGATGAAACATGTTAGTTCAGGATTTTACTGCGTGTGGTTTGGGGGACATGCATGGGCCCCGGGTGAACTGGATTCCAAATACTGAAAGGCGGGCATGTGGGGCAGTCCCTGGTCTACAAATTGGAGGCCCACAATGGTCTTTCATTGCAGTGTTTTTCTTGGAACTCCTGTGGAAATAAAGCAGTAAGTGGTGGTTTGGTTCTCTCGCCAACCCTCTATTTAACCCTGGCAGAGGTGGGCCTCCCTATTAATGGTGGTTTCTTATTGTTTCTTTGGAAAAATGCAGTGTTAGTTGTAACCTGAAATTCTGAATCTGGAGCTCTTGGCATCAGGCTGTGAACAAAGCTCCCGCCTCGTGGGGACAACTCTCTCCCCTTCATCCTTTCCTACCGAATGTCAGAAGATTTCTCTCCCCTCCTCCAGGTCCCTCAGTCCGTGGGTGTCCCTTCCCACTGGTGTGGGGACACGGTTGGCATAAGTCAGAGGGTCGGTTCCGGGACTCCTCGAGGCCTCCAGGCCGAGGAGGGGCTGGCCCAGCAGATGTTGTTCGAGGGAGACGGGCAGGGATTCAAACCCTTCTCCATGTATTTTTTTTTTTTATTTTTGTATATTATTTCCTCAACTTACTAACTTTGGAATTTGAAGCAAGTTCCTGAATCTCATGGAGCTTCAGGTTTTGTAATTTGTTAGAAGTGAAAATACTCTTTACCCCTCAGGGCTGTGAGGATTCCTGAGGGAGGTGCAGGACCCAGAGCAGTGGGTCTGGCACACAGTGAGTCATCAGTAGATGTCATTGGCCCTCGTGGGCTCCCCTGGGGTTATGTCATAGTTTTCTTCAGTAAAAGTAATTGTTGGAGATTGTTGGCATATTATTAGCATGGGGGCTATGAGCGCACCGTGGCTGGGTCTTAGTCCTGGCTCCACCAGGACGTGGCGAGTGCTTAAACTCCCTGTGCCTCAGTGCCCCCATCATAAAATGGGGGATAATAATCATAGGATTATTGTGAGGAGTAAGCAAATGAATATATGTGTAAAGTGTTTAGTTCAATGCCTGGCATTGACCTTTGCCATCATTATTGTACTCCGTTATCTTTAGAAAACGGATTCAATTTTATAAAACACCAAAAAACCCCTAAATTCCTGGAAATTTTGTGACATTATAAAATGATTTTAATCCCTAGAAAGCTTGAGTATACATGCTTTCAGTGTGTGTAAGCATTACTGAAACTCTTTGACAGTCTTTGGAGGATGATAGAGTAGGTGGTACTTATTATTCCAGCTCTAAATATTCAGAGCTGAATCGCATGTGAGGAAACCCAGACTAGATGGTGAAGTGGGTTTTCCTTGGGTTATGTTGCTAGTGGGTGGTTGAGCCAGGACCAGGTCTTCTGAGCTTTTATGTGATTTCCATTCAGTCTTTAATATAACAGCATTCTTAGGTCTGATTTTGATTTTACCAGGATGGAGAAATCCTGAGGGGGACAAGCCTGATGAGAAGAATGAGTTTGGGATTCTCCCAGCGAAGGATGGGGAACCATATTCTGGTGTCACACTAGGTACTGAGGCCAAGAGTCTAGGGTCCAAGGCTTATTTTTGGCCTCAGGATTGGAAGGGTAGGAAGTTGGGGGTGAGGTCTCAGAGGAGGGCTTGCCTTGTGGCTCTCTGTCCTGTGCAGGAGTCCTGCCCCTGATCTAAAAGTTTTCTAGAAAGGGGCGCCTGGGTGGCTCAGGTGGGTAAGCGTCCAACTCTTGATTTCGGCTCTGGTTGTAGTCTCAGGGCTGTGAGATCTAGACCCGAGTGAGGCTCTGTGCTGGGTGTGGAGCCTGCTTAAGATTCTCTCTCTTCCTCTGCCCTTCCCCCGGTTAAAGAAATTAAAAAAGAAATAAAAGCTTTCTAGAAAAATAAATAAAAGCTTTCTAGATTTAAATAAATAAACAGATCACCTTTTTATGCTCTTGGCAAAAAACAATTTGTGAATCTTTTTACATTTTGGCAACTGCTCTGAGGATGTATAGCAAATAATTCTGTAAGATGTGAGAAAATGTCTTTGAGGAGGCAAAGCTTTAAGAATAAATATATAGACTTAAATATATCTGTTCTTTTCTCACTGTTTTCCTGGCATCCGGATTTATTTTGAACTTTATTAAAGAGTTAATTCTTTAAAAGCCTTGTGGTAGGTTCAGTATCATGCTGAAGTTTCTGCTAACGGAACTGAAAGGGGCATGTCATCTGGGTCCAGGTTCCTTCAGAATATGTCTTCATTCAGTCCTCATGCCTGCCTTGCGAGGTAGGTAGGGCCCTTGTTGCCGAGAAGGAAACACATCAGCGAGGCAATCTTAGTAGGTTTGTAGATCCAGTAAAGACAGAGCCAGAACTGCTGTCAGCTCCTGTAGAAAGTGTTGGAGTCTCTTGCCAGGCTCTATTATGGTGTCACTGAATATCTAGAGCTGGAGGAGCAGGCCAGAGGAGGGGATCTGCCGTATTTGACAAAAGTCCGTGGGGTGACTCAGAGTGAAGAGCAGACCCTTGAATTGGAGTCAGATTCTGGACTAACTTCTTTTTTTTTTTTTTAAGATTTTATTTATTTATTTGAGAGAGAGAGCGTGTGTGTGTGTGCGAGAGAGAGAGAGAGAGCACGAGCAGGGGGAGGGGAGGGGTGGTACAGAGAGAGAAGCAGACTCCCTGCTGAGCAGGGAGCCCGATGCGGGGCTCGATCCCAGGACTCCGGGATCATGACCTGAGCTGAAGGCAGACGCTTAACCGACTGAGCCACCCAGGCGCCCCTGGACTAATTTCTTTCTCCCACTAATCTGAAAGTGGGTGCCAGGAATGCAGGTACATGTGTGGCAAGTTCTGATCCTCAGCGGTTTGTAACGGCCAGCTATCAGCTCCACTTCTGAGAACTGCATTTTCAAGCAAGCATTCTCTGAGGTGTCTGTTGTTTAGAAACATAAATACACATTAGGGTTTTTAGTTTTCTTGTATGCAATTTTTGTATTAGGTAGCTCTAAGGCTTACCCTATATATCCCTAATTTATCACAATCTTCCTTGAATTAATGTTATATCACTTCATGTAAAACATAAGAATATGTCATATATTCAGAATATTCAGTTCAGTTCCATTTACTCTGTGCTTTGTGCTATTTTTACATGTATTTTACATAAATATATGTTTACATATATTTTGTATACATTATAAACCTTGAACACTTATTTAAACTACTTTAAGGAATTTAATAAAACTACTTATGCATAAAAAACTTTATAGTCTTTTATTATAAAAGACTTTATAATATGTAACCTAGTTGAACAACCCATTTTAACTGTACTAGATTTTATTCCCTGTGAGAAATGAATGAAGACCCATTGGGTGAGTGATCAAGTAGTTTGTTTTCTAGAGTATTCTCTTTGTAATAGAAGTGTTTATATTCTTAAAGTTGTTTTATTAAGTAATAATCACTGATTTGATTTCTAAAAATGCATTTTATTTCATCCTACAGATCCTTCGCTACATTAATTCATTGCTCTTACAATCTTATAAATGAGATCAAACAGCAGCCCATTTTGGCCACAATGGCAGCACGGCTTATGGCTAAATAACCAAAATTTTTTGTGTTGATGCAAATTGATCCAATTCAAAGGAATCTGATTGTGCAATTGAAGGCAAATAGATACCTCTTTGTGCAGTTCCCTTGGAGGTGTGGATGATAATCTCTGCATGCAATTTTAGGCAATTATGTTTTTTTCTGGTCTTTAGAAAGCCTGGATAAATCAAAGTTAATTTTAGTTCTACCAGTCATTCCTGTGGTTATCGTCTTGCAATAAACTCTAGCTGTGGTTTGTTCAGATATTTACAATTCATGCTTTCTTGAATCTGTGCAGTCCTTTAAAGGGTGCTGTGCTCTAACTTTAAGAGTGCTAATGTGCTAAGTCTGATCTATTTTGTGAAATTCAGCTGGAGGCTGTAAAGACTTGCTTCTGCTCCCCTTCCACCCCCAACGTCCTTGATATGTTAATGAAGACTTGGTATCTCCATAGGAAATTTGCACAGTGGGAGTTCTGGGGTAATGTGTCCTGATAGAGCCCCTAATGCCTGCCCCTTAGAGAGTGAGTGACAAAGATAGGAGAACCCAGCTAAGTGCTCGCATAATCAGGCAGCCTGGGTCTCTCTAAAGTGGTCTCTTCGTTTCAGTGTGTGCCCTGTACTCTCTGGTGTGTCCGTGTCTCAGACCCCTGCTGTCCTCTGGCAACGAGGAAGCCTTGTTTGTACTCTCTTGACACCACATCGTAGATTGGGGTGATGAGCCCCATCAGTTTTGGATGAAAGACCTCAGCTTTCAAACTGAGCTTTCAATCACTTTGTGACATGCCACCCTCTTTTGGTTTTTGAAAGAGAACATTTGGTCACTGTGGACATCACAAGACGTGCTCTTATAGGATGATCATAAGTAGCATCATGCTGAGTCCAGTCTGGTTTATGCCTCTTGCCCTGGCTTAATGAGGGATAGCAGCTCCTGATCTGGATGATAAATCCTATGGTCATTCCACTCATGTGGGACCATAGACACCATCTTTTAAGAATAAACTGAAATGGAGACAAATGAAGTGACTTGCATGTCACCCTGCCCCCCAGCCAGTAAGTGTGGGATCAGGTCTGGAATCAGAAGAGCTTATCCTGGCCATCTCTGTCTACCGCCCAGACTGCTGTCCTTTGAAGAAATGGCAGCGCTTGGCTGGTTTCTCTTTTTAACTTTCACACCGAGAAACCCTCACAAGAAGGTGTTTGGCATTTGTTGTTCGTTTTAGTGGGCACAATGCAGTACTCATTTTAAAATTTTGAAATGCAGCATAGAAAGGAGTCTATACAGAATGTAGGCATGATTTCAATGGTGACAGTAACATAGACATAGAGAGCAGACAGTAAGCTGGGACTTGTCTTGACTGTAATGTTGACTGCCCGGTGTGTGCATTGGTCAACACTCACAAAACTCTACCCTTAAAAATGGGGGCAATTTTTTTGTATGTAAATTATACCTTGGTAAAGTAGACCCATTATTCAACTTAAAAAGTAGACCATTTGCAGTATGTGTTTTAGCTCTCTGCATGCTGTGTATCCCTGATTGACAACCTGTTTTAAAACACAGAATAATTGGGGCTTCATGGCTGAGTCAGTGCCTACTGCTAAAAGACTGATATATCTATTGTAGTGGACAGATTCTTTGATCCTCATTTTCTTTATTTTGAAACAGCTTGTTAACTGTCTATATAGTCATACTAATAAAATAATCTAAGTCTAATTATGAGTAGCATTTTATTTTATTGATAGTAAAAACTGACACCGAGTCGAATTTTCTAGGGTCATTGGGATGATGATGTTGGCTAATGAAGTCCAAAGGCCCAAGAGCATTTGTTTGTGCACCTCTTGGGTAGCAGACACTGTGCAGACAGGATCCCATTCTTCCCGCCAGCCTATCTGATAGGTGTCATGTACCTTAAATGTCATCAAGTACAGATACTGAGGCTCCTAGATGTTAAGCAGCTTACCTGAGATTCCCCACGTGGGAAATGGAGGAGCCAGGGTTTGGATCTTAGTTGCCTGACGCTAAAGCATTCATCTTTCCCACCAAGCACATGGTCATTGAGAAAGAACCGCCTATCCCGGTTCTTTCTAAATGTGGAGCGTGTTGGCTCTTCCCTGGCTGCAACCTGTAGCTCTGCAGCATGTGTGTATCACTCCCAGACTGCCCACATTACAGCGGTGACCGGCAGGGCCCCTGCGCAGCCTCCTCCCGTGGCTCTCTCCTGCCTGCCCACCCAGAGTCAGCTGCCCGCCTGCCGGCAGATCCGATGGGCCCCTGGGATCTGGCGCCACCCTGCTTATCCCACTGGGTTTTCCTCACACCCTCCTCATGGCCCCTGGGGCTCTAGCTGCCTTTTCCTGTAATGTCCCCATATGTTCTGGGTTAAGTGCCTCTCCTTCGCCTTTGATCATACCTTTGCTTTCCTCTCTGCATTTGCCAGATAAAATAAAACTGAAAACAAAACAATAAAAAAATAAATAAATAAAACTCCAGTACTCCAGGTGCCTGTCAGTCATCCCCAAATCTCAACTCCTGCCTCTTCTGTGATGTCCCTCATCCCAGCCTCCCACTCCCCGTTCACCTCCCATCTTTTCTGAACGTCAGGCTTTGGGTCTGAAACAGGTGGTTTCAGTGATCGAGTTGTCCCTCAATTATTCTTTAATTTTATGTCTTTTCTTTCCAGGTCATAACAGTAAGAATGATAACCGCCTTATTTATTGAGTCCGGCATTGTGCTGGGCACTTCAGATGGCTTTTCTCAATTAACCCCCAAACAATTTTAGGAGGCAAGTATATGTTTTCTCCCTATTTGGCAGATGAGAAAAATCGAGGCTCAGAGAGAGAAATGTCCAAGTCCTAAGTGGAGAAACTGAGATTCAAATTCTGTTTGACTTGAGCAGTCACATCTCACTCTTTACTGACTCCTCGCAAAGTCCTTGAAGATACTGGAAAAGAAAGGAAAGTGACATTTCCTGTGCCTTTACTAGGGTATTGCGTAGAGGAGGTCGGCTCATTTCCTCACATGATTTTTACACTGGTGCTAGAAATTAGATCTATGGCCTCCAAAACCAAGGCTCAATTTAAATAATTTGCTCCAGGTCACAGAGCTGATAAGTGGATACATCAAAATTAAACCAGGTCTTTCTGCCCCTAGAGACGCACCGCTCTGTGCATGACAAACTCCTTCTATATTTCTTTTTCTTAATTCTCTCCAGGGCCTTTTATTTCTTTTTTTATTGTCTCCAGGTCCCAGCTATATATTAGTGAAACTTTTCAATTAGTTATAGGTTGATTGAAAAACACAAAGGTCCCCTTTATTCTGTTAGAGAAGCATGAGCGGTTAAGGCATCTTCTGGGAGGGACAGTGGAACCCACAAATAAGTTAGATTTTTAAAAGAGATGCTACACGAACGAAGGTGAAGTGGAATCGATTCTTGAATGGCATGGCAACCACAGATAAACCACATTTATCTTGGGAGATGTACTTTATGCCTTCCTGACTTGTACTGTAGTGGAGCAGGAATGTCTAAAATTAAAAGATGGGAGAGGATGACTTAGGATTTCTGTTCACATTTTTAAGTTGCTGTATTGTTAGCTTACTCCCAGTCAGCCTGCTTCCCTACTCCACCTTTTTCAGGGACAGAATTAAAAGCTGTTGGTGCTTACTCTGGGCCCTGTCCTTGGTGGATGTGTAGACCACTGAAATTCACCCAGAGCTCACTGTGAAGAATAATTAACTATTAAAAAACAAAACAAAAAACCAAGCCCAAACAATAAAAAAGGAACTCCTTTCGGTTCTGAATATATGTTACAATAGTTAGAATTTCACTGATCAAAGCACACCTTCTCAGTGTGCCCAGTGCCCCTGGTGAATCTCTGCCGTTAGTGCAGGTAACCCCGTGTGACGAGAAGATAGGTCTGTATCAGGTCTAGTTCCTGGATCTTGCAACACGTCCTCCACTTTCGTTTCTATCAGCAGAGTGTTTCTATTGAGTATGCTACATGCCCACAGAACAGCTGTCAAGTGGAATTCACAGTGATGTGTGTTAGCCTGAGAGCCGGAAGATACTCGAGGGTAGATTCTGGAGTGATGGACACCAACTCTGTCTTCCGCACATGGCGTTTGTGCTCTGGGTAGCAGAAGTGCTGGCTGTGTGCACTGGGTTTTCTCGAAATGTGCCAGGTATGTCATCTGCCCAGGGCTATCGAGCTTCTTAGAATGTGCATGATACGAGAGCTTTCCCGGAATGAAATACCACAGTGCTCAGATCACCATGTCTTTGTCACTGGCTTCCCTCCCTTTTTTGCTGTGACATTCCAAGAGGTTTAAAACTATGGTAGCTGTTTCGGTAGTGGGCTTGGAGATCAGGTGATCAAGTGGGCAACAGATCACACAGCAGTGTGCACAGTGACTTGGAACCACATTCAAGGCATTCAGAGTTGGGGTTCCTGCTTTTCCACCTACTGGCGTGGTGACCTTGGGCAAGTCGCTGGGAAAGCCTTGCCCAGTACCTATTTCAGAGGGCCTTTGGAAGTTGAATATGTAAGGAGTGTAGAGCAGTGCCTGGCATCTGAGAAACACTCAATAATTATTAGCTATTATTATTACTTGTCTCTTTTTTATTTGCTTCTTTGTTGTCATTCTCTCCCTCCATCATCAAATGCTGACAGTGACCTTGTTTTTCTCTTTCTCTTGTAACTAGTACCCCTAATTCCCAGGATGGTATCTAGCCCATGGTAGGATCTTAGTGAGTATTTGAGCTCAATAAATGAATAAAGTGGACAAGTGAATGAATGGCAGGCTCCACGCTGGATGCTTTATGTATAGTCATAGAATGAACTGGTGTCTGCCTTCCTGAAGCTGCCAGTCAGCCTGGTGGAGAGGGGACTGGAGATATATCATGACCAATGGTGATGAGTGAGTGACACACAGGGAAAGAACGAGGGGAGACTATTTTGGATGGTATGATCAGGGAATAGTGGCATTTTCCGACCCCGTGTGGTTGACTGATAAATGGCACACCTTTTTCTCTTCATCTCTTTGAAGACTTAAAATAGTTATTTGTGGGTCCCCTTTCCTGCTTTTTAAAGCATTTCCATCTCAACTGTTTCTTCTCTTCAAACATACAAACCATTATGTGCATGTTCTAAAGCTTCTAAAAGGAAGACGAACAAACGTCAACGCGATTTAAAAGATTTTAAAGAGTCAACCAAGTAACTTAAAACTGGGTATGATACACACTCACTTGTTTACTTTCGGTTGCTTGGAATTAATTTTTTTTTCCATTTTGGTGTGTGGGATATTTATTGGTTTTTCTTCGTCTTTTCCTTGTCTGTTTGGATAAATTCAGTCAGCAAAGTTCTTTTTGGCAGCAGGAATGATAAAGACTCTGCTTAGTCTTAGGATGAGATTTACATTAAATATTTACAAGTACATTCTCGAATATTAGAATAACAGGTTCTTTTTGGCCAGTGGATGGTGAGATTACTGAAAAGATCAAATCCAAATATGCCTGATGGACAAGAGCCACCCTCTTCAGGAGGTGGAAATCCTCGATAGGGTCCTGACTTGGACTGACCGTAGGGAGCTGAGAGCTGTTAGAAGGCTGCTTTCTCCCATCATCACCAGCACAAAGAAGTGTGTTCTCTGCTGCAGATTAATGATCTTATAGGGGGGGAGTTTAAGCTCAGCTATGAACTCCAGACTTTGGCGAAGTTGCCTATTGTATGGCTTAGCTTCACAGGGCCTTGAGGTGTGGGCACTGCCATCTAAATAAAGCACTATTACTTGGCCTTGTGGTTAGGGTGCTAGCACTGTGTTTGGAGGGCTTGGCCTCTCTATGCTTTGCACACAGATGGTTCTCTAAGTTGAAGGAGACTTGGCACCATCACCCAACCAACTGAGCCACCCAGGCGCCCCTACTTGGCACCATCACATAAATCTACAGAACTAAAAGGTGTGTGTGTGTGTGTGTGTGTGTTTAAGAGATGGAGACACATTGGTCTCTTTTCAAAGCCTTGCACAAGGCTCGTGTTTTTCAGAGTCTTGAGTGGACTAAATGTGAGCCCTGTTCAGTGCCTTGCAAACAGTGGGAGATCAATGTGTGCTCATGGGAGCCATTTAATTCGGACTGAATGATAGGATCCATTTGAACCGGATTGATTGATACAGAAACTTGCTGGATTTATGTTAAGTACGTCATATGTTCTTTCTCTCTCCGTTTTTCATGAAATGCATCCAGGAAGCTCTTTGTGGCTGAAAGAGTGAAGCTGGCCTCTGAGCCCTGGAGCTCATGCCTCTGGTAAAGTAGTAAGGAGGATCTTTTGGGAAATCCAGAGGGAATGAACATGATGAACAGGTGTGAAGGAGGAAAGCCCTGGCAGGGATGATACAAAACAGTACATCATCCGAAAGTAACTAATATTTGACTTTGGAATGCATTTTTATTTTTGGCAGTGGATTTGTCTCCTGTGTTCTGCCTGGACAAACATTGGAATTAGCCGGCATTCCTTAAGCACATGCTGATTAGGGCCAGAGAAAGTGGCAGCCTTGAGGCATGCTGGTGACCAGGGGAAAGCCATCTGGATTAGACATTGTCATGGACCTTTGTGTTCATGTAACATCTCCCTAAGCCAGAGAAACAAAAACCTGGAAGGCCCTGTTAGTGAGGTTCTCACGCACTGCAGCATGTTTGAATCTTGGTGCCCTTTATGCCGGCCCTAAATGAGAATGCTCTTCCCTTCTCTTTCTTTTTTTTTTTCTTCCTGTAGGATTCAGGTTCTGTAAGTGTAAAAATTCCCGAGTGGGACAATTTAAGTTCCTTTCCTTCTGATAACCTGGAGTCCTGACCGAAGTTGTCAGTTGCTGCTGGACTCAACAGAAATAATTGCGTTCTTTATGCTGATTATTAGTGTATATTTTGAGACCCAGGAGGGCTGTCACAATATGGTCGCAAATTTTTGTTGATGAAAGCTCTGAGTTTTAAATGTGGTCAACTTTGGTGCCCTTTGAAAAATTGGGGAGCATGCTGCTTCTCTTTGGATGTTCTCAACAGCCCCCCCCGCCACCACGAGCCAGAATTAGAGGCTCCCTCATGGTCCCATGGAATTTTGTACTTACCCTTTATTATATGTACCTCATTGTATTGTGTTCTTTATTTCTCTGTCCTCAGCATAAGGCCTACATCGCATTTGTGTTAGTTTGCCATTGCTTCATAAGAAACTGCCACAAAAAAAATGTAGTTACTTAAAACAACGTAACATTTATTATCTCACAGTTTCCCTGGGCCAGGAGTAAGGGCACAGCTTAGCTAGGTCCTCTGATTAGGGTCTCACAAGACTTTAATCAAGGTGTTGGCTAGAGCCGCCTGAAGGCTGAGTCCTCTTCCAAGTTCATGAGATTATTGCCAGAATTCAGTTTCTTGTGGTTGTAGAACTCATAGAACTCATAGTGGCTTTTTTTTTCCTTGAAAGAGGGTCCCAGTTCCAGTCCCTCTTTAAAAAGCATCGCCTGGGGCACCCGGGTGGCTCAGTTGGTTAAGCGTCTGCCTTCGGCTCCGGTCGTGATCCTGGTCCTGGAATCGAGTGCCGCATCAGGCTCCTTGCTCTGCAGGGAGCCTGCTTCTCCCTCTGCCTTTCTCTCTCTCTGTGTCTCACGAATAAAATAAATAAAATAAAATATTAATCCAGATGGCTTTCCCCTGGTCACCAGCATGCCTCAAGGCTGCCACTTTCTCTGGCCCTAATCAGCATGTGCTTAAGGAATACCGGCTAATTCCAATGTTTGTCCAGGCAGAACACAGGAGACAAATCCACTGCCAAAAATAAAAAGCATTGCCTGATTAAGTCAGGCCCACTTGAGATCATCTCTCTGTTTAAGAACTCAAGTCAACCAGTTGGGGAACTTAATTACTCTTGCGAAATCCTTTTGCCGTGTTTAAGTATCATAATTATTGGAGTGATGATATGCCATCGTATTTACGGGTTGCACTCACATTCAAGGGGAGAGGCTTCTAGAGGGTATAGATAACAGGGACAGATATCTTGGGGGCCATCTTAAAATTCTGCCTACCAGAATGACCAATAATGTTGAAAGAATGAATGAATGGGATGAATGAATTCTGATCGGTGGCAATACAGCAACCAGCTTGATTGTAAAATGAGTGAGAGAAGGTATTGAGGTCCTTATTGCAAAATGCAGTTGCAAGCAGTTTCTTTATCACCAGCGAGCTGTTTCCTGGCTGCTAGGAAGGCATCAGCCGGAGAGAAGAAACAGCAAGAAAGCAAGGAAGGAAAAAGAAAAGAAGGAAATCCTGTCTTGGGCTGATTTCAGGTGGCGGTTCCACTTCTGAGGAGTTCTACCCACCTTCCAGGCTGCTGACCTTTACAAGTTGGTCAGAGACCAGGAGCTAATGGGTGTCTCCTCCGTTTTGCCCCGGGGCAGAGCCATTCTGGATGCAGAAGGGTGGAGGCAGTAAAGGGAACCCCGTCAGCTTGGCTTCTAGTTTCCAGAGATGGAGTCTCTGCCTTAGGCTGAAATAAAAACCTGAGTCTTTATTCCATCCCTTATAACCACATGCACATGCGGTATCTCTTGGAATCCTCCAGCAGTGAGATGCATTAGGTGTGGAGAGGAAGCCTTAACTTCAAATCTTCTGGCTGCGGTTGGCTTTACAAATCAAATTGAACCATGGCCGTCTGTGTTTAATTTGGAGGAACAGAAAGGATGTGTGCTTTGTGGCGCCCACGTAGTATAAAAGTCTCCATGACATAATACCGCTCTGCCCGGCCTTAGAAGCTTCCCGTGCAGACAATGGCCCTGCTTCCCTGACAGTTCCCAGGCAAGGGTGCCACCTTATGTAAACATTGCCGTTTTTAGTTGCATTGCAGAGGCAAAAGGATGACACGTTAATAGCAGCTGGAGGATCTCATTAAAATTGGGAGGAAAATATGAAGACTGGAGTCTGGTAATGTACAAACAGTGAAAGAGTCTTTGTCTCTTCTGATTAACAATTGGATACACTCTGATCGCCTTTCTGGATTGTAAGAGCCGGTGGCATTGCAGCCGGAAGAACCATGTTTTTCTTCTTTACAATAGACTGTCCTTGTTTTTCAAATCTCTTACTCCCTCCAAAATTAATATGCCGGGTCCTTGGGACTCCCTTGAGAGCTGAAATGGTGTGGTAGCTGGTCTCCATGAGCTGGTGCAGAATCAATCAGCAGTCACTGGGCTGGATTTGGGAACACCTGCATTATACAGTTAGATGCTCACATCTTGGGAGGTGGAAGGACAGGGCTTGGCCCTCCTGCCACAAAGGACAGGGAAGCACACTGCGGGGGAGCTCTCTGGGGGAGGAGGTGTTGGCATTCTCTTACGGTTAACCGGTAGGACCACACTCGGCAGGGAAGCCTCCATGCTGAAAATAGTTCCTCCCTCCTGAAGAAGGCTGTTTTCCCAGGTGTGTAGGTGGGGGGCTTGCTGTGTGCAGGGCAAGGGCTGCATTTTCAAGAATTCGTATGTAGATCTTGGAATAAAAACAAATAGGCCAAAGGACCGTTCCTTTGAAAGCTGGTCTGGTTGACGCAGCCGAGCAGGAGTGTTGCCATGTGCTTGAGAGCAGCATCTAATTATGGGCAGGGTTTGCAGACTGGACCGCCACCTGATATGAACCCACGGAACACAACATAACTCTAGCCTGGACTGTCACTGGTCATCAGTGATCATTTTTTTTTAACTCATCAGAGAAATAATCATCACTACGAAAAGTGGTTTTTTAGAACTGCATGGAACGAGATGCCAATATTATTAGATGGGTTGATAGTGCTCTGTGTCTTTTTGCCTGTGGTTATTTTTTCTTTATTGGGCATGGTGTTTCCATATATGCTCATTTTGTGGCTAGTGGGGAAAAAAAAGATCATCTTTCCCTATACTAATCACTTTTCCAGCTGAGATGAATAGAGGGTAAAGCTGACTCCTTTTCTGGGACTCGTCACTATCAGTCTGATGATGTGAACAGTAGAGAGATAATAACCCCTCAGTAATCACAACAAAGCAAATAACCTTTAGTTTCCTAAATTACCTTAGCACATTTTCACCACCTTCATACCTTTTGGAGTTAAGTTTTCTCAAAGGCAGCTGCCTGCTTTGTCCCTGATGTAACTAAGCAATGTGAACATCGAAATAATTGTCAGGTAAATCTGGTTTCAGAAACATCTGTCCCATTGTTCATCATCTCGCAACTTGAAATACTGAAGCATGAGGTGCCTGATCTTAACCTCTAACGTTGTTAACATTGTATAGCTTCAGAGTAATTTCACAAGACTACAGTCTGTACCTCAGAAAAGCAGGTCTAGAGAATGGCTTCATGGAGTGAGACCCATCAGGTAAGTGGGGTGGGGGACAAGGGAAGTTCTTGGAGCATTTTGGCATGGATGTTTGTTTTGAGTTTCTAGCCCAAGGCTTTTTTTTTTTTTTTTTAATACCATTTGTTCCTTTCTTAGACTCCCCTTCTCCTGTCTCAATTTTTTTTTAAGATTTATTCATTTGTTTTAGAGAGAGAGGGAGAGAGAGCACAAGTTGGAGGGGCAGAGGGAGAGGGAGAGAGAATCTCAAGCCGACTCTGAGCCCAACGCGGGGGTTGATCTCATGACCTAAGCTGAAACCAAGAGGCGTATGCCTAACCGACAGCCACCCAGGCACCCCCTCTTGCCTCCAATTTTTAAAAAATTAAGTCTCCTTTAACCTAGACATTCTCATTTGATAGTGAGCTAGCTTTGGAAAATAGCCTTATAGAACCATTTTCAATGAAGAAGGAGTTTTAAAATGCCTTCTATCACTTGTAATCAAATTATAACCTGACTATAGATGTATCTAAAGATCGAAAATAATAAAAAGAGCTTTGGTTATTGTACTTTTTCTTATAGGGCCCTTTTCTTACCTTCTTATTGGGATCTTGTATTATTAGAGTGGGATATGAAATTGTACAAAGTGTAATTTGCCGTTTGTATCTTAACCAGGAGTTGAAATGACAGTAGCAAAACATAAAGGGTTCTGTGTTGTTTTGTAATGCCAGCGTGTAGGGGTTAGTGCACACTGCTTTCTGTTCCGGGGGCACTGGCACTGGAACTGGGGACACATACTTTTTGATCTGGGACAAATCTGTAAGATTAATAAATGACCGCTGAATTTATATTTTGCTGCAGGTCTTATCAGATGAACTTGTTTGTGAGACCAAAAGGAAAGTCCCTTCCTTTTTTGCCTATATGGATTCTCTAAGATGTGGATTAATTAGTGCAGACATACTGATGAAACCTAATGTCACCAGAGGAGCATTTCTGACGTGCAGTGGACCAAGATGGGAAAGCTTAAATGCATTTCAGTGACGTCGGAAAGGACAGAACTTTAGGGACAAAGCTCTTTCTACCAAAGAGGAGCAGAGCAAAAGGGAAATTGGTAAAAATCCCCAAGTTTCCAGGGCTGGGTCTGTTCTAATGAAGCCCTAGCAAAGGGAATTTGTGCACAAGGGCCGACTTCAGGCCTTCATTATAATAATAATTGTTATTATTAATTATTATTAGCAGCGGCAGTATAGTGATGCTTCAGATACTGAAGTGTACAGCTGGAACTCATCCTTTCGTTAATAGACGTATCACCAAATGGGCTTCTAGATTGCTTTACCAATGGGTCTAGCATTCACTTGGTTAATGAAATAAAGTAAAACACAATCCCCTGTGGCACCGTGGTACTGGAAAGTGGGTTCCTGTGCCATCTCCTTCCTGACGTTTGGAAACTTGCAGGTGGGGTTTTGTGGGGTCCTTCAGTCTCCTCATCTCTTTCATTGCCTTAATGAACCCCACTGCAGCTGGGGAGCTTTTGCCTCCTGGCTCTTACCCCCTGCCCCCCAACCTTTGTGCACTAAGTGGAACATGGCATTGACTATGCCTGGAGCATCTTAGGAAAAGGCTTAAGAGGAGGTGAGGCGGGGAGGCCAGGGACAGAAATGAATGCAAAACAACAACAACACAAAAGGTTACCTGGGAGTTGGGTAGAGGTGGAGGGCACGCAGGATCTGGAGATGGGAACTTAGAGGGCGGTACAGAAAGACCAGCAGCATCCACCAAACGTGGCACGTGCCACGCCTGGCTCCAAGCTCATGGGATCGATTATTTCATCAGAGTCTCATGGAAGTCCTATTAGGCATCCCCATATTAGATACGAGGAATCTAAAGCACAAAAGGGTAGGCAGTTTTTCAGGTGTGAAGTGGCCCTTTTGGGGACTAAACCCCAGCACTTTGACTCTAGTTTATGCCCTTAACTATTACACTGTACTGAACAAAGTATGGGGCAGAAATCACAACCAGAGGCTGCTTCGTCCTTCCGATTGTCCCACTCACCCTCCTGCCACCTTTTCATGCCCACGTAATCCCCTTTTTGTTTTCTCCTCCTTCCCATGATTCGGTTGCCCTTCCTTTATATAATCCAAAATAAATAATTAAAAAAAATTTTTTTTTTTTTGACGAAAGTAAAGGGTGTGAGCTAAAAGCTGCTCATTTCACAGGACCCTGGCAGTTTTAAAAATCTGAGTGTATTGTAGGACACAAAGGACCCTTGTTACCAGGCTTTTCCACCAATGGGAAAACAGCTGTTGCTCTCATCTCTTCTGTCATTTCATCTTTCCAGTGGCCGAGTGCTTGCTTTTGAGTTCCCTTGGATGTCTTAACGGGGGGATGAGCGTGCTGTTGTTTGATGGAATTAGGCAGTAAGTGTTACCAAGCCCTTCACAGAGGTGGTTGGGCTCAGGAATAAAGGCTCTGCCCCAGCTCTTCAACAGCTTACACCACAAAGACTTGCTCTCAGAAAGAAAACAAATGACAGTTCCATTCAGCCAAGGGTGGAGCCAGGAACTTAAAATGTTTCTCAAAAATATGTTCCCAAGAAATCCATGTTGATCAAAGCCAGAGGCATCCAGTGTCTGTTTATTGCAATCTCAAGGAATATTCTGCCACAGATTCTCCGAAGACTGATCTTCATGTCATAAAATTGCAAACCTTTTTGTCTTTTTATAAAAAGTTTATCAAGTCTCACATTCCACATTTAATTTTGACAGCTGCCAAGGCAAATCAGTTCTAGCTTCCTTTGTTTAAAAGGTGTTGGTGAAACGTGCTGTAACCTTATGCTTATCCTCAATCAGCTGTGTTAAAAGCACTAATATTCTGTTCTTTTCTGGGTGCTAAAGAAATATAGCCAGTGAGAATCCTGGCCAAACTTAAAGGAATGAATTTCACTGTACCAAGACATTTTTATTGCCAAATTAAGTCAGTGATTTATATCACGCACTGGAGGTCTTGGGTGGGGATGTGGGAGTGGAGTTTTGTCTACCTTCTGTGGCTCAACTACCCTTCCAGTCTTTCATATGAAAAGCTGCTAATTCAGGAGTCACTTGTGAGTGTTCAGTATTCCAAAGATGACTTCAGGTTCCTGGTTGCACGTGTGAATGGCAGTACTCACTCCTGGGCAGGATATCTAGTTTTTAGGTTCTAGGCAATTGAGAGTCTTTACCCCGCCCCCAAGTTTGTCTTCTATTTCATGGAGTAGATGTTAGTGATGTGATTTGATCTGACAGGATTCCTACAAACCTTTGACCTTAATCTTTTATTTGTATTTGTGTTACTTGTTAACATTTCAACCAAGATTTTGTTGTTGTTTACCAAGACTTTTTAAACTGTATGGAGTCAGGAAAGTTATTTTTTACATAATGCATTTTCCCTTTATATAGAAGAATATTTTCTAGGTATGTTTTTAGAGGTGATACAGCTAGTGGTTAAGGACCTGACCTCTGAAGTTTCCTCCTTTTTTTTTTTCTAAGGATTTTATATATTTATTTATTCACGCACGTGCACGCACACGCACACGAGAGAGAGAGAGAGAGAGAGAGAAAGCCCAAGCCAGGAGCAGAGGGAGAAGCAGGATCCCAGCTGAGCAATGAGCCTGATGCGGGACTCGATCCCAAGACACTGGGATCATGACCTGAGCCGAAGGCAGACGCTTGACCCACTGAGCCACCCAGGCGCCCCTGAAGTTTCCTCTTCTTATACAGATCCTGGCCTGGTCACTTGCTAGCTGTGTGGCCTCAGGCAAGTTCCTTAATCTTTCTGGGCCCTATTTTCCTATTCTGCAAAATGGGGATGTGAAAAAGATGCTGGGAGATTTAAGGGGATAATTCACTTAAAAGCTCAGTACTTGACAGTAAACATCCAATAAATGCAAACTAATATTATTATGCTTCTATTCATTGTTATTTTTAGATTTTTAATAGTAAACAGGAGAGTAACACATGTAGACCTATACATTGAGTTTTTGAATGGAGCAACTAAAACAGTGAAATCAAAACCTTATTAATCAGGGGCACCTGGGTGGCTCAGTTGGTTAAGTGTCTGACTCTTAGCTCAGCTAAGGTCTTGATCTCAGGATCATGAGTTCAAGCCCTGCGTTGGGCTCCACGCTGGGCATGGAGCCTACTTAAAAACAAAACAAAACAAAACCTTAGTAATCAAAGAATAATTGAAGAAACTGGATGTGCAGCCTAGAAAAGACAAAAGAAGTGTAGAAATGATGGTAACCATTTTCCAATATCTCGGGAGAAACACATGCCTTTTATTAGAAATTTATGTTAACTATCAGAAAGACCACATAAAATTAGAAAAACATTGCATTTGTTAGTAAAAATTCGTATCTATAATTTTATCCAACGTTTGTATGATTCTGAAATTCCAGGCAGTGGGAATTAAGGACATAATGATAATTAAGACTTTAAATTGTAGTCTATTCAATTTATCACTGGGGTAATTGTAATTTTAGTTACAGCCTGGCTTTCTTCCAGGGAGCCTACATTTCCTTATACACACAGCCTCATTCCTTCCCACAGCGTGCTATGTTAATTTCACTCTTTCACATTTGATTTAAGATCTTGCTACCCGAGGTATGGTCCGTGGAATAACAGCACTGCTGTACCTGGGAGCTCACGGAGAAAGGTGGACTCCGACTCCACCCCAGATCTCCTGAATCAGATCTGCCCAGTTGTGTAGTCTGTGTTGCCGATACATACAGCAGAGATGCCCATTCCTTTCTTTCTGAGGATGATGCAGGGTCCCCTTGGCTACCGCAGAGCCTCTGCGGGTCCCGGCACCCTGGGTTCCTCTTCTTCTTCTTCTTTTTTTTTTTTTTAAGATTTTATTTATTTATTTGACAGAGACAGCGAGATAGGAAACACAAGCAGCGGGAGTGGGAGATGGAGAAGCAGGCTTCCCGCTGAGCAGGGAGCCCGATGCGGGGCTCGATCCCAGGACCCTGGGATCATGACCTGAGCCGAAGGCAGACGCTTAACGACTGAGCCACTCGGGCCCTCTGGGTTCCTCTTCTTAACTGTGCCCCTGTGTGCTTTTGTCCCTTGAGACTTTGTCCCTGGGATTTCTTCCTTAAGTGCTCTGAACTTAATAGCATTTTATTTCTTAGTTTAAACATGGCATTTCAGTCTGGTGACAATTTTATAGTCAAAACCCACATGGTATCTATTTCATAATGGTTTATAAAGTACCACTTATTATAAAAAAGAGTAGATTGTCCTGAGATGAAGCTCTATGTAAAATGTGGGTGGACTTTGCGGGTCAGTTGGAAACTGATGGGGGAGTGTATTTTGGTCTGCTATAAAAGTTTCTCCCCAAATTGCTTCCACACAACTACGTGAGCAAAGAGCAGAGAACTCTCAACTTGCTTCACTACTGAAAAGTAAAGGGAAATTTATGGGGTAATAGTGACATTGAGAAGTAGTTCTTGAAGAGAACTGCATTTTTCATAGGTAACTAGAAACATTTCCAGCTTTTAAAACAAACAGATGTCTTTTTCCCTTATTATTAGCAAGGTTTTAGAAATGAGTAGGAACAACTTGGTACAATTTCTGACATACAGGTCAAAACATTTTGAATTTACTTTTTAAGTAAGATGTTTTTTTTTTTTTTTTTAAAGATTTTATTTATTTATTTGAGACAGAGAGCATGAGAGGGAGGAGGGTCAGAGGGAGAAGCAGACTCCCTGCCGAGCAGGGAGCCCGATGCGGGACTCGATCCCGGGACTCCAGGATCATGACCTGAGCCGAAGGCAGTCGCTTAACCAACTGAGCCACCCAGGCGCCCTTTAAGTAAGATGTTTTAAAAGCAGTTGGCACTTGTATTTCTGCTATTCATAAGGACACATTCAGCATTTCTGTAAATTGTGACAACGTTGTAGTAATCAGTATCATCTAAAATTAGTTTTCCTGAATATGCTTTACCTACATATGTATCATTCACGCACATAATTTTCATTCTTTAGGTTCCGTCTATCTTTTTGGTTATGACTGGATTTACTGGGGATAAGAATGAACATTGCCATTCCCCCCCCACCCAGGACACTGGTATGGTAAATGTAATTGCAGTACTAAGAAATCCTTTCCAGCTGAAGAACAAACCACAAAGACTGTGGTTTAAGTCTTTGTAAAGGTTTTTGTTTTTGTTGTTGTTTTTTGGTTTTTGTTTTTCCTTTTTAAATTTAAACCATACATTCAGATTTGGTTGTGCTTCGCAGGTGTCTGCTTTTAAGAGTTTTCTTGACTTCGTGTTCTCCCGGTTCTCAATTATGAATCAGGCCAGTATTGGGGGGAAAAAATTCTTTTTTAGTAAAATTTACTTTTACTTTTCATTATGAATCTTTAAACCCTAAAAGCACCATGCATTCTTTTCACAGGCCATAGCACTAGGATAATATGTGTATTGATGGTCTAGCATCTGGAAATAGCTTGACCTATAGGAGATACAAAACAAATAATTGTAAAGATAAAGAGAGGGGAAGAGAAGGACAGACAGGAGAAAGACCAGTGGGTATTGACCACAGAGATAGCACATTTTGCTCAATTCAATATGGTATTCGTTGCTTAGGAAGCCTTAGGAAAGGCCACACCTGGGGTCCAGGGCTGTCACATGCGGTTGGTAGCCAGGAACAGCCCGAGCGAGGCTGAGGAGAACTTCACTCATTTGTTTGTTCTTTTAGCCAGCTTTGACTGACTTCCTTCCCTGGCTTTAGGAATTGTAGTGTAGCTGCAACAGTAAGTTTTGGGGGTCAGGCTAGGGTCCTGCCGTAGTTTGTCCTCACCAGCAGCTCTCCCTAGCATCCAAACTCCCCAAGTGGAAAGGATTGTTAGACATTTTGTGTAGATGTGATTCAGGTCCCTCAGGATTTTGTTTCAGCTTCAACAGAGGAGAGACAGTGACTCCCACTGGGTCTCAATATCTTTATCAGGAAATCAAGGAGTAGGCCATTGATGACCTCAGTCATGCCTTCTAACTGAGACCGTTGAGATGTATGGTTTGCTAAGGATCAAAGAGCTCCTGACAGCTGCTACAGGAAGCTTGTAAGTCTAGACCTTTCTTTACCAATCCAAGTTGCTTGCATTGTAAATGTTCTAACACACTGGTTGCTGATGGTGAAGCTTACCTCCATTTGCCCTGATCCTAGAGAAGAGTGGAGGGATGGCCTTAGGCGCCATCTTTGTTATTGACTTTATTTATGTGCCCCACTTTCTGTAGTCTTGGAATGGCAAATTTCTGTAAAGAAAACACAAATGTACGCCTCCTGCCAAGGCCTGATAGGTTGCACTGCAAATAGAATGTGCCGATTGTTCTACTGATGAAGTGAAAAAATATTGAGGCTTGATAATTGATTTTTGGCATTGACGAATTAAGGCAGATTAGATGGCCCTTTAAGATGCTCCTGATAACCTTGTGGTGCGGGAAAGGCATTTTAGAAGAAGGGTCAGAAGAAAATTAAGAAGGGTATTGGAACATATTATGGGTGCCTGAGAGGAGGTGTTTGACTCAAGGTGAATTTTAGATTGTCCCTGATTTATGACTGGGTCTCTTAGTAAATGCTTTTGTTTTCTCCTTTAGTCACATTTTTTAGTCAGGAATTAGAGGCAACTTTCAGAGTTCAGTAGTCCTCCCTCATCTGCAGGTGTGCTTTTCCCAGTATCAGTTGCCAGCACACCCTGCTCCAGAAGCAGATGCTCCTCCCTCTGGCACCCTGTCAGGGGCTCAGCAGCAGCCTAACACTGCGTCATCGTGCCTGCGTCCTCCATCCCACTTCATCCCACAGCGGAGGCATTTTTTCACTTCACACCATCCCAAGAAGGGTGAGTCCGTGTAATAAGTTCTTTTGAGGAGAGAGAGACCACACTCACATAGCTTTTATTATAGTCTATTGTTATATTGTTCTGTTTCACTCTAAGTTATTGTTGTTAGGGGCGCCTGGGTGGGCTCACTGGTTAAGCGTCTGCCTTCGGCTCAGGTCATGATCTCAGGGTCTTGGAATTGAGTCCCGCGTCCGGCTCCCAGCTCAGCGAGGAGCCTGCTTCTCTCTCTCCCTTTGCCCCTCTCCTGGCTTGTGCGCTCTCTCTTGCTCACCCTCTCTCTCCAATAAATAAATAAAATCTTAAAAAAAATAGGTTATTGTTGTTAATTTCTTGCTGTGTCTGATTTGTAAGTTAAACTTGGTCACAGGTGTGTATGTATAGGAAAAAAACACAGACTCTATGAGGTTCAGTACTATTTGTGGTTTCAGACCTCCACTGGGGGCTTGGAACGTCTCTCGCACAGGTAAGGGGGCACCAGTGTGGCTTATTGTTATTGTTATTGTTATTGTTATTGTGGTTGTTTTATAACCAGCTTTTAGAGATGAATTTCATTAAATGCCACCAGTTTTGTTGGTGAAAAATCGAAACAAAAATCTACCCTTTTATTGACATCTGTGACAGTATAGACTTGAAATTATAGTCCTAGTGTAGGTTAGGGAGCTGTGAGAAAATGCATAGATCACATCATTCTTCACAGTGAAACTAATAATCTGTCTGCTGTCCTCTTCCCTTACGGGCAGTTGATAAACTCTGTCTTCTCAATTGCAGAAATCAATTTTAGTGTTTCCATTTCATTTTCAATACCACAAAGTATTTCAGGGCTGATGGGCCTGTGATTATTAACGTAATGGGGATATCTAAATATAATTTAATATGAGAAAAATCAAAGGAATGTGCAAATTTGAGGCTGTATTTCTCCCTTATGTAAATCCAGTCATATATCTCTGATAGAATTGTAATGCCAAGTTATTTGATCTTTCCTAACTGACTTATCTTGGAGTATTCATATTTACAACATGCTGTGCATGAAAGTGTGAAAACCAGAACCATGCAGTTTCATTATCATTAAGTTATAAAATGTTTTTTATTTACATAGTAAATCTGAGATAGATTATAGTAGAAACTCCTACAGATCTGAGATACTGAAAGTGGTGGCAGTTTTCAGAGATAAATAAGTAAGCTATTCGTCTGATTAAACGTCTCTCCGCTAGTTACATGATAAGTAATATATAACTTTCCTTTTATGAGTTTCACTCTTTTGAGTTTCCTTATAGACATATTTACTTTGTCTTCACATGCTTAAGGTCTTAGCAGCATTTCTCCCCCAGCTCCCCACCTATCTTTTTATTATAAAAAAGTTCAAACAGAAAAATTGAAAGAATAGTACACTGGGGTGCCTGGGTGGCTCTGTCCATTAAGCATCCAACTCTTGATTTCGGCTCAGGTCATGATCTCAGGGTCGTGAGATCGAGCCCTGTGTCGTGCTCCATGGTCAGTGGGGAGTCTGCTTGAGAGTTCTTTCTCTCCCTCTCCCTCTGCACCCCCCTCTGTGGCTCGTGTGTGCAGGCATGCTCTCTCTCACAGAAATAAATTAAAAAAAAGAAAGACTAGTACATGGAACATCTGTATATGTACACCTAGATTCATTAATTAACATTGTGCGGCATTTGCTTTGTGTGTATTTGTGTGTGTGTGTGCACATGTGTGTGAGGATGTGAAGGTATATACATATCTGTGTGTGTTGCTGAACAATTTGAGGTAACTTGGGATAAGCAAATATGATGTGCACTTCCTACTTTCTTAAACATCTATCTTCTAAAAAAGGACAATTGACATAACCACAATAAAACTTAAGAATGTGAAAATTAATAATTTTTCATGACCTCTGATAGCCAGTTCATATTCAGATTTCCCCAGTTGTCTCCAGAATGACTTTTATGACTGTTTATTTTTTCCCTGAACTAAGACCCAGTCAGTGTTTATGCATTGCAATGATGCCATGGCCCTTTATTCTAGAATCTAGTATGTTCTCTTACATTTTCTGTGTGACATCGATGTTTGAAAGAGACCAGGCTGCATGCCTTGGAGAATGCCTCACACTGAGGATGTTTCTGATGGATTGTTTCCCTGGGGGCCATTCAGTTTTTTTTCACTCCTATATTTCCTATAAACTGGAAGTTGGGAAAAAAGTTTGGAGGTTATTTCTTTTACCTTTTTTGGGGGTAGGGTGGAGGAGTTTAAGAAAAAGTGAATCCTCTCTTTTAGGAACAACTTTCCTTAAAACCCAGGCCTCTATGACAGTGAGTAGAGTGGAGAAGAATAATGGCTTTATTGGAAGGTAGTACTTGTAAGCTTCTGATTAGAGTCTCTTCCTTATTTCCAAAGACCTGAAGGAGAAGTCCCTTCCTGTCTCCTCTCCTTTGGGGTTCCATGGCACCTGGAGTGTGTGTCACTAGGAGATCATTTTTTTTTTTTGCACGATGTGGCAACTGTCATGTGTGCTTTTTTTATCTTGCGCCGCAGCCCGTGAGATCCTGACAGCAGGAACGGTGTTGATTTTATTGGAACAATTCAGTGGTACCACACTGAATTACATGATTTTGCTAATTTATTTTTATTTAAAATTTTCTTCTTAAATTGGATGGGGAAAGGAGTTTTCTGGATCCACCACTCAGTTGTCTCTGCCAGGTGGATAGATGTTTTCTCAAAGTACCGGATGGATTCATCCTCTCTCCTGTCCTCAGTTTAGCTCCTTTGTCACGTCTGGACTTCAGGTACCCCCAAGTGAAGTGAGATGGTAGGTGTGTCTATCAGTTTTTAGGAGTTGATGTGTCTTCTCTAAAACGAATTTTCTGTTGCCTATGATGCTGTTTCTCTTAGTGCTTTGCCTGCTATACCCGTGGAAACATGTAGACTCTCTTTCACTTTTGCAGAGCTTGGTATATCAGTTAGACAAAGTCCCTTCCTGCACGGACATTCTGATTGGTTCCATGGCCTTAAAATGTTGAGCAAGTATACTTTTTTTGCGTGCCCTACAACTTAGCCTAAACTTTGCTATAAATGGCAATGATTCTGAATTGCTTTGGTTCCATGCCAAATGCTGGAAATAATTTTGGGATATAAAAACACAGCTTTCACATGAAAATATTTATTTTACGGGCAGTTGATAAGCGTGCATGTGTGTTATTCATTTTCATAATGAATTAGTTCCTTTCTTCAATCGCAAGAATAAGCCTTCATTAATATCCAGTTTGTTGGCGTGGAAATAAGTGATTCCAGTAGTATTATTATGATTTCATTGTGACTCCCTCCTGGAAAAGCATGATGGAATGAATACTTTAATCAGATTTGAAGAAAAAGAAATAAGGCTCTGAATGTGCCCTTGATGAAAGGGAAGGCGGCTTCCAGCATTCACTTGTAAGTATCATTTATTCAGGCAGTGCTCAAGGCTAGCCACCAGGCTCCTCGTGGCAATTACGACGAGAGTCAGGATTCTGGGGAGCTCTCAGTCTAGCCAACCTAATTAAATTAGAGCTCTTCGACTAGGAAGGAGCCACAGAAAGCCAGCAAGGCAAGCCTGTTGCTTTCAGGCAAGTAAGATATTAACTCCTGTTCCTGGGGGAGCTTGGGTTGTCTTCTTTTATAGTTTAAATATAGTTGAAATAAAGTAATAGTTTTATTTTCAATTCAATGAGCTAGGTCAATATGGAGGAAAAGAATATTTACAGTTGGAGAAATGAGAGGAGTTCAGTCCTCAGTTTGCAGCTTCACTATGTGCCATGGAGTCCTTAAACTTTGTCATGGAGCTAGGTGAAAAACGTCCCTGGTTTTCAGGCCTTTCCTCGTGTCATGTGGTATTTAAATAAAAAATAGGATTTTGTTTTAAAATGTCAGGATAGCCAACACTTCCTACCCAGCAGTACTTTCTGTGGCTCAGTCCTTATCTGGAACGTGGCACGATGTTGAGGTACTACAAATAAATCTTCCTACCGGTGTGCATAGTTGGATAGATTTTTGAAGTGTGTAACCTCATCACATTCAGAGAGAATGATGGTCTCCTGGCTTTGGATAGCTAATTTTTGTTAAAAACAGAGGAGTGTTGCTGATTCCTGCCATGGCTAATAGGCAACAATAGGAGACAACATCACAGTTTAACCACTTTATGGCCCCTGAAAATGTCATGCCCGTGACACTGCCCCATGATATATGCCACTGTATTATTCCATCCTTTTAGCTTCTAGACTTCCCTTTTCTATGTCAGGCAGGGGTGCTGAGTTCTTGTTCTTTCTATATAAAGGGGCTATATCCTTTGTGCAGATACTGGGGTTCCCTGTGGCTGCCATCACTGGCCTTTGGGGTTACACTGATCTGGAGAATTTATTTAATCCCTTTTGCCTCTGTTTCTTATCTGTAAAGTGGGATTCAATTGCTAGACTATGTTAAGCATTTAGGAAGTATGTTATAAATGGTACTTAGCGTTATACCACTTATATTTGTGCGAGTTTCATTATTCTAAACCCCTCCTTTGGTCCTGTCATGCCTCTCCCCAGTCCGTGTTCTTAGAGCTGAACACCTTTGGTGATTCCCTCCTGCTTATGGGTTAAAATCCAAACTCTTTAGTTGGTCATATGAGGCTCCCTGTGATATGCCCCTGTCTTACCTTTCTGGGCTCATGCTTCCCTTCTGGCTTGGACTGGTATGGAAAATGGGGACCAGCTGCCATGCCACACATGCCCATAGTTTGTGGGTTCTCTCCACCTGAAACTCCCTCATGACCTGCGTTCCTGCCCCTTCTTCTCCCCCTGGCCTGTCCCCCCGCCCCGGCCCCGCCACCCAGTTTCCACCTGCCTAAATCCCCTTGTGCCTTTGGGGTCCTGTGCCCCAAGGTAGGCTTTCCTATTTCCCTGCCAGCTGAAAATAATGTCATCCTCCTCTAAATTGCTAACAGCTCTCTTAAAACTCTGAGGAACTTTATTGAGAATTCAGATCATTAAGAAATATTAAACAGTGTTCAATGCTTCCGTTTATTTAATAAGAAAGTTTGTCAACATACAGCTCAACCTTGAACAACATGGGTTTGAACTGTGAGGATCCACTTATAAGTGGATTTTTTCAGTAAATACAGTGTAGTACTGTAAATGTATTTTCTCTTTCTTACGACTTTCTTAGTAACATTTTCTTTTCTCTAGCTTACATTACTATAAGAATACAGTATATAATACAAATAGCATCCAAAGTGTGTGTGAATCGACTGCTTATGTTATGTTATTATTGACCAGTAGGGCTTCTGGTCAACAGTGGACTATTAGTAAGGTTTTCTGGGAGGCAAGGTATACATGAATTTTCCCCTGTGCTGAGGTGAGGGGTGGTGGGTGGGGGAGGATTAGTGCTCCTAACCTCTGTGTTGTTCAAGGTCTAACTGTATTTTCAAACATTTTTCAACGAGAATTGAAACAAAAATGTTTGTTTTTCTTTGGAAGTTTTTTTGTTTGTTTGTTTTGTTTTCCTAAGAGCTGAATTGATTAGACAAATTTAGTGAACTAGAACATTCCATTCTTCAAACAGTTCTTTGAATCCCAGCACTCGGTATCTGATTAGGTCATGCCAGAGAATACAAAGGCAGGAGTGCAAAAGTCTGCACAGAGAGTCACTGAATTTTAGAGCCAGGAGAAACCAAAGTGACTTTCATGAACCATCCTTGTGATCTGAAAAAAGCTCAATCTCAGATAAGTGAGGCAACGTTCTGAATAAATTTATTCTGTGGGTTGATCCAAGGGGCTGGTTTCGCTAGTGGCTGCCTAGTAAACCAGTGGGCACACTGGAGCATTTGCAGCATGCCCCCAGTAGCCTGCTGCCCTGCCTGCAACATGGTCCAGGCGGGGACCATCCTTCCCATAAGAAGGTCCTGAGGTGAGGTGAGGCCAAAGCTCCCACGACGTCAAGTCCAGGGACACTGACTTGCCCCTGGTAGACCGGTATTTCACTTCTAGTCTCTCTGTTTCTTCTTCTCTTCCTCTGAATTTTAAATTCACCCTGGTTTGATTTCACATTTGTTCACTGGGATAGCTTTGGTTCAGTAGGCCCACAATAATGATAGAGAAAAAACACTAATTTTTTGTTAGCTATTTTTTTTACCCTGTATTTTTACAGGGTAAAAATTTACGACTATTTCCTGTATGAAGCCAATTTTAATTTGATGTGCTCAAATTTAAGGGTATCATTATGGATTAAGTATTATAACTTCAAATTTTACAAGATTTAAAATGAATAGTAATAATAATAACAACATAAGGGTTAACTCACATATGGCATGTACTATGTGATAGGAATAATTTTAGGTGTTTTATTACATATTTGGCTTACCTATTTAATTCTCACAGTGATCCTACGAGGTAGTTAGTAGTAGTAGACTGTTATTATCCTCACTGAAGCACAGAGAGCTTAAGTGACTTGGTCAAGATCACACAGCCAGTTAAGTGGAAGATTTGGGATTTGAACCCAGGCAATCAGACTCCAGGAAACAAGTCAAGATATCCATTGTTCTTCCTTTATTACCTATAATCTTTCCATTTGGCACTGGACCCCTCCTTAATTTCAGAAAAAAAGAAAGTGGAAAATGCATGTTTAACATTTAAGCAAAATAAGAGTGATATGTGAAATTTAAGAAACAAAACAGAGGATCATAGGGGAAGAGAGGAAAAAATAAAACAAGACGAAACCAGAGAGGGAGACAGACCATTAGAGGCTCTTAATCATGGGAAACAAAGTGAGGGTTGCTGGAGGGGAGGGGGGTAGAGGGATGGGGAAACTGGTGATGGACATTAAAGAGGGCATGTGATGTAATGAGCACTGGGTGTTATATAAGACTGATGAATCACAGGTCTGTACTTCTGAAACCAATAATACATTAAATGTTAACTGAATTAAAATAAAATTAAAAAAAAGAGAATGTACTGTAATAAATGTCCAAGCTAACAGGGAATTCTTCCAAAACTGTATTTGCTTATGAGGTTTTTAAGAAAGTCACCACAGGACGGATGTGGGACCCTTGTTTTTGGATAAGTGCTAGTGCTACTTGAACTCAAAGAAAAATTTAGTGAGAAGATCCTTATAGAGTAATAAATGATTTCTTATCTCCCTGGAGAATAAAGACCCTTGGACTTCAAGTCACTACCTGCTGCCTCCTTGAGACAGGTAGGGCCCTCGGACAGACACCACGTGCCCTGGGAGTTTGGTGGAGGGAGAGGTGACTTCCAGCTGACCCTGACAGTAGGGTTTAATATTTAAAATTTCTCGGGTTGACTGAATTAGTCCCTATGACTTCATAAGTGATGGCTTCAGTTAGCTGTGATGAATAAAATCACCAAATTACAATGGCTGCAAATCCTGAAGAAGACACTTGCCCCTACTTTTCAAGTGTATCGTTGCTGCCTTCTAAAAATAAAACCTATCTAGCTCTGAAATGTGAAGACTGTCATAAGATCAGATAACAAGAACGTAACTTAGGAAAACCTGATTGACTCCAGTGTAGGTGGCTATCCAGTCTGCATCTATAAAAGGAGTCTCACAAATAGATTCCATCTCAGTCCCATTGACAGTGTTTCCAATACTGCTTTCCTTTCCTCGAACTTCCCAGTCTCTGGATTTTCTCCTACCTTATTCTGAGTTTATAGACTTTAGTTCCCAGCTTCATGCTGGTCATTTCTAGGTTTGCTTTTTCCTTGGTCACAGTAGGGTTTAACTTCCTACCATTGCTGGCCCCAGACTCCCTCAAGAACCATATTCCTTTATGGGAGACTGGAATGAAGGTAACGGTGGGTTACACATTTTCTTTCTCTGGGGAACCAAGAAGATGAATAGGCCTGATGCCAGCTTTTCTGATCGTGCTGCCTATAAGACCGCCCTGATCAAGTCCTATGCCCACTTCCTCGCCACTAATGGGGCAGACCTGCTCTGCCTCCCCAGACCATGTTTGGATTCTTTTCCAGGTTGTATGTCCAGACTGCACATGCAGAATGGGTAGCAAAGCAAGTGCAGCGCGGCTTTATATTCATGCCAGGCTTCCCACTTTGACTGGGGATGGATATAAAGTAACTTTTGTAGCTCTCCTAGGTTTATTACTGACATCTGTTTGGCCTGAACACATCCAGCTGCGGCTGCAGCCCCATCTGCACTTTAACCTTCCACCTACCTTTTTGTTTTAAATGTAATTTTAGATTTCGTTTGTTTTTCATTGTGAGCTCAGAGAAGATGGGTTCCAGCTATGACTCAGGGTGAGTTCCTGTGTCCTAATTCTACATTTCTGGAGCATTTGCACCTGACAGGAATTGACTCAAGGAAACAAAAAGAACAGGAAAGGCCCTAGGCACATAATGGCTGGCCCAGACACGGACTTTTGCTGGTGACGGGCACAGAGCAAAATCAGCCATGTGAAATCAGAAGCATGGCTCATTTTTTCTTCGACTATTTTGTGCAGGAAAGGGAGGGTAAAAAGTTGGGAAAGTAGTTATCAGTGGTGAGTATAGCTTTACAACTAAACACAGTAAATCACAACTTTAGTGCTCTAAAACTTTCTTAGTTGTGATGTCAAAAAGGCTTTGAAAAGGTAACCAGTTTTGAGACTTTTAAAAAGCAGAAGTGTTAGAGAGCAGGGCTTCCTATTTTAGTCTAAGACTGGTAAGAAGGTGGGGCTGAGAACCGTCTGGCTGTGATTGAGGAGGGAAGACAGCAACAACAAAATGGCTCCTTCCCTGGAAGCATGCACGCAAATAAGAGTGCTTATCTCTTTCATTGTAGGAGAGTGAATTTTGAACTTTCCTGCAGTTCTGAAGAAGTGCTGCGATCCTAATGAACGACCAGGGCACCCGGTACCTCTCCTGTGCCCCTAAACGTTTTCTGCCTGGAAGAGGCAGCATGATTTGGTGCAGTCTCATACAGTGATGGTAAATCAGAGTCTTGACTTCTCCAGAGAGATAAAAAATTATTTCTTATTGTGCAAGGATCTTATATCAGTAGCATTACGTCTGTCATGTTTCCATTTTTTTTTAAAAGATTATTTATTTATTTATTTGACACAGAGAGAGAGAGAGCACAAGCAGGGGGAGTGGCAGGCAGAGGGAGAGGAAGAAGCAGACTCCTCACTAAGCAAGAAGCCCGATGCAGGACTCATCCCAGGACCCTGGGGTCATGACCTGAGCCGAAGGCAGAGCCTAACCGACTGAGCCATCCAGGCACCCTGTCATGTTTGCATTTTTCTAGTGCAAGAAAAGGTGTGGCTGTGAATGTAGTAAATAGGAAAAAGTTGGGCATTTTTCAATCTTGAATTTTACCTTAAGCATGTATATGGAAATGAAATGTTCAGAAGAACAGAGATCTCTTTGTTGGGGGTGGGGGAAGAATGCCCATGAATTCTAACTGAAAGTTACCTTCAGATGAGACTTTAAAGGGGACGATTTGAGGAAGTGCCTTCTGGGGATGGTGGGAAGTCCCGTTGTGGGGAGACCAGCAGCTGTTGTTTGGATCAAAGTCACAGAGATGTAGTGGTTGATGCTGGTAGTCAAGACTACTGGGTCTGTGGTGGTCAGCGACTTGCCCAGTGCTTGGGCTGCTGAATTTGGGGAGCAAGGGGAGCATTTTGCCTGCCCCCAGCAGGAGGTGACTTGTGCCTGGTATACGCAGCTCAAAGCACTTGAATTTTCAAATGGCTTTTTAAAAGTGTCACCACTAATAGATTTGCATAGATTTTGTATTATCATAAGCTTAAGTGTAGGAAAGTTCCCAAGTCAGCTAATGCAGTAGATTCTCATCATGTGTGAGTTCTGTTTTTGTGAATTTGCCCACTTGCTAAGGCTCATCTGTAACCCCAGATCAGTACCCATGGTACTTTTGTGGTCATTTGCAGACATGTGTAGGGGTGGTGAAAAATTTGAGATGCTAAAGGTTGAGGTTGGACCAGGCGATGCTCTCCCTTCTTACTTCAGCTCTCATATTATGTCCTTTACAGTTGGGCCACACTTTTTGCAGATTCTGTGTTTTTTGTTGGTGATTTCACTATTTAAAATGCTACCAAGCTAGTGCTAAAGTGTTGCTTAGTATTCTAAGTGCAAGACCCAAAGAATAGAAAAATACTAATTCAAAGGGATACATGCACCCCTTTATTTATAACAGCATTATTTACAATAGCCAAGTTAGGGAAGCAGCCCAGGTGTCCATCAATGATGAGTGGATAAAGATGTGGTATATATACAATGGAATATTACTCAGCCATAAAAAAGAATGAAATCTTGCCATTTGCATTGAAATGGATGAGCTAGAGAGTATCATGCTAAGCAAAATAAGTCAGTCAGAGAAAGACAAATACTGTATGATTTTACTCACATGTGGAATTTAAGAAACAAAAGAAATGAGGAAAGGGAAGAAAAAGAGAGAGGCAAACCAAGAAACAGATTCTTAACTATAGAGAACAAACCGATAGGGGGATGGCTGAAATAGGTGATGGGGATTAAGGCGGGTGCTTGTGATGAGCACAGGGTGATGTGTGGAAGTGTAGAATCACTATATTGTACACCTGAAACTAATATTGCACTGTATGTTCGCTAACTGGAATTTAAACAAAAACTTAAAAGAGAAGAAGGTATGATGCGTCTTTTGGAGAAAATGTACGTTAGGCAGCTTTGTTCAGGCATGAGTTTATAGTGTATATACTATGGGCGCAGTGCTAATGCATCAACAACATGTATCAAATAAGGGGTTTTGTTTTTTGTATTTTCATTTGTTTTTAAAGATTATTTATTTTAGAGAGAGCATACACGAGCACAGGCAGGGGGAGGGGCAGAGAGTGAGGGAGAGAGAGAATCTCAGGTGACTCCCCCTGGAGCACGGAGCTTGACCCAGGGCTCAGTCTCACAACCCTGAGATCATGACCTGAGCCGAAATCAAGAGTTGGATGCCTAACTGACTGAGGCACCCAGGTGCCCCAAATAAGGGGTTTTAAAACAGAAATACACACGAAAACAAGGTCGTGTCTTGATGGGTTGACTAAAATGTGACTGGAGGTACGCAGGGAACCTAACCCTGTATGTCCCCTAGTAACAGTGCTTTGATATTTGCTAATCCAGTGTTCGAGGTGACTTTGTAGGACAGAATTACCAGATTAAAATAATGAGGATCGACCATATGTGGGAGCTCCTTTCCTTCCATCCCACTTGTTTTCTCCAGCATTTCTAAGAGCATAGTTAGGTTATACACCATAGTACCTCACCATCAGGACCAGAAGTTCTGGGAACTTTGCGGGGTTCTTGCTACCATTCTGTAGTTGTTGGTCTGTCCCTACAAGTGTGGAAATGTGTTGGCGTGCCGGTCCAGAACCACGCATCTAGCAAAATGGAGCAGAATTTAAACTTCACAGTTTCTGAGGCCATTTCAGAGTAAGTCCATATATAGTGTACTTTTTCCTCCGCAAGATCCAGAAACACTGTTTCTTTACGTGTAAAATGGCCTCTTTGGAGCAGCCCTGGGGGTGGTTTTCCTCTGGTGCTCTTGCAGCGTCCGTGCCCCAGTTCAGTGTACAATCAGTATAAAAATAGGCAGCCCAGGAACTTGGCCGTCTCGGGGGGATGGTTGCAGATTTATAGAAAACTTTCGCATCTGAATGGATGATATTCTACAGACTCAAGAAAAAGTCCAGTTTCAGAAAATTCAAGGGAAAAATACCTTTCTGGACTCCCTACAACTTTTTTTTTTTGTAGTTTCACACTCCACCCACCACCCTATCCCACCCCCTGAAAAAGAAAAGGACACAAACAAAACAGCCTTGTTCTGTGTTTTGAGGAAATGGTTTTGTGAGGCTGTTTGGTTGGACAATGAATTGAAGTGTCAGAACTTCCGGATGCGCTTTCGGGAAGAGAAATGTGTGCTGTTGCAAAGCCTAGGGTTCAGCTCATGACAAGTTGTCCTCTGCTTACAGAGCCGTGGGTAGCAGTGCGGTCTACACCCCAGAACGAAACACTGATGTGTGTGCGTGTGTACATATGTGTGTGTATATATATACATACATATATATAATGTATATATATACATTATAGATATAATTGTATATGTATGTATACGTGTATATGCTTTGTGTATACATATACATATGTATATGTTTTGTGTATAATGTATATACATATACATTTTTATATATATTAAATTGTGGTAAAATACACATAAAATGTATCATCTTATCCACTTTTAAGTGTTCAATTCAGTAGTGTTCAGTATACTCATTTGCTGTGCAGCCAGTCTCCACAACTCTTTCCATCTTGCAAAACTGAAATTCTGTACCCCGTTCTCCCTGCTCCCAGATCCTGGAAACCCCCGTTCTACTTTGTGTATGCATGCATGTGGCTACTCTCAGTACTTCATATAAGTGGAATCATTCAGTATTCGTCTTTTGGGGACTGGCTTCTTTCACTTAGCATATCATGTCTTCAGAGTTCATCCAAGTTGTAGCATATAGCAGAATTTCCATCCTTTTAAAAACTGAATACTGTTCCCTTGAATGTATATTACATTTTGTTTATCTATTTATCTGTGGGTAGACACTTGGGTGGCTTCCATCTCTTGGCCGTTGTGAATAATGCTGCTGTGACCGTGGGCATAAAAATATCTGTTTGAGTCCCTGCTTTCAATTCTTTGGGCATATACCCAGAAGTGGGATTGATGAATCATATGGTAATTCTATTTTTAACTTTTTGAGGAACCACCATGCTGCATTTCATGGCAGCTGAACCATTCTACCTTCCCACCAACAGTGCCCACGGGTTCCAGTTTTGCCAACACTGGTTATTTTCTGTTGTTGTTTCGTTTTTGATGGTAGTCCTCCTCATCGGCGTAAGGGATCTCACTGTGGCTTTGATTCGCATTTTCCTAATAATTAGTGATGTTGAGCATTTGCTCATGTGCTTCTTGGCCATTTGTATATCGATCGTCTTTGGAGAAATGTCTACTTCAGTTCTTTGCCCATTTTTTAATGGTGTGGTTTTATTGTTGTTGAGTTGTGATTTTTCCTTATATGTTCTGGATATCAAGTGTTACCCAGTGTTAAATGTGCTAGTTATGTTGAATGTTAAATGTGTTGGTCCTTTACAGGAAAATGATCCTATTCTATTATCTCACACCAGGGCCTGGGTGACATTTTGCCTCTCTGGTGTCCAGGGGCCATCTTTAGGCTTTGCAGTGTGCCTGACTACTCAGGCCAGGCTTGTAAACACAGAAATATAAACATTTTTATTCTAGTAATCTCTTTATGGTTTGGGAATGTGGCTTCCGGTCTTTCAAATCTTGATGTTCTTTGTTTTTTTTTGGTAAGTGCCTTCTAAACACCTGCATTTGAAATGTTTCAGGTGTTTTGCAGTAGTTTTCCCAGATAGTTGGATTACTTCAAGCCAAGAATAACAGAGTTGGGATTCAAGACCGTGAATTGTATGGTCAGCCCTTCAAAGGAAGTATTTATTTTTATTCATTTTTGTTTGCCTTTCCTCGGGTCACGGTCCTTATTGCTGCTCCCTGTGCTATTACCCTAAATTGAGTTTACTACTGAGCCTAAGACAATGTTTTCCAAACTTTTAAAATCATGACCCCCAGTAAGAAATACACTTCACATCCTGACCAGTTTCACATACACGTACACACACACAACTGAACCTGAAGTATTTGTTGTAATGAGTATAATAGTTCTTGCTAAGGATATGTATTTCCTTTTTTTTTTTTTTCACGTTCTGTCACGATAGTCAACTTTTCTGCTTACGACTGATTGCCTGTCGCTGGGGATTCTGTCCCATGTTAAAGCAATTTGATTGCAAAAGTCATGCTGGCTGTAGCTGCTATTGAATTTTACCTGCACTGCTGCTCATTGGGAGGTGGAAGCAGATTGAACGTTTCGTAGAAACAGCTTTATGTGTGGAGGGAGAGGTTGCTCACAAAGGAAGGCTCAGCAGGATGGAAATCACACAGCAGCCCACCCCGTCCCTTAAAAGCATAGGTTCACGTCCACTTGAAATAGCGCCCTGTCACCCATCTCGAGGATGCTTTGAGGGGAGGGGCTGATTCTCTTTTCTCTCTCTTTCTTACACTTACTAACACAATGTGTGGAGAAAAGGCATCAGCTTCAGGTGTGGTAGAGTCTTTTAGTCCTCCCTCTTCATTCCTCCAGTGCTTTTTCTTCCTACAGAAAACAGAGTTATATACAGCAAGAGATAAACAGACTGTATGGAATGACCTGAGGGGTAACTGGCTTGGGAAGTGGAGACTACCCGTATGTAAAGTTTCTGTTTGAGGCAAGTAGGAGGAAAAGGCTCTTTAAGGAAAAGTAAGATGACAGAATTTTAAAAAACAAATGCAGGGGATGATTAGCAATGATCTCACTGGTCAGAGGGAAAGAGAGGCTTTTAAATGACTTTTAAATGGCTCATCACCTAAGGTTGATTTAATGTCCTCCGGCAATCTGAATTTTCTTATCCAATCCTTTTAAATCCAGATGGGGTTTGGCTCTCCCTGAAATGTCACAAAGCCATAAAAGAATTGGAGTCTTAGGTTAACAAGGATTTCCATAGCAATGTTTAGGTGGCCGCCTACCCCCTACCTGCCAAGCCCAGCCCCGTTGAGTTTCTGTTTGCCCCAGGAAGCTCCTGCAGGACCAGGGAGCTTTTTGCAGGTGGCAGGTCTCTCTGCAAGGTCACCAGTGCCTGGGGTGTTAGGAACATGAGCTTGGCTTGTATCCTGGCGGCAGCACTGCTGCCCAACTCTTGAAATCAACTAATGAGTCCAAGTTTTCAGCTACTTTCCTTTTTATTGGGAGGAAAGAGCCTGTTTGATAAGCCTGAGAATCAGTAGCTGGTCTGTTGTAGTTGGGGTGTAACCTGGATGTTTTTGTGTCTCCCTTACTTGCAGCATTGTCATAGACATTAGAGATCATGGATCCAGCTGTGGTTTAATAGTGGCTACATGGAACGTGGATTCAAAAGATCAGGTTTGAATCTCATTCTAGCCATGTAGCCTTGAGAAAGCCACTTAACCTGTCCATGCCTCAGAGGTGTCAGGAGGAAGAAATGTAGCGAAGATAGTTGGCCCTGAGGAATCCTTAGTTCAAATTAAATAGAGCCTGGATTTTCAAAGGTGGGAAGGTCTTTGCAGAGGATCTAGCTTCAGTGTATGACTGAGACCCAGAGAAATTTAAGCGCATTTTTGTTGTTCCCTTACTGTGTCCTTGGTAGTGCCGTGATCACCACCCAGAACAGGTGTCATTTAATCTGGAATGCAGTGTCCACAGGATTAAGAGGACTGGTTTTGGATTAGTCTGTAGTGGATCTGAATTATTCTCTCGCAGTTTATTGTCTCTGTAACCTTAGACAAGCTACTTAGCTTCTTGCAGACTTAGTCTTCCCGTGGGATTAAATAATAAGAGTCTTTTTTTTTTTTTTTTTAACTTATAGGGGTGTGGTGAGGATTGAATGAGGTAAATTTATGTAAAGCTCTTAGCACAATGGCTGGTGCCCAGAAAATGCTCAGTGTCATTATTATTTCCTAATCAAAGGACATTGCTTTTGGGGCGCCTGGGTGGCTCAGTTGGTTAAGCCTCTGACTCTTGGTTTCAGCTCAGGTCATGATCTCAGGGTCATGAGATCGAGCCCTGCATCAAGCCCCACATCAGGCTCAGCGCGCAGCATGGAGTTGGCTTGAGATTATTTTCCCCTTCCTCTCTCTTCCCCTCTGCCCCTTCCCCTGCTCGCACACGTGTGTGCATGCGTGCTCTCTCTCAAATGTAAAATCTTCAAAAAAGGGAGGGGAAGGGCATTGCTTTTGATCCTCCTCCAGCAATATGCTCTGTGAACACCAGGCTGAAGTTCTCCGTGGTCAGAGTGGTTTTGATAGCCATTGTTCAGTACTTAAAATTAACAAAAAAAGGAAGTAAATTTAAATAAGTTTGTTTCTTGCTGAATACGTGGCTATGTTTTTATAATAAAATGACTGCATTTTGTGGCTCCATCTTTTAAATAATTTTGTGCCTGTCACAGTTTCCATGATCTTCATTTTATGCTCAAGAGATACGGACATTCTCCAGATTACTTCTTTTTGGCATGGCATTGTATTTGGAGCATGGGTATGTCTGATCACTAAGGGAGTAACAAAACCACACTGGAGATCTGAGGTATTGGGAAGCTGTCCAGTTTCCTCCGCCTGACCCTGACTCAGGTCTTCCCTGAAGTCTTCAGCCAGCCCCGTTCTCTTTCTGTCAGTGGGCCTCCTTACATAACCCAAAGGGTTGTTTCCAGAGCTAGTGTCCACAGAGGTGTTCTGTGTCTGGTAGAAAAGAACTGGGAGAGAGTTCCTATGTGGCACCAAAGCAAGTAGTTTAAGTGGAAAATTGTGGATGCTTACACTGAATGCCATCAATAAATTGAGAATTATATCTATCATGACAGCTTAATTCTATTAGAAAACTTTTTAAGTATTGACAAGTTTTAAGTATCTAAAAACACCTTTTAATCTTAACCTTCACCTTTTTAAATCAGATGCTTTAATATTCAAAGTACTATGAAAGAGGTTATGTTCTGCAGAACCCAATGACTGTCCCAAATACTGATAATAAACCCTTTAATTTCAATGATATACAGATTTTTGGGGGTACAGTGATAGTCTCTAAAATAATTGTTCCTTAATATTGTTGAACTTCCTTTTAAAATTAGCTTGTTGACTCCCCACCCCTGATTTGTTTTGCTGGCTCCATTAAATTTTCCCTCATGTTATAGAGTACCATAAAAGAGTATTAAAACAGCTAGGTATGGGGTTGTCAGATTTAGCAAGTAAAAGTACAGGACACTCAGGCCACCTGGGTGGCTTAGTCGGTTAAGTGTCTGATTCTTGGTTTTGGCTCAGGTCATGATCTCAGGGTCCTGGGATTGAGTCCAGCTCAGGCTCTGCACTCAGAGCCGGTCTGCTTAGGACTCTCTCTCTCTCAAATAAATAAATAAATAAATAAATAAATAAATAAAATCTTTTAAAAAAGTACAGGACACTCAATTTGCATGTGAATTTCACATAAACAATGATTTTTTTTTTAGTATAGGTATTTCCTATGCAAGAGTTAAATATGAGTTTCAGATAAACAAGAAATAATGTTTTAGTGTATCTCCCATGCAACATTTAGGACATAATTACACTAAAAAAATTATTGGTTATTTATTTGAAATTCAAATCTAAATCTCATGAATTTTTTTGTGTGTTGTGTGTGTATTTCCCATATGCACGAGTTAAATTTGTCTGCCTTTTCTCCCCCATGATGTTGCATAAGCATGAACTATTGCTGAAGCAGAGCAGGCTGAACTTAAGTCTTATTGGTCTGGTTCTGTCTTCAGCCTCTGACTTCCTCCAAGGTTTCTCTTTTTCTCTTTTTTTCATGATCCAAGAACTGAGATGCAGCAGAACAATCTGGTGGGAATTTGTGACGTGCTTTGAGCTAGGTGAACTCAGAGCATAAGTATTTTCATCTCATCCCAGCCTATCCACAGTTTTCCACCCTGTCTCAGGAACCAGACAACGTGCTGACCGTTGTCAAATTAGCAACAGGAAAACTCTTTTAGTCCTAATGCATTGATGAGAGGGAAAGGTGCAGACGAGAATGTTCTGGGCCATACTGGATATCGGCTGAGGTGTGAGTAAAAACTCAGATGGATGAAAAAACTGTTGGGCTGGTGACCTTGCAGAGAGACCTGCCACCTGCAAAAAGCTCCCTGGTCCTGCAGGAGCTTCCTGGGGCAAACAGAAACTCAACGGGGCTGGGCTTGGCAGGTAGGGGGTAGGCGGCCACCTAAACATTGCTATGGAAATCCTTGTTAACCTAAGACTCCAATTCTTTTATGGCTTTGTGACATTTCAGGGAGAGCCAAACCCCATCTGGATTTAAAAGGATTGGATAAGAAAATTCAGTTTGCCGGTTCCTCAAGTAGTCGACCTGTTAAGTCCTCAGGAGAGACAATCCAGTTAGTACAGGGCAGCCCTGAGAAGTGTATTGAAAGAGTGATCTTCATCTTCCCATTCCAAATCTTAACTATCCTGAGTTTAAAACAGTTTTTCTCCAAGAAAAGTTGGATTGACATTAAAACACACGTGTCTGGAATTATCTCTCTGAGTCCTTCATAAACAAATAGACCAAGACTTGGAAGGGCACACCTTAGGTTACAGAGTGTTTTCCTGGGCTGGGCTCCAGAGCTTCCTGATTCTTGAACAATAATGTGTTCTTTCCATGCTTCTTTATGTATTTATTTTACAGCAGTCTTGTATTTTTTATCCATTCGTCTCCACTTGGAAACATACTTGTGTGCTTCAAGAGCAGAGGTACAGAAATTGTGAGGTCTTTTCTGTTTAGAGACTCCATAGACTCTGTGTGCTGAGGGTGAGGGAACAACTCCTCCCCCTTCCCCTCCTCCTCCTCCTCCTCCCATTCCTTTCTATCTGCCCCTCCTTTTTCTTAAAAATCATAGCATATTTTTTCTCATCATGTGCCTGTAAATATTTTTATTGGGCATTCTTGACTGGGATTTCTAAACATCCTAATAGGGGAAGTTGGGTATTTCTTCATGTGATAAGTCCTTAAGGAGAGAGTTGAATAGTTTTGATTTTTAGTTTTCTTTTTTCACTCAGTTTTCTTGCTGTCCAAAAATGTTACATTTCTGGTCATAAGGTCAACACCCAAGCTGTAATTTGTGATAATGACTGAAAGATGTGATTGGAATTCTTATTTTAGGTTCGATGGGGACCATTCACTTATAAAACAGAAGATGCCAAAACTAGGAGATTTGATCTAGCTCAACACTTACCCTCACTGGAGGAAATGGAGACTCAGAGATGCAAAATGACTTCCCCAAACTCACACAGCAGAGTTAGTGGAGAAGTTATGAGTAGGAAGGGCTGGGTTGCCAAGCTCCAGAGCAGAACTTTCTCCCAACTGTTGGAAGAAAAAAGGAGTTCAGGATGGTTTACCTTTTCAGGTAATTGAAATATTCCTTTAAGTTCCCCAATTCTAATTTTAACAGTTTTTTGGTGGCAGTCATTCTGAAATACTTTACCTTCTGAAGTCTAAATTGATGATGCAGAACCTACTTTAACCTTTTCTCAGTTTCCTCCTCATTATCTTCCTAGCATCAGTTTTTTGTGACTTAATACATAGATGCCCTTTGCTACTATGAAGTTGAGCCCTTTGCCCTTGGTTACACTAAAACTCCAGTGTGACAGGCCTCCTGAGTGCATAGACCTGATTTTATAACTTTTTGGTACTCATCCTCCTTGTCAGTTGTCAATTTTTTCTCCCTTCACTGGTGATATTTATAATAGCATTTCCTTGCTCCCCAGTCTCACTTTGCTGCATTTATTTTTGTGGTGCACCAAGAAATCCCAGATCTCTTGGAAGTATGTATATTTGGTTTATATTTTTGAAGAGACATGTCTGGATGAGTGGGTACCTTTTTGTGACTGGTGGGATTTGGGAAGGATATTTACTTTATTTTTGTGCTTTTCTATAAATTGGGACTTCTTTAAAACAAAGATTAAATTTTTTTATAATTAAAAACAAGGCTATTTTATTTGGAAACGTGATATGCATGAGTGATAAATAGGTTCTGAGTGAGGATTTTCTTGCCCTGAGACCACGATCCATGTTATTTCTTCTCATTGGAGAGGTTGATGTAAAGTTCTGCCAAGCCCACGGGCCCCCTTTACTGCGATGTCATTGTCTTTGACGACCTGTCTCAGCTCAGACTCCAGAGCACTGCTCTTGTAGTTCTGGTGGGGCATTTGCCACATTTTGGCTTTTTTCCCTCTGTGCCTTTCCTGTCCTCTCCTGGGCATATTCCTCTGTTATCTTAGGCCTTCCCCATAGTGTCTAGTGCTGAGCCATGTGCTTAGCAGGTATCCAGATGTAAATATTTGTGGAATGACATCTACAGTGGCTTGCCATTTGCCATTGTTTCTTACCTAGGGGATTTGAGATTTGTCTTGATAATCGAGGCTGTCTGCTCTGTGACTCCAGGAATGTAAGAGACAGCTATCTGTCTAAATACAGAAAATGTTATGAGACATTCCATTAGACAGGCCCCGCTCAGCGTTTCTGGATCTAATAGGGCAATCCGGCTTTTAGGGGTAGAGTAGCCGAGGCAGAGAAAGAGAATTTGGGATAACCAAGGTCATGTAATGAAAAATATTGAATCAGAAAGACTTCAACCTAATTCGATCCATTGGTAGGCTGAAATTATATATATATTTTTTGAATGAAAACCCCAATTTCCAAAGGCTTTTCCATTTTCAGTTACATTGAAATGTAATTCATTAGTGTGGTAAGTCAAAAAATTATCCCCACCCCCAGTAGGTGTCCCAAGTCCTTTCTCTGTAACCTGTGAATACATTTCCTTACATGGCAGAAAGGAGTCTGCAGATGTGATTGAGTGAAGGATCTTGAGGTGGGGGGATTATCCTGGATTTTCCTGGTGAGTCTAACATAATGACCGGCATTCTTATAAACAGGAGGCGGGAGGGTCAGTCAGAGAAGGAGATGTCATTGACAGGATGGAAGCAGAGGTGCCAGGGACACAGGGCCATGAGCCAAGGAATGCGGGCAGCCTCTAGAAGCTGGAAGAAGCAAGGAGTGAGTCTCCTGGAGGAACCCAGCTCTGCCCACTCCTGGATTTTAACCCTGTAAGACCCAGTTCTGACTTCTGACCCCCACAACTGTAAGATGATACATTTGTGTTGTTTCAAGCTCCTGAGTTTGTGCTGATTTGTTATAGTAGCCATAGGACCTAATACAGTCTGTATTCAGATGTTTGTTGTTTCTTAACTCCTGTTGGGCTACGAGTGCCCAGGTACTTGGACCCGAATGAAGAGAAGAGGTTCTCACATGGTGCCAGGCTACAGAACTTTCCGTTTCTATATATTCTCAAGTGACCAGAAGAAGATCCTTCACACACAGACTGCCCCATGCACTCTGCAGCAACACACACGCACACACATACACACGACTGCACTTCAGTGGAAAGAGTTGAGAGAAAGAAGGCATATTTCAGTTGGTTTTAGCTGACTGAGTGCGTTGAGTGTGCAGATGCTGCCTGGATTCTGAAAAGATGCCCAAGTAAAGGAAGATACAAGCTGTTGCCTCCCTGGGGTTGAGACCAAGACTGCTCATTAACATTTTTAGTGTCAGGTATTTTCTGCTGGAGATAACCGACCCCTCCCTTGAAACATTGCCACTCTCCATGCAAAACATTTAAATTATGATACCATTTTACCAATATCATGTGCAGCATAATATAAGATCTCAGGACCTAAGACACCTAAGGGAAATAATTGTCATTTATTGCCTACCAACCAGGTGAACAGCTTCCATGAAAGTTGAGGGGTGGGGTGGGGAAGGGCAGAGAGGGTTAATGGAGAGGTGAGGTTCTCTCTGTGATGAAGATCTTCAGCTCTGGGAGAAGGATCTGCGGCACTAAGTGCATCTGTTTCTTTCTTTTTCTTTCTCTCTCTTTTTTTTTTTAGATTTATTTATTTATTTTAGAGAGAGAGAGCATGCATGCACAAGAGGCAGGGGTGGGGGGAAGGGCAGAAGGAGAGGGAGAGAGAGAATCTCAAGCAGACTCCCTGTTGAGCACAGAGCCCCACACGGGACTCGATCCTGTGACCCTGAGATCATGACCTGAGCCGAAATCAAGAGTCAGCCGCTCAACCGACTGAGCCACCCAGGCACCCTGTTTATTTCTAATACTGTTAATAATTACCAGTTAGTTTTGAAGCAGGGCAGAGGGCGGGGCATTTTCTCTGCTTGTAGGGCAGTCTAAACTTCCCTCTCCATGAGATACCAGTTTTATAGCCAGAGTTGAAAGGTGATGAGTCACTCTGTGATCAAAGGTTAGGTGAGGAGTTGCTATTGGATGCCCTGTGACCCCATTGTACAATCAAAGCAGTCAGGGATTTGTGAAGGGGGGGTCATAGATCATGGATGCCTTTCCAAAGTGAACAGAACTTGGGGCCCAGTGGACATTTATTTCCCTTAGTCCAAATCCAGTTCTGTTTCCCAATCTCTTGCATTAACAGTAGTCACAGGGCAGAAGAAAAGTGCAGGCATGTCCCCACATCTTTTCCAGATGTGGTGCAAACAGAGAGGGAAGACGGGGGAAGATGGTACTCTCATCAGCACAGCTGATTTGCTTTGGAAATAAAAAGAGAATTACACATTGTTGTGTCTATGGCTGATCATATTTTCCACTGTCAGTGCCTTGTGTCGTTTGGGGTAACTTTGACTTTTATTTCCGCTCGGTTTGAGGAAAAGACCATAAGACACAATTGGAGTAGATTCTGGAAAAAAGAAGTAAATGCTTCATAGAGTGCTATAAAGTCTTTTCTTAACAAGTATTTCATGAACATGCTTTTCTTTTCCATAATTCTTCAGGAAAGTAAATGCACTGTATACATTCCTCTTTTAAGCAAAATGGTCAGAAAACATGTAGTCCGCTTCTAGAAACTTGACTTTCCCCCCCTTGCTCATCTCATGAAAGGGAAGTGCAAGACGTGTAATTGTGTGCTCTGAACTGTATGACGAGTGAACCAGGTGGAAGCAACCCCTTCCTAATCATTTCTTAGCATCCACAGAGACTTCAGGTTAGTTGTTCATGACCTTGAACTTGTCATTGTAGTTTAAAATGGGGTTGGTAATTTCTGCACAGAGCGGGCATGGAGTACTACCTCAATCTACTTCATCTGCTGAGGTCAGCCCCTTTGTCCCATGCTCCGAGTTTGGACACAAGCATGAGGCCCAAGGCCTGTGTGCCTTACCCACTTCGTGATGTTGTTCTGGGATGGAGTTCTGGGGCTGTTGCCTTGGACAAAACATCTCCATTCTTTATCCTTAGGGGATGACAGTTTTGCTAACAAGACCTGAACATCAGTTTTCTCCAAGTTTGGGAACCACTTTGTCCCCTGCATGATCCCTATGATGAAAAACTGCATTTTGAGAAAGCTGGCGACAAGGGTACAAGGAAAGAAATCACCTATTTTTATAAACACTTGATGACTGATCTTTTCTCTTTATTTGAAAGGGAAAGAGTTTATTTAAGGAAAGTCTCAGAGAGAGTTTTAGAATTTCAGAATGGAAAGGGGGTCTCAGATTAACTAACCAAGTAGCTAATTAATTCATCCAACCAGAAAGACTTACTGAACACCTACTGGGTAGAGGATTTTTGTGCTAGGAAATGTGCTTACATGTTGAACACAAGAGATGTGGTCCCTGTCTCAAGGAGCTCACGGCCTAGAGGGTAACAGACAATATTTAAATAATTTTTAAAAATATCTCTAACCAGAAATGGTGAGTCCACCTTAGGAGAGGTTGGGGGCCCTGAGAGCATAGGTGGGGAGGGGACCAGATCTAGCCTGAGGGAGGGGGTGGTAGGTCAGGAGAATGAATGGGAATTAATCCAGAGGAGGGAGGAGGTGATCTGACTGTCCCTTCAATGTGGGTAGGCTGAGAAAGGCTTACTTTATGTTCAAAGTCAGCTTTCCTGGGGTAATACTGACTTATCCAACGTCTTTCAGACCATGTAATCCTGTTTTTTTTTTTTTTAATTTGAGAAAAAAAAGTCACTACATTTATATTTTTTCTTTAAAAAACTTGTAAAATTGTATTAATCTATTCACCCACATCTCCCTCCCCGGAGGTAATAACAATATCTTTTCAGATGTTTGTTCATCTGCTGCGTTTTGCACCATCCATTACACGAGGACATTTAGGTATACACTATTTACAAAGTCATCCGGAAATTGATTAGGAAAATGACATAGAATGTAATTTGCTGATCCTGTTAACATACATATTTAAGAGAGGGCATAACTTTAAAAATGTTATTTGGGAAGACAGTTTTACAACGAAAGTTTGAAATAGCTCTAGAGGTGTAGAGTCCAGAATGCTTAGATTTTTGCTCTCAGTTGGGATAACCTTGGTTTGGGAAGCTATAGGATAAGTTTCTGGCCGTCATGTCCTCAGTCGAGTTTGCATCTGAGAGCCAAGCCTTGCACTTGTCACCTAATGAGGTCCTCCATGGGTCTTCTAAGACAACATCTATTTAAACTAGTGAGGGCCAGCCTTTCTCAGCCTACCCACATTGGAGTGAGCCTTATTTGGACTCAGCTACCACAGCTCCCTTCCTTGGGCTCCTGTGGACATTGGAGGGCTGGTGTATGGACCAGACCTTCTGGAGAACATCTGTGTGACATCCCAGCACCATTGTGCTCCCACAACCCAGAGCTGCACTGTCCAGTGCTATAGTCAGTAGCCTCATTTGGCTAAAGAGCACTTGAGATGTGGTGGTATGAATGAGGAATTGGATTTAATTTAATTTAAATTAATTTTTTAAAAAGATTTTATTTACTTATTTGACAGAAAGTGAGAGAGCACAAGTAGGGGGGAGCAGCAGAGGGAGAGGGAGAAGGAGACTCCACTGAGCAGGGAGCCCGACGTGGGACTCGATCCCAAGACCCTGGGATCATGACCTGAGCCGAAGGCAGACACTTAACCGACGGAGCCACCCAGTCACCCCTAATTTAAATTAATTTTAATTTAAGCTTTAAAACTGATATTCAAATCCATGATTGGAAAACTTGAGTATGTGAGTTTACTTTTTCAACTGCAAATTTTATGCCATAATGCTTTGGTATTGGCTTGTTATATTATGAGCTCCAAGTGTAAATTCATAAAAAAAGCTCACAGTTTTGTGGAAACTCCCACCTCTTTAGAGAGATGGGCTTGTATGTGTTGATTTTGAGGCACCCCCTCTTGGCATGAGACCCGTTTGATCACTCTGAGAACCACTCTATTTTCACTTTGTGTTTTCTGGCGAAAATGGATAGCTCGCATACTGGAGCTGTTTATTTATTTTTTTAATTTAAATTCAGTTAATTAACATAGAGTGTATTATTAGTTTCAGAGGTAGAGTTTCGTGATTCATCAGTTGTTATATGCAACACCCAGTGCTCATCTGGTTCAACGACTCTGGAAAACAGTGTGGAGGTTCTTCAAAAAGTTAAAAATAGAGCTACCCTACGACCCAGCAATTGCACTACTCGGTATTTATTCAAGGGATACAAACGTAATGAACTGAAGGAGCACCTGCACCCCAATGTTTATAGCAGCAATGTCCACAATAGCCAAAATACGGATAGAGCTGTTCATTTTAAGCAGGCTTAGTTTTGTTTTTTCGAAGCAAAATCATAGAAGAAGGAAAATTCTGTACACCATATGCAAGTCTTGTTAGACAGGCAGATGATTTCTAAGAAAACACTAAAGTGTTTTGAAGATAACAGAGCTGTTTCCTTACTTATCTTTAAGGCTGTGTATCCTGTTGTTTATGCATTTGGTCAGTTAAGAACCGAAATTTAAGGAAAATACTTTCATTTCGACCTCTTGAAATCACAGGATGCAATGATTATTTGTGAGGCACCCTGGTTAAGTATATGTGTATACGTGTACCTTAGTGGATCATGTAAATTGTTGAAAGTCAATGATATTTCCTACTCACCTCCAAGGCAGTATAGTTTGCTGTTTATGTACTTGGTCAATTATTGAAGAACTAAAATTTAAGGAAATCACTTTCATTTTACCTATTGCAATCATACAATGGAATGATTAAGTAATTGTGAATGTTCCTGGTTAAATGGATATGTATATATGTACATTGATGGATGACATAATTTAGTGAAAGCCAATGAAAAACTGCAGAAACCTGTAATTTGTCCATTACTATTTTAGATTACCCTAATAGATATTACCAGATTTTCGGTTTCCTTTAAAAAAAAAACCCATGAGCCTCTAAATTTTTAATTAACTCTTTCTGCTCCTTCTGCATCAGCCATCACTCTCCCCCATCCCAGTCATTTTTTCCTTGATAATAAAATCCCAGCTTTTCTCAGGCTTCTCCCTTCCGTTGCTTTAGGTAAGTGGTCTAAAACATGATTTGCCAGAGTTTTGACTTCCCAACCCTGGGTGTTCCTTAGAATTGCTGTGAGAGCTTTAAATTCAGATGCTTGGGCTGTGCTCACAGAGAATCTGATTTAATTGGTCTGATGCAGGACCTGGCTTAAGCCATTTTGAAATAGGTTCTTTGTGACTTGTAGCTGAAGGCACTCCAATAGACGCAAGATAAGTAAGGTGACCACAGAATTTATCACTCAAGTCTGATATGTTCCTGAATGTCTTCTGAATTCCTGCTTCCCACTCAAGTTTTTGAAATGGCTTGGTGCAAGCACATTCTTTTCCAGCATTAAAACATTAGCAGGTTGTTTTGTTTCATAAACACTTCCTACTCTTTCTTGGTGAGCCAGGTTGTGTGCATTTTAATCTGGTGATGCTGCCTTCATTAATTATGCCTCTTGAGGTAGTAGTGTGGTGTGATGGTTAGCGATCACTGAATTCTGGGGGCCTTTTGTCTGGTTCCAGAGATGTGAAATTGTCAAGGAAAGACTAGAAGAATATGAAAAGAGTTTAAGGATGGTACGTGAACAAAATCATAAAACTAAAGTCGAAAACATCTGCCAAGCAAATCCTAGTACAGAAAACATTTTTTTCCCAACAAATAATTATTTATTTGCTGGCATTATTTTCCAGCACTGGGGTGCGATGGAAAACAAGGCAGGCAAGGATTTTCTCTCCTAAAACTTGCAAACACACCAAAAACAAAGACATAAAGGAAGTAACTACAAATGTGACAAGCTATAAAACATCAGAATGCAGAATCCTGGAATAGCACAAAATGAGGGAGGTCTACCTTCATCCCTACTTTAGAGGCCTCTAAAGGCAGACTAGTTTAAAAAAAAATTTATTTAAATTGAATTTGGGTAACATATAGTGTATTATTAGTTTCAGTGGTAGAATTTAGTGATTAATCAGTTCCCAGTGCTCATTGTATCAAGTGCCCTCCTTAATGTCCATCACCCAGTTGCCCTATCCCCCCATTCACCTCCCCTCCAGCAATCTTCAGTTTGTTTCCTGTAGTTAAGAGTCTCTTATGGTTTGCCTCCCTCTTTGTTTTTATCTTCTTTTTATTTTTCCTTCCCCTCCCCTATGTTCATCTGTTTTGTTTCTTAAACTCCATATATGAGTGAAATCATATGGTATTTGTCTTTCTCTGACTGACTTATTCTGCTTAGCATAATACCTTCTAGTTCCATCCGTGTCGTGCAAATGGCAAGATCTCATTCTCTTTGATGGCTGAGTAATATTCCATTGTGTATATATATATATATACCACATCTTCTTTATCTATTCATCTGTCGATGGACATTACAGAAAACATTTTTTTAAAAAATGTTGAATTCGTGGGGTACCTGGGTGGCTCAGTTGGTTAAGCATCTGACTCTTGGTTTTGGCTCAGGTCATGATCTCAGGGTTGTGAGATCAAGCCCCACTTTAGACTCCCCGCTCAGTGCAGAGTCTGCTTGTCCCTCTCCCTCTGCTCCTCCCCTGCTCTCTCTCTCTCAAATAAATAAATAAAACCTTTAAAAAATGTTGAATTTATTAAAGACTAGATAACCAGACTGTTCTTAGAGGAAGGAACATGCACGATTAAGGAAATATTTAAGAAAGGAAGTCTTAATAAAATCTGATCTCTAGTGGTAGATGCTATTTCCCAATCACATCTGGAATTTTACCTTGAATCATGTTTTCTGATTGGCATTTTTATTTTTCCTTTGAAAATGAATAATTGATGGATTTTTCCTTGTTTCAGCTTCCTTATATATTATTGTGTTAACTCTCTCTGGTGGGGGCTGCCAAACTTAGACGAAGGGTATTAGGACATTCAAGATGAACAATGACATAAGATGGACTTACTCAATTGTATATCATAGTGCAGTATCAAAACATTCTGTCCCAGGAAGAGACGACAGTGACTCAGAAAATCCTGTTGGAGTTGTATTATAATGTAGAAAACCATTTCAGAATTACTGTCTGACATTTGGGCATCTGGGACGCTGACCTCGTTCCATGGCCACATGTCCTTGTAAATTTAATTGTCAGGGTGCTGTTCTCTTTAGGGCTATGCTGGTTGCATGTCTACACCGATCAGTTCATTGTGTAGCAGTGAGCCTGGGTTCTTGCTCTGATGATCTAGTTCTTATTCATAAAAACACTTCTTCCGTGGCTGAGTGGCGTGGCATAAGATGCAACTATAGCAATTTTCACTTTGTAAAATCCCAGCTTTTTTTTTTTTTTTAAAGATTTTATTTATTTATTTGAGAAAGAGAGAATGAGAGACAGAGAGCATGAGAGGGAAGAGGATCAGAGGGAGAAGCAG